>NC_058133.1:131321943-131466665 GCF_016433145.1 Gracilinanus agilis
CCCCGTTCTTTCTTTCTTTGCTTCTTCCTTTTTAAGGGAATGGGAATAGAAGAAGTTCTTTAGTGTTTATATTAACTGTCATATTCATTTTTAAATATAGCTTTTATTTTTAATTGGTCCCTTCTCAAGTATATAGGCTTTGATTTGATCTGTTCATCTGATAAGGCTTGGTTTTATTTTTCCATACAGTTTAGATTAAAAATTTTACCCAGCCTATTTTTCTTTCATTTCTGGGAGAAAAGCAGTTGAGAAAGCATTCGAATCTTCAAACTTTAGTTCATGCTTGGAAGGAAGTACTCGGAGCAGAAACACAAGAACATCTGTCTTCTGGTATTACAGTTTCTAGTAATGTATTTCAATTGCCCTGCATTCTGAATGATTAAGATTCTTGATCTTCTGTTATAATCACAGAATAAATTTAAAGCTTTCTTACTTGTCTCTGGGTATATTGATTTCTGGTTTTGCATATACTGTCTCTGAATATTAATTTTATTACAAATAGCCACTTAATTATTTGTACACCTGGATGAAAAGGATTTATTTATCCTTGAGCCAGCACACAGTCCTCTAGCCTTGGGTAACAATTTAGAAAAGCTTTCTAGAGAGAGTCCTGGACTAGTTTTCTCACCAACTAGTTGTTGTACAACTTGGGAGAAAATAGCTTTAGTTCCCTTGGTTCCAGTCTAGGTTGCTTAGTGTAATGACTAGATGGTAGGGAACTACTGGAAGGGGGTGTTTTTGGTCAGTAAGCAACTCCTTCATCTATTTGGTTTGGGGTGATTCTCAGCTTAGCATAGAAACTATGAAGAACTGGGCTGTGACACCAATACCTCTGAAGAATCCAGGAGCCATTATCTCCTGGCAATTGTTGGGTTCATAGCTCTGTACCCCCAGTAAAATTTCCTGCTTGGAGGAGATTGGTAGACCTGAATCAGCTGTTTAGGTTATTGAGAAGTAATGTGGTTTAGGGAAAGAATGTTGGACTTGGAGTCAGTAGAGGACTAGAGTCTCTGGCTTTTAAGAGTGTGCGATTCTGGGCAAGTTACCTTTTTGAACCTCAGTTTCTTCATTTGTAAAACTTGGATTTATAATACCAACTCAAAGTATTGTTATGAAGATCAGATAACTGGAATGTATTATAGCTTATAGATTTAAGCCTTTGTTGCACTAGTACAACCTCTTCATTTTGCAAATGAAACAGGTACCCAATAGTGGAACTTGTAATGATAAGTAATGAGACTTATCCAGTCTCACCTTAAAGTGCTATCAGTATTGGCTTTATTTAAGTAACAAAACATTAAAATAGCCAGTCTATCAAACAGTTAGTAATATTTAGATTTAAGTAAACATTGAGTAATAATGTGCTTATATTATAAATCTTGTCTGTGTGGACTTGGTATTTAAATGGCATTCAAATGCTGGATAGATTACACGGATAGATATTATAGATAGGAAACTGATCTTGGTGTTTATTTAAAAAATTTTAATTGTCCATTTGCCATATTTAATAGATTTACTACAGAAAACCTCAGCAGCAAAGAATTTTTGGTTGTATTAGTTTTGGGAGAGATGAGTATTCAACTTATCTAGTTTTTGGAGGAGACTTCAGATATATGGTGGAACTTGAGGAAAATTTTGAATGATGGAGGTGGAGCATCTAAGAAGATAGAAGGTTGAGAATGATGTTTGAGATTTTAGGACCAAATTGTGATTCCAGAAGAGCACAACACAAAAGGGATCGAGAGCAAAGTTTTGCTTGATGTGTCAGAATACAATGATTGAAGGAAAGTAGTTGCTTCTGAAAGAAGATATAAAGGCAGTTTGGCATGACAGCTTGAATGGGATAACTGAGTCATTAGAGGCTTTGAGAAAGAATGACATAAACAAAACTATAGTTAGAAAAGTTATTCTGACAAATATTTTAGTAAAAAAATAGAGCAAGAGGCTAGTGAAAACATTTTCACTTGTGAAATGACCAAGGGAGGGTCACCTCCATTGAAGTCCTACTGTGATGCCTCCTGGTATGGAAGTGACCCTGGGTTCTTGAAGATTGGCATTGGAATTCAAGCTCTGGAAGGTCTGCTCAAGGTGGGGAGGTTCTGAGTATTGAAACCAAGGATAGATTGCATACCTGTTGTCTGAGGAACAGTCTTGGTAAGGTAAGACATCCATTGTCAAGTTGGCTACAGAATGATGATTCATGGCTGCAGCAACTTGTAAAGACCTACTAAGATTTAGAGAGGAGTTGTGATCTGTATTGATAGAAGGGATACCCACACTGATTAAATACTATCCTTTGAAATACCGAAGTCTGATGACTTCAATGAATGATGAAGAAAGATGACTCCTAGTATTTTGAGCCTAAAATTATGTTACTATTCATAGTAACTGAGAAGAGGGGCAAGAGACATAAGAAGCATAATGTGTTCAGCTTTATTAAATTCATTCACTGTGTACTATTCAGTACCCAAGTGATATCACAAGGCTAGTTAGTGAGAGAGGTATAAGACCCTATTCCAAAACTCCAGAGGAAGGAATGTACATGGTTTGTTCAGGGCACAGTAAATAGACTAGTTTAATTGGAACAAAGAATTCTTGTAGAGGAGCATAAGAAAACAAAGTTGTGGTAGAATTAGAAAATGGGTTGAACACAGGCTAATAAATTCAATTTTATTTTGCAGGCCTGCATTTTTCAAATTAATTTGGCCACAGTACGCTTTTGGGTTTGAAGTATTTTGATGAAACCTATAAAAATGTGTCTTGGTGATCATGGAGACATTCAGTTATTCCAAGGATAAAGGAAATAATATTTTAGCAAAATAGAAGAAACTCAGCCACATACAAATTACCACATGTAAATAGTTCTGATATAAACTTTAAGTTGAATATTGACTATACTTATAAAAGGAGAAAAAATACATAGGCTTGTCGAGGTGGCTTGGAGTAGTGTTTAAAAGGTTGGACTTGGAGTCAGGAGATCTTTGGGTTCAAATCTGGCTTTTAATATACTAGAGAGAGTGACTCTGGGCCATCTGATACATAAACTCCATATGCTTCCAGCATATCCTAGGACTCAATAATCTAAAGTTCCACACGAAGCAGGGACCTATACCCAGAATTCCCCTACATCACAGACTTCCTAGTTCCCTCATGTGTGTGGACATAGAGTACTGAAAAGTTACCATACAAAATTTCCAAGTATGATATTTTCATTGTGAAAGGTTTTTTTTTCCAATTTAAATAAAGATATTTTATTCATTTTAAAGTAGTATCTCTTTTTCTTTGTTATTTTCATGGTTATTCAATCTATAGTAAGAATGCAATTCCAGACAATGTTCAGGTACCTATGTGAACTAGATTTTGGGGAAAATAATGGAATATCTTCAGAGCAATGTGAGATATGTATATATATTCATATGTGTTCATTTTTTTTTGGATTTTAGAGGGGAAAATGCCACTAACAAGTTTTCTTAGGGAACCCTTTTGTTACATATAACACTAGATTTCTGAAGAATTCAGTTATGAAAATGCTATTATAGATATTGGAAAACCACTGAAAGCTTGAGCTGGCAAGTATAGTATCATCAAAGCAGTTTTACAAAGATTTTTCTGACTCCATTAGACAGAATACATTTAAAAGTTGGGAAGCAAGGAAACTAGTTAGGATGTTACAGTGATATAGGCAGCAAGTGTTGAGGTCCTTGATGAGGGTAGTAACTTGGAGTAGAAAGGAAGGGGCAGATCTGAGGAGAACTTTTTTTTGCATGTTGGGGATAAAATATGTTAAAGTTTGATTCCAAAGTTTTAAGCCTAACTAATGGGAAATTTGGAGGAGAGAAGGAAGGGTTATTAGTGAGTGAAGAGGTACACGTATTTCAGGGAGACATGGACTTAGATGAGAAAAAATTTGTATCTTTATTTTCACTAACCTCTAACTAAAATTGAGCATGTTCTTTAGTTATTTGAAAGCATTCTGGAAAAGGCTTCCCATAGGCATCAGCAGACTGTCAAAGGGATTCATAACAAAAATTAAAAACTCTAGGGTATATGTAATCAGAAATAAAAAGAACAGTGAAAAACTAAATTTGAAAATTAATTATTATAGCTTTAGATAGAGGCATATATCAACCATGTAGTAGCAGATAGGCTAAAAGCGTTATGATATTTTGCTAATAGGTATGGGTAAATTATTTTGAAGTACAAAATTACCTTTTATATCTAAACTATAGTAGTACACAGTGAAGTCATCAATATTCAGTGCAGGTTATTTGAAACATTACAGGTAAAATTAGAGTCCTTGGCTTTAGGAATTTTTGGAACTTGACATGGTAATATCCTAGGTCAGTGATGGGCAAACTATAGCCCGCGGACCAGATGCAACCCCCTGAAATGTTCTATCTGGCCACTCAACATTATTCCTAATCTGATGAATATAATGAGCAGGACACAATATAATGAAACCTCGAAAGAGTTGCCTTAGAAACAGATTGACAGATGAGCATTTCCTTTCCTTTGGCCCCCCTTTGAAAAGTTTGCCCATCACTGTCCTAGGTTGATTTTCCTAAAGAAGAGGTATAACCATGTTATTCTGCGTCCCCATGGCTGCTCCAGTAACCTTGCCTCTAGGACAAATGGTTTTTCTTTTTCTTTTTTTTAAACCTCTTACTTTCCACATTAGAATTGATACAATATCACTTCCTAGGCAGAAGAGTGGTAAGATTATGGGATTAGGTGACTTGCCCAGGATCACACAGCTAAGAAATGTCTAACACCATATTTAAACCTAAGTTCTCCTGAATCTAGGCCTAGCACTCTATCTACTGAGTCATTTAGCTGCCCCAGACAAATGGATTTTGAAACTCACTGGTCAACCACAAAATTTGTAGATGTGGCCAGAATTAGACTAAAATATAATTGGGAAATATTTAGCAAAATCAATAAAAATTTAGCACAACATAGATGATATAAATTTGTGGTTTTCTGAGTTATGGTCTCTTAGGATCTAGTTCTACTTGAGTCTGCCCTAGGACAACAGGCAGTGAAGACAAAATTATTTTAATAAAAATATATGTTTATTTCCAATATGATAAATACAGTTATAGTTTTACATAAACAAAAACTCTGGGGGTTGGGTAGGTCCTCAATTTTTAAAAAGAGTATAGAGATTCTAAGGCCAAAAAGTTTGAAAACCACTGCTTTAGGATAAAATACAAATTTCTCTGGCATTTAAAACCTTTCAAAATTTGCTTTCAACCTACTGTTTCAGGTTAATTGAACATCATTCTCCTCAACCAAATTAGCTTGCACCCTTCATGTAGGCTGTTCCTCTGTCTTCTCCCCTTATCTCCTTCTTCCCTTAATTCTGCCTCATAGACTCTCCAGCCTCTTTCAAAGTGCTGCACAGTTACTAACTTCTAGAAGCCTGTCTTCATTTTCCTCTCTTTAGGTGCTGGTGCCCTCTCCAAAGAAATTACTTTGTATATTCAGTTTTCTTTGTATATGCTATTTCCTCTCAATAATTTGTATTTGCTTTTCTAGTACATATTGTTTCCTATGAAGTAAGTTCCTTGAAGGCAAGTCCTGATTTATTTTTGTTTTGTATTTCTTGTGATTAGCTTAGAGCAGATAGTTTAAGAATGCTTTAAAAATTAAATTTTATTATTTTTTAATGAACAAGGCTCTACTCTCCTACCTCCCTCAATTCTCACCGAAGGGGGGAAAAATGAAAAACAAAACCCCTGCAACAAGTTCACATAGCCAAGCAAAACATATTCCCATATTGGCTACATCTGTAAAAACATGTCTCTGCATATCTACTTCTATCACCTGTCAGGTAGTGGATAACATTCTGATTCATTGGAATTCTGGAATTGTGGGTGAATAATGTATTGATCAGAGTTCTTAAGCCTTTCAAAATTGTTCATCTTTACTATGTTACTATTATAGAAATTGTTTTCCTGATTCTGCTTACTTTACTCTGCATCAGTTCAAAGTGAGGTTCCAGTGGCACCAAGTTCCCCTTACTGCTTCTTTGTTTATATAAACTTCTACCTATAGCTCCCTGATTAAGTGAAATAAATCTCTCCTCTGGCCTCATTTTTCCTTATTTATTCCCTAGTGGGTCTTTTCCTTCCTCTTCCTTTTTGCCCCTCTTTTTTAAGATGATCAAAACATGACAAAACCCACTCCTCAGCCCTAATTTGGAGGATCTCTTACTGACCCTTGATGACATCTTAGTTCTTAGGGAATGATTGTATTAACTCTCTTTCCCATTAGAATGAGAAAATTTCATCCTTATAAGGTTTTTCTGGCTGCTTGTTTGTATTTAGCTTTTTTATTTTTTTACTTTATTCTTATGTTTGTATTTTAAAGTTTCTACTAATCTCTGAGATTTTTATCAGGAATACTTGGAGATCTACTATTTCATTAATGGTTTACTTTCCCCACTGTAAGATTATATATACTTTGCAGAATAAGTTATTCTTGGTTGTAAGCCTATATTCTTTGCCTGAAATACCATATTCCTAGCTCTCTGCTACTTGATAGTGGTGGCTGCCAAATTGTGTGTGAGCCTGACTGTGGCTCCTGATACTTGAATTATTTCTGGCTGCTTATAATAGTTTCCCTTTTACCTGAAAGCTCTGGATTTTGGCTTTTGACATTCCTAGTTCTTATTTTGAGGTTTCTTTCAGGAGGTGATCAGTTGATTCTTTCTATTTCACTTTGTTCTCTTGTTTTAAGAGAGGTACGCAATTATCTTTCATGATTCTCATGAATATATATGCTCTCCAGGTTTTTTTGGGGGAGGAGATCATGGCTTTCAGAAGGAAGTAAATGATTTTTAAATTTTGTGATTTTTAAAATTATTTAAAGTTTTAAATTATTTCTCCCTTGATCTGTTTTCTAGGTCAGTTTTTAATTTGAGCTACTTTACATTTTCTTCTATTTTTTTAATCTTTAAACTTTATTTGAATATTTCTTTTTGTCTCATTGGTCCACACTGATTTTTCAGGGAGTTTGTTGTTTGGGCCAGGTTTTTTGCACCATTTTTGTGTCAACATGTGAATTTTCTTCCCAAGTATCATTTTCATAGTTTCATTTATTTTTCACTGCTGTCCTCTATGTCCCTCATTTCATTTATGATACCATTTTAAAATTCATTTTTTAAACTTGCATTATTCCAGGATTGATTTTGTGGGTAAGTTGTATTTTTCTTTGAGATTTTGCTTTTGTTTTGAAGATACACTCTTTTCAGTTTGTGACTTGGGCATCCATAGGCTTATGATTGCACTTTATTAATTTATATTTGTTTTTCTTCCAATGATTTGATTTGTTTTTGACATTATGACATTTCTGACCTAGCCAAGAGCTCTTTTGGGACTGTCTGTGATCCTAAAACCCCCTAGGAGATGCTTCCTCCCACATTTTCTTTCCTAGGGGGACTGATTCCCAAGGCAACCCTGAGTTGCTCTAGACAACCCTGCTCAGAGTGCAGAGTCTCTGTGCTTCCTGCCTCTGCTTGGTCTAAGGACTGAGATCAATTGTGGGTATCCTTGGATGCTGTCGTAGCTTGGAGCTTTGTGTCTCGAGTGTCTATGTTTTTAGCCCCATCTGCTGGTCTGTGCCAAGAGCTGAGTCCACCATTGACTCTAGGCTGGCCTAACTTAGTGCTCTGAGTACTCTTTTGAGTGACTCTTTGTTATTGGCCTGGGACAAAGGACTGAGTCTTTGATCAGTTTTGGACATTCTGTGTTCTTGGCCTAACTTAGACCTCTGTGTCCCAAATCTGTGATCTCTGTTTCACATTTCTTGTTCAGGTTACTTGCCTGTAGTTCACATTACTAATCTTGGACTGGAAAGGTCACAGACTAGTTTTTCAATTTCCTGATCACTACTCTGTGGTGAGTCTCTTCCCATAAACATTTGTTAAATGAGTGAGCAAGTTCATTCCATTGTTTGCTTGTAGTGATATAAAGAGTAAGATAAGGAAGGAAGTAGTAGAGGGGTAATTTTCTCAACCTGGACTTTTTGAACAATCTTTCTATATTAAAGAAATATATTTTGAGTTCCAGCTATCTTTGAGGTACCATGAGAGATATTGAGAGGAATATGATAGACTATTTTCAAGTTGAGATTTCAAACTCAGTATGTTTTGTGTCCTTATTGAGATGGCCCTTAAGAGCCACATAACTGTGAGTTATTATTTCATATTTCCCATAGTGCTATTCATATAGTAAATAAATGAATTTTACTTGTTGAATGAATTCTTTGTGCATGACAATTTCTTTTATATTGTCATAGCAATCCATAATCCTTGTCTCAAAGTACCACAGATTTATTTAATCAATAATTTTTTTTAAAGGATAATTCTCAATAAGTGAAATCTGAAAATTTGAATTTGTAACAGTTCAATTAGGGGCATTTATTCACATTATGAAGGAAATTTTTCTTTATAAAAATATTTACCTTCAGGTTTTAGTAGATAGCAACATCCTTTGTACACTGTGATAGAATTAGGAAAATTATTTACATGTAATTCTTCATCTTTTGTACAGCTGTAAAATGTGAAACTTTCTGGTGAATCATTTCCAAACAAATTTAATTGGTTTTTGTTCTTTTCCTCTAATTTTCTGAATCAAGAGCAAAAGGAACTTCCAAAGATTTTTTTATTCTTACTCCATTCATATTACTTTCTAAGCCATTTGGAACAAATGGATCTGTAGTGTTTTATTATCCTCACACTGAAATGGTGAAATTCTTCCTTATACCTTCTTTTAAGCTAATTTGCTCATATTTAGTTCTCTTCTGATACAGAAAACTACCTCCTTTGGTCAAAATCTTTCATCTAGTTCCTTTGTAGTTTTCTCTTCTTCAGGCTGGACAATCTCAGTTCCCCTTTAAATGGTCTTTGAAAGACCTGTTTTACATGCCGTGGTTTATCATTCATTCAGCCCAGGTTTTTTTGAACGCTTGTTTTGTTCAGTAGTTCCTAAAGCCCCTTTGGTGTCTCATTATTTTTGATATAGTGACCAAAATTGATAAGTAGAGGGGAAATAGAAATACTTCTACTGCTATATGCCAACATTTTTTAAAAAATTAGAGTCTGTATTTCTATTGGTCTTCCTCCCACAGAACTTGCTTTAAAAAAATATTTGCTGGCCTGTATTAGTTTTATATTCAGTTATGATTTCTAGTTCTTTTTTGTCTGCATTTAGAATGTAGAATCTTAACATTAGAGGGAGTCTTAGATGATGTAGCCTAGCTCTCTGCATCAGAAAAAGCTGATAGATAAGAGCAATCATCTTACATACTTTCTCCACTCTTAAGAGTAGCCTCTTATTCACCAAGTACTCACTTTTCAACTCACTGAAATCTGGCTTCTGACCTCACTGCCTCACAAAAATGATCTAAGGTTAACAACAATCTTTTAGCTGTTCTGATGATTTTCTCTGTCCTCATTCTACTTGATTTTTTTGGTGGCTTTTGATGTTCTTTTCCCTCTTCCCCCATTTCACTTCTTGGATTTTTGGCACATTCATGCTCATGCTCCTTCTATCTTTCTATCCATTCCTTAGTCTTTGCTGGCTTATTCTCCATTTCCCATTCCCTAAAGTTCTGTACTCTTCTCTCTCAAACTTTCTCTCTTGATAATCTCATCAGCTTCCATAAATAATATAATTATCTCTATGCCATTGACATCAAATCTATATTTTTCAGGCCTAATCCCTTTTGAATTTTAATCCCATTTTCCCTACTGCATGCTGGTAGACACCTTCACTTGGATGTCCCATAGGAATTTCAAATTTGGCATGTCCAGAAACCAAATAATTGTCTTTCAAACCTATCCCTCCTCCTAATTTCTCTATTTTTAAAGGTAGTACTGTTCTTTCAATCACCGAAGTTTGGAATTTCACATCCCTTGTTGACTCTCTTCATTATTTCTACTTCTCTCTTAAAGTGGATCAAATCTTAACTGGGTAAGAAAGTCAGTGAATATTAAAGAAAAGCAAAAAAATGGCAATGCTACATATCTCATCAGTTGCTAATCTCTTCAATTCTAGCTCTGTACTACCTCTTTCATCTGTTCCCTTCTCTTCATTTATATGACCACTACTAGTTTAGGCTCTTATATAACCTCTCACCTAGACTATTGCTGTAGTTTGCTAATTACTGTTTCTGCTTCTAGTCTTTGTACTCTCCCATAAAAATACTCCTTTGTTATTCCTGTGACTGTCACATCTCTGCTGAAAAATCTTCAGTACTTCCCTATTGCTTCAAAGATAAACTATAAAAGCTTTAGCCTTTGACCCGAACTTACTTTTTTCAGGCTTATTTTATATTACTCCCCTTTATTCAATCTCTGTATTATGCTATACTATTAGGGCCCAAATTTGGCATTCTGTTGCCTATATGTATTTACACATGCTGTCTCCCATTTCTGGAAAGTATTATTTTTTCCCCTTTTCCTCCTAGGAATCTTAGTTTCCTTTAATATTTATTTTGAGTGATATTCTTATAGGAAGCCATAAGAACTTTTTTCTTAATGCTACATTTCTTTTGGTATACTTTTCCTTATATTATCTTGTATTAATAAATCTGTATACATGTTGAATTCTTCCTGTAGGATTTGTAAGCTCCTTGAGGGCAGGTACTATTTTTATTTATACGTGTTTATCACTAAAGCCTTAATGCCTTGTGAATAATTTTTGTTGTTGTTTAGTTATATTTCAGTTGTGTCAGACTCTTTGTGACCCTATTTGGGATTTTCTTGGCAAAGATATCAGAATAGTTTGCCATTTCCTTTTCCAGCTTATTTTACAGTTGAGGAAACGGAGGCAAAGAGCATTAAGTGATTTGTCTAGGGTTACACACCTAGTAAGTGTCTGATATCAGATTTGAACTCAGAAAGATGAGTCTTCCTGACTTTCAACTAGTCACTCTATCCGAGCCACCTAGCTACCTATTGTAAATAATAGGCACCTAATAAGTACTTCGAACAACTCTAATTAAGTAGCCTGGTCCTGAGGAGACAGCTATATAGCTGTTCACTGGACCTCTACTTGAAATCTTTCCTATTTGGCTGAACTTTCCAGAATTTGTGAACCTCTGGCATACCCTTTTGAGGACAATGCAGGGCCATGTCCATACTATTATGAAATTTGGAGCTGGACTGAAGACTTAGGTAGTAGTAATGCTAATTCACATTTTGTAAAATTAATAATGATAATATCTAACATATAGTATTTTATGGTAAAAGTGTTTCATATTTATAAATTTATTTGATCTTCACAACAATCCTATGAGATAGGAAAGGCAAATATTATCTTTATTTTACAGAGAAAGGGAACTAAACTTCTGGAGGGTGAAGAGATTTGCCTTAGGTTAAAGGTGGATTAAGACTTGAATCTTGGTTTTCCAATTGCTAGTCCAGTGTTCAGTTCTGTCTAAGGTTTCTTGATGACCTTCCCTATTTCCTTCATTCTATTTGCCAGGATTTCTGTTATTGATATCCTATTTCATTTCTCTAAGTGAGTGTGCTAAAACTTTTCCTGGTTTCTCAAGTTCTCAGTATAGCTCCACCTCCTCACTCTTAGAGCAAATGATTTCCTCCTTCTCTGAGAAGACTGAAATCATTCGAAAGGAACTTCTTCAACTTACCTCCTTTAATTCTCAAAACTACCAATACCTTCACATTCTATTTGCTAGGGAAATTCCATATCTCATCAAGGGGTATGTTGAAACCAGCAAAAGCTGATTATTAAATTTTGAGAGTGAGCATTTATACCTTGGAACTGGTCAAATTTCACAAGTGAGGCCTTAATGAATTGTTTTGTTACTTGTCTAGATTTAAGAAAGTGTTGGAGAAAATGTTAATAATGCAGATTAAACTTAAAAGTATGTCTTATTGAGGTAGCTTGGTGACTCGTTGTATAGAGAGCCAGACCTGGAGATGAGAGGTCCTGATCTAGCCTCAGATACTTCCTAGCTGTGTGACCTTGGGCAAATCATATCACCCCATTTCCTAGCCCTTATTGCTCTTTTGCCATAGAACTGATATTTAGTATTGGTTCTAGGACAGAAGGTAATGGTTTTTTTTTTTTTTTAAAGTATTCCTTGTATACATTTTTTTTTTTCCTGGAGAGCTAGTTGTTAAAAATTTATCAGCATGTCCCTATTCCCATAACCTCCTGCCTCTAGCACCTTGTACCAATGAACCATTATTTCTTTCTCATGTATCTTCAGTTTTTCCCTTTCGAGTGGCCTATAAATACACTGAAGATTTAATCCCAATGAAGCCTGTCCCTATACCAGTGATGGTAAATCTATGACACAAGTGCCAAAGACAGCAGGCAAAGTGCTGTCTGTTGGAACAGCGCCTCCTTAGAAAGCCAGAGGGACTCAGGTGGAGCTGCTCCCCTTCCCCCTCCACCATGCCTGATGACATTTTTTCACATCCCCTGCCCCTCTGCCCGGTAGCCCAATGGGAGCTCACCTGGGGAAGGTAGGCAACTCACAGGCAGCAGAGCTGGAGGGGAGTGGAGAACTTGGGTCACTCCTCTCCCCCTCTCTACACTCACTGAGGACATTCTTTACCTTACCCACCCCTCCAACCAGCAGCCCAGTGGGGGTGCTTCCTCCCTCCTTTGTGTGGGGCATGGGGGGGGGACACAGCATATGATCTCTCTGGGGGTGAGCACAGCATTTGGTCTGGGGGGTGGGAGGAGTGGGACCTGGCACTCCATCTCTAAAAGGTTCCCCATCACTGAACTATACCATCTCTCCTCCCTTTTACTTTTTTTAAAAATCCTTACTCTGTCTTAGTAACCACTCTAAGAATGAAGGGCAAGGGCTAGAAAATTGGATTAAGTGGCATGTCCAGGGTCACACAGCTAGGAAGTGTCTAAGGCCAAATTTGAACTCAGGTCTTTCTGACTTCAGGTCTGGCTCTCTATCCACTGCGCTACCTAGCAATCTCTTCTTCCCTTCACCTCTAACTGAGCCTCTTAAAATAAGTGGTCTATACTTCCTCATCGCCTGTTTTGTTCTTGATCCTGATTCTAGTCCATCTTTCTTCAGAGTATGTGATAACCTTCTAATGATTAAATCCAGTGGCCTGTTTTTCAGTTTTCAACTTCTTTGTGGAATTGTCTTTCCTTCTAGTTCCTTGCTTCTTTTACTACATCTATGTGATTTATTCTCCCAAATCCTTACCTTTCACCTTAGAATCAATACTATGTATTGGTTCTAAGGCAGAAGAGTGGTAAGGGCTAGGCAATGGGGGTTAAGTGACTTGTCCAGGGTCACACAGCTAGCATGTGTCTGAGGCCAGATTTGAACCTAGGACCTCACATCTCTAGTCCTGGTTCTCTATCCACTGAGCTACCCTGCTGCCCCCTGTCTCTAGTCTTGACCTCTGTTCTGTATCTGTAGCTAACTTTCACCCCCAACTGTTTATTAGATCTCTCCACTTGGATGTCTCACTGGCACTTCAACCCCATGCATATCTTAAATTGAGCCTTTTCTGCTAAACCTATTTTTCCTTCTAATTTCAGTATTTCTATCAGTGGCACTATCGTTCACACAGTCTTCAATGTTTGAAACTTTGGTATTATTGTTAAGTCTTCCTTCTTCCTCAGCATCTTGTATCTAACTGGTTACCTAATCTTGTTACTTATATATCTATAAATCTAGACTCTTCTCTCTTTACTTTCACCATCATTGTCTTATAGATTCTCCTTACTGTCTAGACTGTTGAAATTCCCTTCCTACAGGTCTTCTTGCCTTTACTTATTTCCCTTACCCTCAATCTTTCTTATATCCTGTTGCCAAAAAAACCTTACACATTGTTCTGGGTTCTTTGGTTCTTTCCTGAAAAATCTTGATTAGCTTCCTATTGTCTTCTGAACAAAGGTCAGATTTCTTAATCTGTCGCTGAAGATCTTCTACAATCTGGCACCCTCTCCCTATCTATCTGTATCCTATTCTACTTTCTGTTTATATATTCTTTGCTCCAGTCAAATTGTACTACTCTCTCCCTTACATCTCAACATCTAAGAGCCATTGTTTATAACATTCCCTGTGCTTGGAATACCTTTCTTTTTCCTCTTTGCCAGTTGAATTCTTACTCATGTTTTAAAGCCTTATTCGAATGCCAAGGGCCTTCCTTGATTCCCTCTGCTGGTAATGAAAGAACATGCCAAGGAATCATTTTATATAGAGGATTGAACACACCTTTTAATATTACTT
The DNA here is from genome assembly GCF_016433145.1 of Gracilinanus agilis. Lineage (NCBI taxonomy): Eukaryota > Metazoa > Chordata > Mammalia > Didelphimorphia > Didelphidae > Gracilinanus > Gracilinanus agilis. The sequence goes on from NC_058133.1 coordinate 131,336,191, forward strand.
GATATTAAAACATAATTAGATTTTTTAAAATGGAAGAAAAGACATAGTTTGTCTTTTTTTTTTTTTTTGCTTTTGGAACCTGAGCCAGTTGCCCCAATGGTAATTCTGGTCCTTAGTTTATAACAGATCACTTTTCTTTCTGCTCCTTCCAGAAGATCTTAGAAACCACACAGTGGATAGAGGTGCTATTGTTCTTGACTCATAATCATCTTAAAGAGTCTAGAAGTGCTATTGTTCTTGACTCATAATCATCTTAAAGAGTCTCAAGAATTTTTATGAAACACTAGTTCTTTGGTTTATGACTTTACTTCTCTGTTTTAAATAATGGATAAAAAAGACTTTGTAAAATAATATATAAAATGATAAATCAGTTTTTATATGCCTAAAAATATAGTTTACAATTAGCCAGATAAAACTGTAAGGGACTTCTTTGAAATGAATTTTTTTTTCTTAAAAAATAAAAGGTAAATTTGGTTTGATTAATACTGAGATTTGACCAACTATTAGAAAGAGAAAAGTATAATAAACCATTTAGCTAGATTCAGTTACATGTAGAAATAATTTTTGACAATCGTTTTCTGACATGCTAGGTTACATATTTTCTCCCTTCCTCCATTTTCCCCTTCTTTCTGAGACAATAAATACTCCAATACAGGTTATACCAGTGCATTTATGTAATACATATTTCCATATTGCTAATGCCATGATGGAAGACACTTATCACAAATAGAATAAAACACCTATGAAGGAAATGAAGTGGAAGATAGCATACTTTTATCTGCAATCAGTTTCTTGCTCTGCTGATAATGGTTTAGTTCTTCACAGTTGATCATTATATAATATTTCTGTTGGCATACACATTGTTTTCCTGGTTCTGCTCACTTCACTTTGCATCAATTCATAGGTCTTTCCAAGTTTTTCTGAACTCTTCTTTGTCATTTCTTATGGTACAATAGTATTTCTTTACAACCATATACCACAACTTGCTCATCCATTCCCAAGTGATGGACAACCCCCCAGTTTCCAATTCTTTGCCACTACAAAAAGGGCTGCTAAAAATATTTTTATATGGATAGGTTCTTTCCCTTATCTCTTATCTCTTTGGGATACAGATCCGGTAATGGTATTGTATAGTTTTATGATCCTTTGAACATGGTTCGAAATTACCCCCCAGAATGATTATACTAGTTTGCAGTTTCACCAACAGTGTATTAGTGTCCCAGTTTTCCTTATCCCCTCCAACACCTATCATTTTCTTTTTTTTTTTCTTTTTTTTTTTTAAACCCTTACCTTCCGTCTTGGAGTCAATACTGTGTATTGGCTCCAAGGCCGAAGAGTGGTAAGGGTAGGCAATGGGGGTCAAGTGACTTGCCCAGGGTCACATAGCTGGGAAGTGTCTGAGGCCAGATTTGAACCTAGGACCTCCTGTCTCTAGGCCTGGTTCTCAATCCACTGAGCTACCCAGCTGCCCCCTATCATTTTCTTTTTTGGACATATTAGTCAATATGATAGGTGTGAGATTTTATCTCAGAGTTGGCTTAGTATTCATTTCTCTAATCAGTAGTGATTTGGAGCATTTTTTCATATGACAATAGTTTTAATTCCTTTTTGTGAGAGCTGCCTGTTCATATTTGTTGACTATTTTTCAATTGGTCTATATTCTATATGTTTGATATATTTGAGAAATGAAGCCTTTTTCAGACACTTGCTATAAATATTTTCCCCAAATTTGTTGTTTTTCTTCTAATCTTGTTTGTATTTGTTTTGTTTGTCCAAAATCTTTTAAAATTTAATATAACCAAATTATCCATTTCTTTTTTCATAATGTTATCTATGTCTTATCTGGTCATGAATTCTTCCCTTGTGCATAAGTCTGATAGGTGAACTTTTCTATGTTCCCCTAATTTGTTTATGGCATCACTCTTTATTTCTAGATCCAGTATCCATTTTGACTTTATTCTGGTGTATAGTGTGAGATGTTGGTTTATGCCATATTTTTGCCCTACTGTTTTCTAGTTTTCCCAGAAGTTTTTGTCAAATAGTGAGTTCTGTCTCCAAAAACTTGAATCTTTGGACTTATTAAACACTAAGTCCCATTGATTATTAACTGCCATGTGTTGGTTACATAATCTATTTCATTGATCCACCACTCTGTGTCTTAGCCAATACCAGATAATTTTGATGGATAGTGCTATTCTAACATTATGCACTAACAAAGAAATAGAGTTTGATTATATATGAGGAAGAACTTGGATATTTAGCAATGAAATGAAACCCATGAAGAAGTGGGCTACCTGTCACTAGAATTATTACAGCTGATGCCAGATGACCATCTGTTATAGATATGGGTAGATGGGATGTTGATCTTGGGTTTGGACTAGATTACCTAGATGGCTTTCACCATCAAGAGATTACTATGGATTAAAACACATTTTTGGATAGAAATAGAACTGTGAATTAATTCCACTAAACATGATTGTCTTATTTCCTTAGTGTGTGTCTGGATAGGGCCACATATTGGTTCCAAAATAATTTTCTTTTTCAATGATAGGTTGACAATAGGGATAGGGAATTGGGAAGTATGTTTTTACCTTTTTACCCTAATTCTCAGTCTAGCCTAAGGACTTATACATAATAAACACTTAAAAAATGTTTGTCAAATTGAAGTAATTGCTGCTGCCAAGGAGTAAAAGTTTCAAAATGCCTCCATCCTCCAGACATTCCTTTACATATGGAGAAATGGGTTGTTACCCTATAGTAAGAGGGTGCCTTCTAAAAGTAACTGCAAAGTCCTTTGAAAGAGCAGGGAATTTTGAAAATTTAATAACAATGAAATAGATACTTCTAGTAGACTCTTGTTAGTTTTTGAAAAATTACATGTGGGAAATAGTTAAAACATCACTTGCCTTTTCTCAAAGCAAAGACTAAAGAAAAATAATAATACAGTCACCCCTCACTATATTGTGGGCTACTTATCATGGCTTCATTGTTTTGTGGGTTTAAAAAATATATCTAATTCTGTATCGCAGAGTTTTTGCTCTATGGAGGAATTTTGCAGATGGATACTGTACTATACACAGTGGAAATGCAGTATGCCATTACTGCTTGTGCAACTTTGCCACTGTGAGATTGTACACAGTTGAGCGCAAAGTGGGCGTTTCTGTATTGGCTGATGAAATGAAAGGCAACCAACCACAGCACTGTGTTCTGTATCCTGGGCGTTGATTGGCTCAGTGTTTATAAGAGTGTGGGAAAGGTTTATAGGAGTGGGAAGTATAAGAATTAAAAATTTAGGGTTTTGACTAAATATTAGAATTCTAAAGTAATATTGTGGTTGCCAATTTAAAAATGACTTTTAGCAGCTTTATTTACAAAGAGATGGAAAGGGTGAAAGTGGAAAAATGTAGATAAAGAGATAGAAAGTACTGGCTAGCTACAAACACCCTAAGTTTAATCCTAATGTCTCCAGACCACAAATGCAAATCTAAAAGTGAATCTTACCAGAATCCAAAGACCTAATTAAGAAGCTGAAATCTGAAGATCTAGGAGATGCTGAAGAATCCACTAAGAACCTTTAGTGCACATGAGGCTAAGACCACCAAGAATCTCACCAGAACTCACAATGAAGGGAACATCCCACCGAAGCACCAATGAGCAAAGAGGGTCTCCTCACTGAAGAACCAAGGAAGGAATCACTTCACTCACTACCACAGGATTGAAGGAAAGTCTCCTCCTCTAGTCCTGTTCACCGAGGCAGAGAGAATCACTGAATTCTCGATCTGGCCTTTTTAAAGCAGTTTTCTCCATGTCTCTTCCTGTTGCTCCCCCACTTACAGGAACCAGTCAGAGTCTTTCAATTTGCCTAGCACTGAGGGGAGGGGAGAAGCAGTGACCTTTGAAGGTGTGAGCTTACTCTTAGTAAGTGACTTGTGAACTCTGTTACTTAGTGTTAAGTAGGGGTACTTTAAGTTCTTGATTTGATTAACTAAAAATAGGCAAGGGGAGAGTTAATTCTATCTTCACAGAAGGGTTTATAAAGCCTTAAATATATATATAAATAATAAACATAACATGTAACTCCTGCAGCAGGTGAAGGATCACTGTATAACAACATCATTACTACCACTTGTGTAACAAGTAAACCCATATTTCAAATACTATTTTAAACACATATTAAAATACCTTAATCTTTTTTTTTAAAGGTTACAGAATGAAGGTGGTTAACTATTATTTTTAAAGTACTATTTCAGCTTTTTTGTGTTAATATTTTAAGTACTTTTGGTGCATTGTACAAGTACTAGTGTATAAAGTATCGTACAGTATTGGCAGAAAGAGAAATATTTGCTTTTTTTTCCCCCGATTGGATGGTTCTTAAAGATTTTCAGCACTCTCTGTCTTTATTGTTGTAAAATGGGAAGTAGAAAGTGGGAACAAAGGAATTTTTTTCTGTATTTTCCTTTAAAAAAATTCATTTTTTATTATATGTAATTTTCAACTTCACTTATTATGTATTCCAGTTTGAAATTTAAGGTCCTGACTTATGACCTTTTAAAATATGCTGCTAGGAATCAGCTAGGTGGCTCAGGGAATTGAGAGTTAGGGTCAAAGATGGGAGATCCTCAGTTCAAATCTGACCTCAAAAACTTTTTAGCTGTGTGACCCTGGGCAAGTCACTTCATCCTAATTGCCTACCCCTTACAGCTTTTCTGTCTTAGAACCAATATTTAATGTTGGTTCTAAGACAGAAGGTAAGGATTAAGGAAAAAAGTGAAGAAGAAGAAATTAAACCAGTGGGATAATGTAAGATATAAAACTTCCCCTAGAGAATATGCCTATATTTAAAAAAAAATTAGCCCCCCCCCATTACCTTTCATCTTAAAAATCAATATTGTGTATTGGTTCCATGGCAGAAGAGTGGTAAGGGCTAGGCAGTGTGCTGTTAAGTGACTTTCCCGTGGTCACATAGCTATGAAATGTCTGAGGACAAATTTGAACCTAGGACCTCCTTTTTCTGGGCCTGACTCTCAATCTACTGAACCACTTAGCTACCCCGTGTCTATATTCTTTGAGGAAGAAGCAGCATTCTATGTTTCACAGAGTGATTGATAAAGGAGGTATATAGATCTCAGTGTGTTTGAGGAAACCAGTTATTGACTTCCAATGGGAAGAGGTATGTTATAATTATTGGTAATTTTCTACTAAGAGATATGGAGATAGCCATTTTAGGGATGACTAGTCAAGAAGTATGTTGCCTTTCAGGAATTTTTCTCTGAAATGAGATATAATGCTTGCTGAAACAGATTAGGCTATCAGGAAACTTTTATTAAGTGCCTACTGTGTGCCAGTTCTTGTGTTAAGGACAAAAATGAAATAGTACTTATCTTCAAATAGTTTACATTATAGTTAAGGAGACAATATAGGATCTTGGGTATAAAAACTCGAAGGGTAATGAGGCTATCTAGTCTAGCTTCATTTTACAGATGAGGAAACTGATGTTTAAGAAAGTGAAATGATTTTCCCCAAATCACATAGTCTGCTAGTATTTTTATCTTCTCCCCCTTCCTCCTACCATGCCTTCTCATTCTAAGACCTGGGTTTTATCTATTGTACTAAGCTATCTCCTCTTATGTAGGAATATGCAAAATACAAATTAATTGAGTGGGAGAAGGGCACTAGTAGCCAAATGGATCAGGATAGATTTCATAGAGGAAGTGCTTCTTGAACTGAGTCTTGAAAGGAAACCAGGAATTCTGAGAATCAGAGGTGAAGATAAGAGCTTATTACTTGGAGAATAGCTAGTACAAAAGCCAGAAAGGGAGCTGGATGCTCTCTTTTGTTGTGTTTTAAAATTCTGAGTTTTTACAGAATGGACATTACTCCAAGGAAATTTATTAAAGTTGTAGTTTTTTAAAGAGCACACTTCAATAACTGTAACAAATATTGCAAATGACTCTTCATATGGAGAAGCCAGCTGTTTCTAAGCACAGAAGAAAGTTTGGTCAAAGACAAAACAAAAAACATGCCAAGAGCTAACAAATATTCGATGAAAAAATGGCCTAATCATCTGAAAACAAGCAAAGATCTTAGGGAACTGGGAGCTAGAGAGCTGTTATTGATTCCTCTATAGCAGGGGTCAGCAACCTTTTTGGCCTTGAGAGCCATAAACGCCACATTTTTTAAAATGTAATTTCGTGAGAGCCATACAGTGCTCACAGTATGTGCTCCTGTAGCAGTGCACGCTCCTGTAACAGTGTGGGCTCCTATAACAGCGCCTGAAAAAAAATTGACTATGGCTCGAGAGCCATACGTTGCTGACCCCTGCTCTATAGTATAGTATAGTATAGGTGAAAATAAGATTAGTATTAAAAACAAAAAGATTAGTAACTGTTGCTATGAAGAAAAAATGCTTATTGTGGGCAAACCAATAGAAAGAATAGAATATTGAAGATTGGAAAAATGCACTTTCTCTGAAGGAATTTACCTTTTTATTTGAGGATATGCCAAAACCATTGCCAGAAGAATATCTATATGAGTCTATAAGATCTGAACATCTTCATCAGATTATAAAACATCTACTTCAGAAACTGTTTTGAGGATTTTCATACTTTTAGTGGACCTCAAAGTTATGTCCCCATTGTGGGAATGTAGAACTTGGCTGAGTATAATGTTATACTGAGAAACAGAATTGTTCCATAAGTACAGAACTTTCCAAATGGAGATGGAGTACTGCAACATGAACTTGTTATGCCACACATCACAGAATGTTAAGAATTTATCCAAGAGATGGGGATAAACATGGTTCTGTGGCCTGGTAGCTTTCTTGATTTAAATCCCTATGAAAATTTTTGGCTTTAACCAAGGTTAGACCGAAAAGAATGGACTATTTGTAAAAGGTATGCTAAATATCCAATGGGATGTGTGGTTTCATGATGACAAAGAATATATGTCAAAATATTGTGACCTCAATGCCAAATCATATGAAACAAGAAACTTTTGAGGGAAGCAAATCCCTATAAGTACTTTAAGGGGGTAAAGTATCCTAAGTGATCAATTCAGAACCTTAGAGGCTATTGAGTCACATCAGGCCCAAAATATTAATATAAAGTAGAGGCAGATCTATGTTCTTTTCTCTCAATTCTGCTCTTCCACTTACTATTTTCTGGGTGCTACTTGAATACTTTTGCTGTAATACATTAATAAACAACTACTCTGGGAACAAAGTTTCCCTTTTTCCACTGTCATAGTGGGACTGGAAGTGGTGGGAGATGGGTGGCCTCCTCAATGTAGTGTTAGTGTGTTGTAGTGGGTGGAGTGTTGGCCCCGGTGGTGGGAAGACTGAAGTTCAAATCCTGTCTTGAACTCTTGTTGCTGTGTGACCTTGGACAATAATCACATAATTTTTCTCGGTTTCAGCTTCCCCATCTTTAAAATAAAGATATTAATAGTGTCTATATTACGGGGTTTTTGTGAGGGTCAAATGAAGCAACAGAAAACACTTCACATAACTTTCTGTTGAAGTGTTTTCAGTTGGATCTGACTCTGTGACTCATTTTGGGGACTTCATGGTAAATATACTAGAGTGATTTGCTGTTTCCTTCTTCAGCTCATTTTACAGATGAGGAAACTGAGATAAAGAGAGTTAAATGACTTGCCCAGAGTCCCACAGCTAATAAGTTGTCTGGAGCCATATTTCAGATCAGTTCCTGATTCCAGGGCTAACATACCTTAAAGTGCCACGTAAATGTTAGTGATTATATATTTTTTCATACTTTTTTATCAAGTGACTAATGTGTCAGTTTACATAATTAACTCAGATTTCTAAAACTTAGACTAGCTACATTTTCACCGGCATACATGGGCAGCTATTTGTTGCTGCCAGAGCCCCAGGAAAGAATTGCAGAATAGGCTAAAGTTGTTATTGGTAGCTTCCCATCTTTCTTATACTCCCATTTCCTTGGCTCTCTTGGGAGTCCCCAATTGCTTTTCTCCTGGAACCTGATATATTTAAGCAGCTCTCTTGCTGCCCAGAGCCCTCCATTGCAGAATGATATTCAGGCCTTGTCCAAGTTCCACATGCTCCAGAACTACTTATCTTTTCTTCTCCTTCCCCCTAATAAAAATTTCTGGTCCTGAAGATACTAAGGTAGGGGGCTAGTTTATTAAAATAAGGTTGGAATGACTGGTTGACTTAAGTTACTTCCCTCCCCACCACCATGGTATTTCCATCCAGAAATGGACTGGGTGAAATTAAAGACATTAATGGGAGTTATTTTGTCTAATTATATGCCAATGAATCTAATAATTTAAGTAAAATGAAAAATACTTACAAAAGCATAATTGCCCAAATTAACAGAGGAAGAAATAGAATATCTAAATAAATCTATTTTAGAAAAAGTAATTGAACAGGCCATAAATGAAATTCCTAAGAATAAAGCATCTGGACCAGATGTATTTTTAAGTGAATTCTAGAAAATATTTAAAGATCAATGAATTCCAACATTAAATAAATAAAATATAAATACACATAAATAAATAAAATGAATTATTTGGAATAATAAAGTAAAGAAGGAGTCCTACCAAACTCTCTTTAGGAAACAAATATGAGATGTTGATACCTAACCCAGCAAGAGCAAAAACAGAAAAAAATTGTAGACCAATTTCATCAATGAATATGGATATAAAAATTCTAAATAAAATACTAGCTAGGAAACTACAACAATAAATCACATTGTGTACAAACAGTATTTATAACAGGAATGCAGGGATGGTTTAATATAAAGAAAACTATTAGCATAATTGCATATGCCATTAACAAGTTAACAAAAATCATATGATTATATTGATAGATGCAGAAAAAGCTTTTGATAAAATATAATACTCATTCTATTAAAAACACTTGAAGGGGACAGCTAGGTGGCTCAGTGGATTGAGAGTGAGGCCCAGACACAGGAGGTCCTGGGTTCAGATCTGACCTCAGATACTTCCTAGCTGTGTGACCCTGGGCAAGTCACTTAACCCCATTGCCTAGCCTTTACTCTTGGAACCAATAAGTAGTGTAGATTCTAAAGAGGATGGTAAGGGTTTCCAAAAAATAAAATAATAATAAAATATAAAAACAGTTGAAAACATAGGCACAAAATAAATTTTTTCTTAAAATGATAAGAAGCATCTATCTAAAACTATCAGCAAGCATTTTTTTGTAAGGGGATAAACTAGAAACCTTCCCGATAAGATCAGGAGTGAAACCAGGATGCCTATTCTCATTAATATTTAGTATATTAGAAATGCTAGTAGTAATGGTAAGAGAAGAGAATTGCTTTAATTAAAGGAATCTCATGGGCAAAGAAGTAATAAAACCATATCTTACAGACAATAAGATGGCAAACAAAATTTTAGAGATTCAACTATGCATTAGTTGAAATAATAATTTTAGTGAAGTAGCAGGGTATAAAACAAATTCACACAAATCAGCATTTCTATGTATCATCAATAAAAGCTTGCAAAAAGAGATAGTAAACAGATAAAATATTTGGAAATTTTTTTTTTAATTTTAAACCCTTAACTTCTGGGTATTGACTTATAGGTGGAAGATTGGTAAGGGTAGGCAATGGGGGTCAAGTGACTTGCCCAGGGTCACACAGCTGGGAAGTGTCTGAGGCCGGATTTGAACCTAGGACCTCCTGTCTCTAGGCCTGGCTCTCAATCCACTGAGCTACCCAGCTGCCCGGTATTTGGAAATATTTTAATTAAATTATTTTATTTAAAATACCTGCCAAGACAAGCCCAGGATTTCCATGAACATATTCATAAAATACTTTTTATACAAATAAAGTCAGATCTAAATGATTGAGAAATATTAATTGTTCATAGATAGGCCTCTGTCAATATAATAAAAAAAAACAATCCTAACTAAACTAGTTTACTTATTTAATGCCATCCCAATTAAATTGCCAAGATTTTTTTTAATTAAGCAGAAAAAATAGTAACACTTCATTTGGAAGAATAAAAGGTTAAGAATACCAAAGGAATTAATGAAAAAAAATGTAAAGGATGGAAGTCTAGCTATACCAGATTTTAAACTGTATTATAAAGCAGTAATTATCAAAACTGATACAAACTGGCTAAGAAATATCAAGATTACTCAGTAGAACAGAGTAGACATACAACAAACAGTGGTAAATGATTATAGTAATATTGTGTTTGACAAAAGTAGAGTCAGACTTTTGGGATAAGGACTCACTATTTGGTAAAAACTATTGGGAAAACTGGGAAGCAGTGTGGCAAAAACTAGGTATAGATAAATATCTTGCACCATTTACCAAGAAAGGATCAAAATGGATACATGACCTAGACATAAAGGGAACATCATAAGCAAATTAGAAAAACAGGGAACATATTAACTATCAAATTTATGGATAGAAGAAGAATTTATGAATAAATGAGAGCATTGTGAGATGTTAAATGGCTAATTTTGGTTAAATTAAAAAAAGGTTTTATACAAATAAAACTAATGTATAAAATTTAAATTAATATCTATAACAATAACTCCAGGTTCTTATTTTTCATAGAGTTTTATTAAAAATCACTAAAGATAGAGAAAGCATATTAAAGCCTAATCTCACTTAACTGACCACCTCCTAGCTCTCAGCCAGGATCCCCTGCCCCGTTCTGGGAAAGAGAAAGGGAGCAGTGCCACACTAAAGCTGTTATCCTCCATTCCCTTCTCCCCCCCACCTGCATTGACCTTTATTAAGGCAGTGTCAGTATGCAAATGGGATGCTGGATAAGATGAGCTGGGTTGGAGTAGTCTTGGGGAGAGAATTCTATCTACATAGTAGTTAAGCTTAGAAGGAAAGCAGAAAAATGGGGGAAATTTTTATAGACATTTTCTAGGCTAGAGGTCTCATCTCTCAAATATATAGGGAACTGTCAAATTTATAAGACTATAAGCCATTTCCCAATTGATAAATGGTCAAAAGATATGAATAGACAATTTTGGATGAAAAAATCAAAACTATAGCCATATGAAAAATTCTCTAAATCATTGACTAGAGAAATGTAAATCAAAACAAGTGAGATACCATCTCACATGTCTCCTTTCTAAAATGATCAAAGGGAAAAATGACGTTGGAGGGGATATGGAAAAATGGGGATACTAATATGTTGTTGGAACTGTGAACTGATCCAACCATTTCAGAAAGCAATCTGGAATTATGCCCAAAGAATTATAAAATTCTATATGCCTTTGATCCAGCAAATATCACTATTAGATTTGTTTGCCAAGGTGATCAGGGAAAAAGGAAAAGAACCTATATGCTTTAAAGTATTTATGGCAGTTCTCTTTGTGGTGCTAATGAACTAGAAATTGAAGGGATGCCCATTGGTTGGGGAATGGCTAAAAAAGCTGTGGCATATGATAGTGATTTAATACTGCTATGCCATAAGAAATGACAAGCAGGTTCATTTTTGAAAAGACATGGAAGGACATATGAAATTATTAAGAGTGAAATGAGCAGAACCAAGAGAACATAATATACAGCAACAGAAATATCATTTGAAGAGTAACTGTGTATCCTCCTCCAGAGAAAGAACCAATAAATAGAAACACGTGTGACATGATTTTTTATATACGTGTGTGTATATGAGGAGAGATAAAAGAAAGAAAGAGATGTGATGTCTTTAGTGTGGAAATGGGGAGGGAGATACCTGGGAACTTTAATGTAATAAATAAAATTTTTAAAAAAAAGGACAGGGTAACACAAATTAATCTGTAATTGGCATAATATTATCCTTTCTCTGTCACTATGCAGAATATGACAGTAGTGGTTCCCTTCTATAATTGGGCTCCATTTTGGGAATGTAGATACTTTGTGATTTCTGGAAGATGAATTAAGAGACAATAACTTGTTCTGGGCAAATCTGCAAAGTAAATAGAATATCAGGGAGCCCTGCTGTCTCCTGGTCCTCTATCTTTTGTCCTGTATTCTACCTTTTATCTCTGCCTTTGCTATATTTGATTCCTTTCTAGTTTATTAATAAAAGCTACTAACTTTATTAAATACTTTTAAAAAATTGCCTTCTTTCAAAGATAAATAACTTGGTTAGCAGAACCATTATTTCGAATTTTCAATGAACTTGATGTTTCTACACAGTTTTAAGGCACCTTCAGTGTTCTTCAGGCATCTGTTTGTTTTTCTTCTTCAAAACAATAATATTAATAATATTTACATAATTTTTTACATCTAGAGAAATGAAGTATGCTCCCAAATCCAAAATGTGCTTCTACTCTCCTGAAAACAAAAAACAAAAAACCAAACACCTTTCATTTGAGGACTTTCCAAAGAAACACTATCAAACATTTTTTACATTTTCTTAACTATTCTTAGAGCACTTAAAAAAAATTATAAGCATGTTAATTTTACCTAATTATTTTTGGTACACCCATGCTCTTTCAGAGGAAGTTTGTTTTACTATTCAGTTATTATTTTAAAAATACTCTTTAGTGAAGTTTGTCTATAACTATTTAAAAATTTTATTTGAAGATGGGTGGCAAACATGGCAATATGCCATGCACAGAGATCCTTAATAAATATTTGTTGAATGAATGAAATAATGAGGATAGGTGGCAGATTAAACATGGGAGCAATTCACATAAAATTTTATTTCACCTGGAATGTGAGGCAAGAACATTTCTCAGATTACAACATGCTGCAGGGCAGGAATGTAAGCTTTGATGATAATCACTTAAAGTCCTTTTCACTTGCTTTCCAGTCTGAGGTTACTGTGGGTTGAAAAGAATATAGAAGGAGATAGGGAAGACATTTCCATCTCTGTAGGAATTATTCTAGAGAGTTTCATCTTTTTCAATCCTGGTTAAAAACATTGCAATGGAAAGGAGTAGGAAATTATTAGTTATATAAGTAATTATTAGACTCTTGACCAAGAAACCAGCTCTAATGATGTGATTTTGCTAGTTTTAACTCAGTCTTAAATAGCTCCTTTGGGTGTGGTATATAATCTCAAGCATTCTTTGGAATTCTTGTGTTTTTCTTCATCTCCTAAAGGTATGTTTTTCACCTAGGTCTGATTCTGCTGCTGAGAGACTACTTATTTTCTTAGTCTGAGTATTAAAGTCAAATGAGAAAGAAATTCTAGCATTATTAGCATTGGCTCAGGTAGTGGTTATGTATATTTATTTGGTTTTGGGGGACAGAATGAACTGTCACATTGAGTTTCTAATGTCCATTCAATTAGACAAGGATTTTTAAAAGTGCCTACACATAATGAGAGACACTGGGGATACCAAGGGAAAAACAAAACAATCTTGGCCCTTAGGAAGCTTACATTACTGGAGGCTGGCAATGGAAGCCACTTGTATCCAGTTAAATAAATACAGTATGTACAAAAAATAATTTTGCCGTGGTAGAGAATATGAATAATTGGGATGGAATGTTCATTCTTGTAGATTTTGTATAGGAGATGTCACTTGAACTGAACTTTGAAGGAATTAAGGGATTCCAAGAGGTAGAGAGGAAGAGGGGCAGTCTAGACCTAGAGGAAAGGTTGTGTAAAAGAATGGAGATGGGAGATGGAATTCCATGTATATCGAAGAGTAGACTATTTTGCCTGGAATGTAGAATGTAAGATGAGGTATAATGTAAAATCAGTCTGCAGAGTTGGAGTTAGATGGTGAAGCATTTTAAGTGCTCTTTCATTATTATTTAATGAGGGTCTGGCACATATGTGGAACACTTGGGTTGGTGTCTCCACATGGAGAACCTAGGAAACCTGTTTCAAAGAGAATCATGGTGGCATCTAAGGGAAGTGTCTCTCTTTTTTTTTTTTAATATTTTATTTTCCCATTTACATGTAATAACATTTTTCAACATGTTTTCCAAAGTTATAAAATCCAAATTATCTCCCTCTCTCCTTTCCCTCCCCTGCTCCTGGAGATGGTAAGGAATTTGTTCTGGGTTGTACATATATTATAAGAGAAGGGTCTTAAAAAAGGAGGAGCATGTTTAGATATTCTACAACTGGTTCTGGTTGATCTGGGGAGGTTATTTGTCTACAGCAATGGTGTCAAATTCAGATAGAATGACTGTGTTGATTTGGAAAACCACAAATTAACATTATCTTTGTTGTACTGTCTTTTTCTTTGTTTTATTAAACATTTGCCAGTTTCATTTTGGTCTGGTTCTGGCCACATTGGGGAGTTTTGCTAGCCTCAAGAGGGCTGTGAATTGGATACTAATGGTCTACAAAAGGATCCAGTAGCTTCAGTTTCAACTCTCTTTACTTCATTTGCTTCTGAGGGATCTCAGTGATTCCTTCATCCTTCATTTTCAGGAGTTCCTTTAGGAACTGAGATGAGAACTCGTACAACAGAGAAGCCGCCACTGGACATGTATTTGATGAGAGTTATGTAGAAACTGAGCCTATTTCTCCTTTCCTCCCTTGTCTGAAATGGTGTAGGAGGGAAGCATGTTTGATTTATTGGGGCAAGAAGTTTGCACTTTGTTCTTGATATATGTCTTTGAAGTTGTTTTTCCCCCCCTAATTTATGTTGGTTAAGTGAAATTGGGATGCTAGTTATAACCTGCATTCCCTACTCTCTCTCTCCCAAACCAGTCAAGAGAACATAGTTGTTGAGGACTCATTCAGATAAAAAGAGAAAAAAAAAGCCACTACTCAAACCTCAGGGTGCCCTTTTGGAACCCAGAAAGGAGTTATAGTAAGAACAAAGATCCTCCTGAAGATGGCTTCTTGCTACTTGGAGCATCAGCACTAGACTGGCTGCAATACCAGCTTTGGCCCTGATTCCCAGATTCCTGTGGTTTGTTCTCCTTACCTTTCAGAACTCCTAAGACTGGAGACTCTTTTTCCTTCATCAGATGACATGGGTGAAAGAGTCACCAACATTCTCCCAGATTCAGTGAGACTGTAGTAACTGAGACGATGGACCTTTTAAGATATTTCCAACCAGTCAAAGAGCCTCCTCTTCAACATGTATTTAGACTACCAGGACTAGTCACAGACTATCTACAACATGTTCCACAAGCTTCAAAACACTTCTCTGATATGTTATTATGAGTCTGTTGGAAGTAGGCTTCCCATATTCTCCATGTGGAGAGTCAACATCCCAGATGCTCCTGTGAATGCCTACTGAAAGACTTTAGAGCAGTAGACACAGATCATTCATTACCTTTGGGTTGCTAGAAAGGAAAAATTTTTTTGATTGTTTTTTACTTATTAACCGAGTAGAGCTTACTATATTTGCACTAGTCACAGTGCCCTTCCTTCATATCATTGCAGCAGCCACACAAATTGGAAAAACGTCACATGGTATTTAATACCATGATTTAGAACCGCGAGTTAGATTTGACACATTGATGATGGCTTTGGTTTTAGAATCTTCCTCTTCTGAGTACTTTTAACTGCTGGAAGGTGGATGGGATTTTATCCTCCTATATCTTTAGAGCTTGAAATCCAACTCCTTCAGTTTACAGATAAGCAAATTGAAGTCCAGCAAAGTTGAGGAACTTCTTTGAGGTCACACAGAAGTGCCAGTCATCTTGTACAGCCTCCTCACTTCTTATGGGGAAGCTGAAGCCGGGAGGAGAGGTGTTGTGGCAGCATTCACACAGTTAGGGGTAGAACCTAGATAAAAAAGTGTCGTGGAAATTTTTATCCTACCACTCTGATAGACAAGTTTAGATAAACAAAGTCAAAAAGCCAAATTTCTCCAAGTCAAGGTAGAATTTAGAGTTTATTGGAAGAAGACGAAGTCTCCCAGATAAACCCGGAATCGTGCACATGTTACAGAGTTGGACCCCAGCGAGAGACAAAGCCAGGCAGCAGAGACCGGGTTTATATACAGAGTGAATATTTCCAAACAAGGTTGATGACTTATACATTATGTAGATCTTTTTTAGAAACCGTTACCCAACTACACAGCTGATTGGTTATTTCATATAGGAAAACCCATATTTGTCTTAAATTCAGATCACAAGACAACACTTTTATTAAGAAATACTGATGACCATTATCTCAGGGTTCATCTGATCTGTTGGGCGGATGGTTATTTTAAAAATAGGAAAGGGTGAGCATTCTTGTACCATATCAGGACATGATGCAGCATTCTGGGACCTGAAACTTATATGGTCAGCATCTCATGATAGAAGGGAAATATGACTTAGGGAGGGGTTGGAAACTCCCTTAGAAGCAGTTTTATGCTTTAGTTGGAGATCCTTATAAAATCATAAATTCTACTAATTGTAATTAAGATTATAATGGAATTATACTAATCACTTTAGAATCACAATATTTATTATGTTTAAACTTATTACTATACTTTAGAATCACAATATTGATTAGGTTAAACTTATCACTATCACTAAAATCAAATCAAGTATAAGGGGGTAGGGGTCTTTCTTCCCGACAAAAGGAAATTGCCTGGAACTAACTAGGTATTTCACGTGAGTTTATTGAATATTCATTTGATGCTGACTTCCATTCTATATTGCATTTCTTACCAGTTTTCTGGTGATAAGACTTGTGGTAATGACTTGGCTTAGATAAGCCATGTCATGCTTCTGACTCACTGTATTTCCGAAAGATTGAATAAATACCAGCTCTGTATAAAGCGCTGGAATAGAGTTTAAAATACAGTGATGAGTATTACAGAGTGGGTATTAATCTCAGTGGGTTGATGGTTTAATAGAGAGACAGGGAATATAAATAACTAATAAAGTTTAGAATGTGTATAGGAAAGGTACAAAGAGCTACCAAAAAGTTAGGAATCACTTACTCTGGGGTGGAATGGATTAAGATTTGTTGATTTTTTAAAAATTAATATTAGGCTTAATTACTAAATTCAGAATTTGAACCTCTAAAGTAGAAACCTATATCTCTCTCTTGTTCAACTATAGCTGAAGAGATTTGATCTGTTGTTTGTTTCTGATATACAAGGTACTGACTGCATTGTTCTGAAACGTCTTAGTAGGCCAGATTTATACTTTCTATTCTGTACTTAATAATACAGCTGTCTATAAGAGTTTCCACTTATAAAATTTTTCTTTTTGGCATTTATTTTTTTAAGTTCTGTGTTTAAGTATAGGATTTTCCATTTCCATAGTAAGAAATGCTTTTCTATTAAGTGTTAGCACTTATTAGCTAGTCCCTTGAAAAACATGGAATCATAAATTTTACCTCTATTATAGCTTCTCTCTCCCCTTGGTTAAAGGGTATGTATGTAGTCTACTTGCCAACTGGACCCAGTATATGTACTTGGAACTTGGTATGGTAATCTATTCTTAATTATCTGCACTAATGAAAGTGAACAGCTATATTTATACTAACTTGAAAATAAATAATGTAAATTCCCTCTCTCTCCTCTTTTACCCCTAATCAGGAACAGATTTAACTTCCCTTATGATTTGCTTAAGTCAGTACAATACTAATGTTAATTCTCATTTTTTGAATATACAGGTGAAAGAGTTTGGGAACATGATGGAGAGTGGGAGAAAATCATCTCAGGATTTAAAATTTGGTATAGGTAGACCATAAATTGTTAATTGAGAGTTAATTTTATCCTTTATAATTTTACATTTAGATTAAATGAAGTATCTTATGACAATGTGATTTTCAGATTTTGACCCAATGCAATTGTTTGGAAGACATGATTTGACCTGTTGCATGTCAAATTCCTCATAAGAATATGCTTGCTTATCACAAAAAGTATTAACAAATATTTGCTATGACAATTTTCTTTATTGAAAAATATGTTATTATTATTATTTCTAAAGCCCTTACCTTTTATTTTAGAATCAATACTGTGTTTTGGTTCCAAGACAGAAGAGAGGTGTAAGGGTTAGGCAGTGGAGGTTAAGTGACTTGCCCAAGGTCACACAGCTAGGAAGTGTCTGAGGCCAGATTTGAACCTAGCACTTCCCATCTCCAGGCCTGACTCTCAATCCATCGAGCTACCCAGCTGCCCCCCAAGTATGTTATTTTAAAAATTGTCTGGGGTAAATAATTTTAATGCTATGATATAATTAACTTTATCTTTTTTTGTTGTCTTTAAAAAAAAGAAAAAGTAGATCTGTAGTAAAGTAGCAGCTGGGGTATCTTAATTTGGCTGTAGCATTTTATATTCTTGGCATTGTGGTTCAGTAGAGGAAAAAAAATCTTTTAAATTGGACTTTGTCCTGCTTGTGAGGCCCCAAACACATTTGTATTTACTTTTGGTAAAGGCAATAATTGTTGAAGCACTTCACTTAGTCTAAACAATCTGTTTTATTTGGAAACTTTAAAAAATACTCTTTTTGGAAGGAAAAATAAAGAAAAAAGATAGAAGGTAAATATGACAGAATCCTTTATTGAAGTGATACTATTTCTGATTTAAAAAAATACACATTGAATTACTAGACTAATAATAAAAAACAAACTAGAAATTTTTTCTTTTCTAGTCAGCCTAGTAACCCAAATTTAATGACCTATATCTGTTGGTCTAAATATTCTTTCACTTTGTAGTGAACATAAGCTTCTTACCTTTGCCAAGTTGTCTGTAACATGTTACATTTCAAAATTACATTTTGTCTTGTTCATGTTATCATTACATGATTGTAAAAAAAAGTGGTGGAGGGATTGGAAGTTTATTTTGGAAACGACACTTGTGATTTTTTTGGATTTTGAAGGTCCTAGCATGTCCAGGAGATACAATGGTGCTAAAAAAGTTCTGTTATAAGCTGTCATGGAATGTAGATGGATTGTACATAGAACAAGAAAATATATTTTTTGAAACTTCTAAGGTTTTACCCAATCTTCTCCCCTAAGTTGGAGACTTATGTGCTTATGTGATACCTTGCTCATTGTGGGTGCTCAAGAAATAGTTGTTGAGTAAGTGGCTAGATCTCACCATGAGGGAAGTAAAATATTCTGACAGTTCTCTTCTGGGTATCATTTAATATTTGTTTACCCTGCACTTTAGTTCAAGAATGAGCCAAAAAAATTACTTGTTCTGGGATACTTGTGTTCCTTAAAACTCATAGGGAAGCAAATGTTTCAACAAAATTTGTAACATAAAACTGAAATTGCTGGGATCATGTCAAGACCTCTTTGTATTGGGATTCCTTAATGGCACAACTCTGAGACCTTAATAAATAAAAGCGTGCCATTTCAGGATTGGAAGTAAGCTTAGAGGCCATTTAGTCCAGCCTGTAAATGAACAAAAATTTTCTCTACAATGTACCCAACAAATAATCAGCCATTATTAATGAATACATTCAATGAAGAGAAAGCCAATAAACCTATCACTCCCGAGGTAGCCCCATCCAATTTGGATAACTCTAGTTGTTAGGAGATTTTTCCTTTTAAAAGCCTAAATTTGTATCTCTGAAGCTTCTTCCCATTACTTCTGTTTTTGCTGTCTGAGCCCAAACTGAACAAATTAATCTCTTTTTTTGAATATTTTTGTTCAATCATTCAGTTGTGTCCAAATCTTTGTGACCACATGGATCGTAGCTCATCAGGCCCTTCTTTCCTCAACTATCTCTTAAAGTCTGTCCAAATTCATATTCATTGCTTCCATAGTACTCTCTATCCATCTCATCTTCTGCTGTCACCTTTTCCTTTTGCCTTCAATCTTTTCCGACATCAAGATCCTTTTTCAGTGTCTTCTGATTATGTGGCCAAAATATTTAAGCCTCAACTTCAGTATTTAACCTTCCAATGAATAGTTTGAATTAATTTATTTAAGTATTGACTAATTTGATCTTCTTGCTATTTAAGGGATTTTCAAAAGTGTTCTCTATGGGGGGCAGCTAGGTAGCTCAGTGGATTGAGAGTCAGGCCTGGAGATGGGAGGTTCTAGGTTCAAATCTGGTCTCAGGCACTTCCTAATTGTGTGACCCTGGGCAAGTAACTTAACCCCCATTGCATAGCCCTGACTGCTATGTGGAAGGCCTTAGAACTAATACACAGTATTGATTCTAAGATAAAAGATAAGGGTTTAAAAAAAATGTGTTCCCTAGCACAACAATTCAAAAGTGTTGATTCTGCGCAGGACTATAAGGAAAGCCTTAGCTTTCCTTATAGTCCAGTTCTTACAACTATATATTAACACTTGGAAAAACCATAGTTTTGACTATGTGGGTATTTTTTGGCTATGTGATTTTTCTGCTTTTTAGTATGTTGAGTTGATTTGCCATAACTTCCTTCCATGGAACAAGTGTCTTTTAATTTTATGGCCAGTTGCTTTTTGCAATGATCTCTGAGCCCAAGAATATAAAATATGACTCTGCTTCTATTTCTTCTCCTGCTATTTGCCAGAAAGTGATTGGACTGTTTGCCAAAATCTTAGTTTTTTTTTTTATGTTAAGTTTCAAGAGAGCTATATTTTCCTCTTTCACCCTTATTAAGAGACTTCTTAATGTTTCTTCACTTTTTGCCATCAGAGTGGTATTGTTGGTATCCTCTAAATATCTGAGATTATTAATATTTCTTTTGGCAACTGTAAGAAATAAAATGGATATAAAGGATAAATTAAAAAATATTAGAGTATTAAAAGATTTATTGGTAGCCATTAGAAAAATGAAGCCACGTGCCATATTAAGAGTCAGTTTGAAAGACCTCTCCTTTCTTCCGCCACCATGCTGCTTCAGCCAGAAAAGAGAGAGAGCAAACCCAGCCATTCATTTTTAACCTCTGGTCCACATTATTGTGTAACTGTCTATGTCATTACATAAACCGGGAATCATGGGAAATGTAGTTTGAAAGACCCCTAAACTTCCACAGGAAGTTTAGATCAGAGACCTCAAAATTTCAATTACACATTTCCCCCAGCAGTTATATATTTGTATATTAAACTTGTATTACTGTAAAATAAAGAGGATTAATATTAATTATATGTACTTTAAGTACAAGAAATGAGAAAAAGGGAAAAAGAGTCAATTATTCTATTAAAAAATAAAAGGAAAAGCAGTAAGAAAATAAAAAATTAAGAAGAAATACAATGTTTTTTAAGTACAAAAATGAGAGAGGAAAAAACCACCTCAAATACTGTGTTGCACATAGAAGGGAAAAAATAATAAAAGAATGTTTTAAAATTAAAAAAATATATATCTTAGAATCAGCGAAAGATTTCTCACCCAAAAATGAGAGTCATTTCCTTTTAAACTTTGCCATGAACTACTGTGAGTACAAATGATTTTTATAAAATAGCAGATTTATAATGCAAATCAAAAAAAGTACCAAATTTTCCTAAAACACAATAACACATTTAAAGACAATAGCAAACAAACTCACATGAGTTTTCTATATAACCACTTGCTGTGATGTTTAAAAAATGCGTACTTGTCACAAATTCAACAGGTATAGCAAATCATTCCCTTGGCTGAGATATTTTTTTTTTAAACCCTTACCTTCTGTCTTGAAGTCAATACTGTGTATTAGCTCCAAGGCAGAAGAGTGGTAAGGGTAGGCAATGGGAGTCAAGTGACTTGCCCAGGGTCACACAACTGGGAAGTGTCTGAGGCCAGATTTGAACCTAGGACCTCCCATCTCTAGGCCTGGCTCTCAATCCACTGAGCTACCTAGCTGCCCCCCTGAGATATTTTTTTAACAAAATCTATTACTACCTCCATCCAAATGTGAGACAGAGCCTAGAAAAAAAATCTGATAAAAACCTTTTGGGTTTAAAATATAACGAGGAATTCTAGATCCTTCTGATTGGAAAGTAAATTAAAATCAAGCATACAGGAGCTCTTTTGGCTTCCTGCTTGTATATATAAAGGGTGTAGATAGGAAACTTCTATTTGTTTTCTCTACCTTTTAAGACAATATTCTTTATTTTACACACACACACACACACACACATACACACATACACACATATATCATCCATTCAGAAGGGAGGGTCAGGCATCCGGCATCCAAGGGGATGGGGAATATAAGATAGGAACAGGGAATAGCCAGGATCTGGGATCAGTGGTGGGGTGGAGCTTCCATGGAGGGGCCAGCAGAGATGGCTGGCATCCATTGGATTGGCAGCCATGGGGAGTAGGAATGTAAGAAATGGCAGGCAGGAATAGGCTGATGGAAAAATGGCTGGGGAGAATGGGGAGAAGAGAAAAAAAAAAACAAAAACAAAGACATAAAAATGGTAGAAATAGGTCTGAAGCTCTGGAGATAATTCAGTGTTCTCTCAGAGTTCTGCCTGTGGGGAGAGCGTAAAAAGCCATGACAGAAGTGTGGCTTGCTCAACTATCTGAAAAATTGAGGATTATGTTTCCAAACTTCAAATGATTGCCAAAAATGCAAGAAGTGAAATGGATATAAAAGGATAGATTTAAAAATATTAGGGTATTAAAAAATTTATTGGTAGCCATTAGAAAAATGAAGCCAAATGTCATGTTAAGAGTCAGTTTGAAAGACCCGCCATTACCTCTGCCACCATGCAGCTTCAGTTGGAAAAGAGAGAGAGCAAGCCCAGCCACTCATTTTTAACCTCTGGTCTACGTCATTATGTAACTGCCTATGTCATTATGTAAGCTAGGAATCATGGGAAATGTAGTTTGAAAGCCCCTAAACTTCCACAGGAGGTTTAGATTAGAGACCTCAAAATTTCAATTACATACAACTTTAATTCTAGTTTGGGTTTTTCTAGCTTGACATTTCACATGATGTACTCTGCAAATAAATTAAATAAATAAAGTGACAAATACAGCCTTGTCATTCTCTTTCCCCAATCTTAAACCTATCAGTTGTTCCATGTTCAGTTTTAACTTTTTTTTCTTGGCTTACATACAGGTTCCTCAGGAGACGAGTAAGATGATCTGATATTCCCATCTCTTTGGAGACTTGCCACATTTTGTCTTGATTCACATAGTCAAAGGCTTTAGTATATAGTTAATGAAGCAGTAGATGTTTTTCTAGAATTCCTTAGCTTTCTCCATAATTCTGAGAGTGTTAACAATTTGGTCTTTAGTTTCTCTGCTTCTTTGAAAAAGAGCTTGCTCTTCTAGTAATTCTTGGTTCACATATTGCTGAGGGCTAGCTTGTAGAATCATAAACATAATTTTGCTGGCATGTGAAGTGAGTGCAATAGTTTGATAGTTTGAACATTCTTTGGCCTTTCCTTTCTTTAGGATTAGGCTCTAAACAGATATTTTCCACTTCAAACTGCTGTGTTTTCCAAATTTGCCGGCATATCAAGTAGAGTACTTTAACAGCATCATCTTTTGGGATTTTAAAAAGCTCAGCTGGAATTCTATCATCTCCTCTAGCCTTAATGTTAGTAGTGCTTCCCAAGGCCCATGTGACATCATTTTCTAGGATGTCTGGTTCTAGATCAGTAACTACACCATCATCATTATCAGTGATGTTAAGCTTTTTCTTATATCATTCATCTATATATAAATATATATTTTTGCTACCTCTTCATAATTTCTTCTCCTTGTGTTAAGTCTCTACCGTTTTTGTCTTTTATCATGCCCATTTTTACATGAAACATTCCCTTCATATCACTGGTTTTCTTGAAGAGATCTCTTATCTTTTCATTCTTTTTTTCCTATTTATTATTTTCTTCTATTCTTCATTGCTTATTTAAGAAAACATTTTTTCTCCTTGCTTTTGTCTGGAATTCTGCATTCTATTGGGTACATCTTTCCCTTTCTCTTCTCCCTTTTTTTCTCCTTCCTTTAGCTATTTGTAAAGACTCTTCAGATATCCATTTTGTTTTCATGTTCTTCTTTTTCTTGGTAATATTTTCATTTTTGAGAAATTAAATGAGAAATTTATAAAGTGTTTTTACACAGTTTCTGGCACACCAGTAGGCACTATATAAATGTTTATTGCCTTCTCCTTCTCTTCCTTAATTATACATACATATATATATATATATATATATATTTAGATTTCTTGAGGTCAGAGATACTGCTTTGTGTATTTAAAAAATGATTTATTGATTTCTCTTGTGCATACATCATGGTCTTTTCAACCCAACCCTCCCTTCTGCCTTTCTGAAGCTTCTTGTGACAATGAAAAGCACTTAAAGTAAGAAGCTCTACTATAGGGAACATGTATAACAATATAGTCTGGGGCAGTAGTCCATAAAGGAGGAGGTGTATCTTCCTGCCAAAAAGGGAGAGATATATCTCATCATCTGTTCTCTAGGACAGTCTTTGGGTTTTTTTTTTTTTAACCTACTTAAGAGTTCACCTTCTTTTAGTGAACCTTTCTACAATTATAGAAATAGAGCACATTATTTTTTTTTTCTTCTGCTTATTTCTTTTGTTCTGTATTATTTCATATGAATCTCTTATTTTTCTGAATTCCTCATAGTTTTCATTTCTTATTGCAGTTTAACATTCCATTATATTCATGTAACATGGATTTCTTCCCCAGCTGTTCCCTAATTGATGGATCCCAAATTTGTTTCCAGTTTGCAAAGACACTGCTATGATTATTTTGATATATATTGTACATTTGTGTTTTTTATTTCCTTGAGGTGTGTGCCCAGTAGTGGAATTGCTGACTCTTTAGGGTTTAATCATTTCTTGCATAATTCCAAATTTAAGTAAAGAACAGTTGAATCACATTATAGCTCTACTAACAGTATAGAAAGGTACCCATTTTTCCATAGCCCTCCAACACTGACTGCCTGTTTTTAGGGTGTGAAGTAAAACTTTAGATGTTTTAATTTGTATTTCCCTTGCTTTTATTGACTTGGACTGTGTTTTAAAGTGCGCATTATTGTTCACAGTTCTTCTTTTGAAAACTATTCATATCTTTTTCCACTTATTGTTTTGGATTACTTGCTTTTCTAGATGTATGCACATACCTTTCCTTTTAATAATATATTCTAGAGAAGAATTGAGCAAATTTAGTAACCTTTTAGAATATTATAGAAAAAAAAGAACCCGATAGCCATACCTCTTTTAATTAGATGGAACTGAAGTTCTATGAGTTTCAGGATCTGTTGGATTGTGTACTTTTCTATATCCTTTAGAATGTAAGCTCCTTAAGAGCAGGACCTATTACATTTTTGTTTTTGTAGATCCAGTGCCTAGCATAATGCTTAGCCCAGAGGAAGAACTTAATAAATGGGAAGTTGGCTTAGATTTCTTTATATTTTTATTCCTCTAATCCTGTTTTTATTACTGTAAAGATACCTGCTTCATTTTATCTTTATCCTCCCCTCTTCCCCTACCCCTCCAGTAATGGATCTTAGAGGACAGTCAAGATTTTAAAAAAATTCCAGAGGGCAATTTACTATTTTATTTATTCCAAATAGCCCTGTGTACCTACATGGGATGGATATGTTTTCCTCTGCTCTAAATTCAATAAACATTGTTAGAAATAACATTTTAAGTGAAAAGATGCTTAGCCTTCATTTGAAAAAAATTTGGTTGAGTTTAATGTTGAATGTAGAAGAGGTTATTGTTTTTTTAACAGGCAGTGTTAGATTCAGTACTTTGGCAAATTTGTTTTCAGCTAGACTGAAAGAGATGATGTGCAGCTGAAGGAAACAATTGCTTTCTTTGTAAGTGGTGATGTTGAGTAATGACTAAGTACATTCATTTGCACAGCCAACATAAACTCCAAACACAGAGATTTTTCCATGCCTTTTCCACAAGTAGATCATGTGATTTGGTATTTATCCTTGGTTTGAATATCAAGTCTTACAGACCAAATAGCTTGACCATGAAATCAAGCAGCTGTTTCAAAAGGCTATTGCAAATTAAAAATTTTTTTTGTCACTAGAATGAAAGAAATGTATATATGTACATGTGTATGTTTATGCCTTTTCTTTCTTTTCTTTTTTTAGCTGCCTTCTTAAAAATGAGTTTCAATGCAAAAATTTCCAGAGTACTTTTTATGGAGATCCTTTTTTCCCCATCAGCAAAGTTAGCTGGATTTCATGTGTTATTGCTAACAGGCCATTAAATTAAAAAAAAATCAAGTAGTGTGCCTGGTATTTGGCCATTTTTCAGATATGTGTGAGTAATTGAGCATCTGTGAGAGTGAGACCTCAGCTTTCTGTTTAGAATTGTTTCATGATCTATTTGTTTTTGGGATACGAGGGAAGAAGACCAATCAATGTAGGATTGTAACTTTTAATTACTTAATGTTTGAAAGGAGAACTTGCCAAAATTATCTGGATGATGTATGAAGAGACTAATGTGTCTTTGGGGCTTGGGAAACAGTAATGCTTTCAATATATATTGACTATTAAAGTTTGTCCCCAGTTCCATTCTCTTTTCTTAGGCATCAGATATGTAGTCCTTGTTCTGTGTTGCTCAGCACTGGTTTTTCTTCGAGTGGTTCTAATTTGATGAAAGTCATCATCCTTGGTAGGATTATAGGGACCATAGAGATCATAAGTATGACTACTGTATTGTTTTATGATTTCTGTATTGTTTTATGTCTACTAGTTTTGCTTGGGAGATTATCAACTGAGGTCACTTTGTGAGGCCAGCTGGCATGATAATTCTCTGAACTTCTCCATCTTAACATTTCTCTGTTTCACTCATCTCCTTTGTTTCTTTTCTCTCAGTGAGAGAAGCAATTCTTTTTTCCTAAGGTTAACCCTTTCTGTTGTGTCTTCAATCCCAATAGATGGAACCCTACTCCTTCTATTGCCACCATTTTCTTTTGAAGTTTGACCATTTCTGTCTCCTTTTAGTTCTATCTTCCTTATGTTGATCTTTTCACCTGGCAATCTGTTATCCTCTCTTTCTTCCTTTTCATCTCCAAACTTCCAAAGAGTAGTTGGTTGTAATTGTTCCCACTTCCTCCCTACCCATTCATTCCTCAGACACTTGCTACTTACTTACTGTCCTGTTATTCTGCTGAAACTTCTCTTTCCAGTGTTTCAAGTTACCCAGTATAAGACTTTTTTTCCCCAAGTTTTAATCTCTTTGATTTCTCTTTAATCCCTTTGATAATATTAACTGTTTCCTTCTTATAGATGTCCTTTTTTCCTTTGGCTTATGAAATAATGAAAAGTAACATTTTATATGCTACCTTAGGGTTTGCAAACATTTTACATATATTTGACCCTCACAACAACCCTGGGAAGTAAGTGTTATTATTATCCTCATTTTACAGATAAGGAAACTTAGATGTTAAATGACTCTCCCAGAGACAAACAGCTAGTAAGCATATGAGGCTTGATTTGATTTGAAGTTGGGTCTTCAAAGTTGGGACTATAATTTCAACACTTGATCCTCTGTTGTTATTTTAGCTACGCTTTTTAGTTCTCATCCTACTTATCTAATCACTCTTTTTCTATCACACAGTCCTTCTGAGTTCTTTCACTTCACCTTCA
The DNA here is from genome assembly GCF_016433145.1 of Gracilinanus agilis. Classification (NCBI taxonomy): domain Eukaryota; kingdom Metazoa; phylum Chordata; class Mammalia; order Didelphimorphia; family Didelphidae; genus Gracilinanus; species Gracilinanus agilis. The sequence goes on from NC_058133.1 coordinate 131,363,522, forward strand.
CTTTGTATTTTTTACTATCATCAAATTAATTTTCCTTATGTGATAGTCTCAAAACCAGGAAGACCTGGATTTGAATCCTACCTCGGACAAATGCTGGCTGTGTGAGTCACTTAACTTTTCAGTATTTTAGGCACTGGGTATGTTCTTATACTTATGCCTCAGGTTTCAAATAAGAGGATAAAAATTTTGAGTATAAAGGGAAACTTTCCTGTAATGGAACAAGAATCCCAAGGGGCAAAGTAGAAAGGATTAGTAGAGAGTTTGGACTTTGAAGGAAGAAGAATAGTATGAGTTGAGAAGGAATAAGTAGAACTTGAGTAAGGTTTTTGGAAAGGTAGGAAATAGAAATGAAAACTGAATTTTTGCTAAAAGTATATGGTTAATATTGTTAAAACAAATACCAAGAGACTAGCAGAATTCTTTTGTGGCATTGAAATCTCCTATTTAATAGTGCTCGAAGTTGGTCTGGAGTTAGGGGTTTGAAATTACAGAAATTTGTTGTAATGAGGTCGGAATTTTAGAACTTTTAAATAGAGACAGGGAAATTAAACTTGATATGACAAGAAAGGACTTGGAAGAAAACATGGGGAGAACATAAAGTTACTTCAGTAACAATTTAAGTTTGTAAGAAAGGAAAAATATGGGCAATTGTGATATTGGAGATGATGAGGTTATTTGTTTTGTCAGTTATTTATAGCACTTTATCTTCAATTATATTGTTATAGAATGGGAGAATGAATATTTTAGTTGTATAATTGAAGAAGGGAACTGGGGATCATAAATGACAGTATACCCCTTGAAAAAAACATGATCATGAATAAACACATACCCCCAGACAAGAGGTGAGAAGTGTGTTTGTTTAAAATATAAACATGGGTTGTTTGGTGTTTAAAAACTTTAAGTAAAGATATCTGAGACTTACTAGAGTAGGAAGTATTGCAGAATCATAGAATCTTGAGTTACAAGGGACCTCTGAACTCATTCAATCTAGCCCATACTTAGATAGGAATCCCCTCGGCAATATCACTGACACTTGGTTCTTCAACCACATTTGAAAGTTTCCAATGGAGATTAAACTGCTTCTCTTTTAGATTGTTCTAATTGCTAAGAAGTTTTTCCTCTATTGATCTATTGTCTCCCTTCAGCTTCTGTCCATTACTCCTAGTTTTTCTCTCTGGGAATAAGTAGGACAATTTATGGCCTTTTTCTTTGTGACATCCATTCTGTATTTAAGACTGCAGTGAAAAGAATGCTGAACTTAAAAGTCCTAAGACCTGACTTTCAATATTGACTCTTCTTATGGGGAAAACCGGGGGAGTTAACTTAAATATTAAATGTGGGTCCAGAGGGTGTGTAGGAGACAGGAATGACAAAAGATGGGACTTAACAAGTTAGGGAGACTGGGTTTAACTGCTAAAGAAAATGTCTGTTAACAGAAGTGGCAGTTAGGCCTAACTGTCACCCTGTACCATCTAGATAAGGGGCTTATGGAAACTAGCAAGCAAATGACAAGAGTTTGTAACAAATTTAATTAAGGGAACTATGGTAAAGGATGGGAATAGGGGTTTCTACACTTCCAGACTAAGGGCAAACCACAGGGGAAGGGGAGGGACTTATCTACACTGAACTGAGACCTAAGCAAGACAGGGCCCAGAGAATAGCAGGACTGAAGTGGGTATCCTCACATGAGAGTCCTGACACACTCCAGCAGTGTTGCAGCTCCTCCAGGACCACTAGCTGTACTCTTTCAGGTGGGTAGATTCTGGGAGCTAACCCAGCCCAAGTTAACCTGCAACTCAGGTTGGGATTAATAGTCTCTACCAAAATCTCCCACAAGTAGATAACAGTCTTCCTTCAGGATCTCTGGAAATCTGGGTGCAAACTCCACTTCCTCTGAGGTCTCCCAGGGTCAGTTACAACTTGTCCCAACCACCATGGAGTCTATCTTAGAGAGAGAGAGAGGCCATACTTCCTGCTTCCCCATTCCATTTGGAATTCTGCATCCCTTCCTGCAAGGTCTCCTAAATAAAAGCTAAGTAATCCTCCTCACAACACTCTGCTACATAGGGAAGCAATATGGTACAATGGGAGAGACACTGACTATGGAATCACTTTCAAATCCCACTTGTCATACCAGCTGTGTAACCCTGGGCAAGTCACTTAACTTCCTCGGTTCTCAAGTATTTCTCCATTATAAATAATTCTTGCTTTTCTTTTTAATTACTTTTTTGGCTTAAAGAACAACAATCTATACCTATACTTTCTCATCTTTTTATGCAAAAAGGCTGTTTTATTATGTCAAAAGCCTTTTCTAAATTTATTGATATAATCATGTAGTTTTTATTATTTTATTATTAGTCTATTGTTTTCTTAATATTGAATCATCCATGCATTCTTGGCACAAATCAAATTTTACTATGTAATTTAAGTTTTTTGCTAACATTTTGTTCTACATTTTTATATCCATTATCATTAGAGATACTGCTCTATGTTTTTTTCCCCCACTTTCCTTTATATCTCCCTGGTTTAGGCATCAGAACCATATTTGTCTCCTAGAAAGAGTTTGGTAGGATGAAACCTGTATTTTTGCAAACCATTTATATAAAATTTTAATCAGTTGTTTTTTGGATGTATGATAGAATTTGTTTCTAAATTCATCTAGTACTAAATTTAAAAATTTTGAGTTTCATTTATGGCTTATCCAGTTTTTTCTGATTTTTTCTGATGATTGGGTTATTAAAATTTTAACTTCTTTTACTAATAATTTGGGTATTTCATATATTTGTCCATTTCATTTAGGTTTTTACATTTTTGCTATATAATTTGTCAAAAGTTTCTAATAATTTTATTTCTAACTCATTTGTTACAAATTATCCCATGGCATTTTTGATATTTGTCAGATTGTTAACAATTTATATATTAGTTTAAAAAACTCTGGCCTAGTTTTATTCCTAGTGTTTTTTGTTTTTAGCCTTATCAACGAATTGCTGAACAAATATTTATTAAGTGATTTCTGTGTATGAGGCACCGTTGCTAAGCACTGGGATTAAAAAGAAAGGCAAAAATAATCATCCTTGTCCTTAAGGAGCTCATATTGTCAGGGAGGATACTATATGCAAACTTCATTTATCTCTTCTTTTTTAGAATTTCTATTTTTATGTTTGTTTGTTATTTGTTGCTTTTCTAGGTTTTTTTATTTTATTGTATGCCCAATTTGTTGATTTGTTATTTCTCTTTTGTTGATAGAAGTGTTTAGAGACATTTTCATTGAAGAACTGCTTTGGTTGTATCCCAAAGATTTTTTTTGTTGGGTTATTGTAATTTTCTTTGATGACATTATCTATTATTTCTGTGATTTATTCTTTGATCCCCATCCCACAATTTTTGTTATGGTTAAGTTAGCCTTTAAGTTTGAGTCCTTTTTTTTAGATGACTTTAATTTATGATAATTTTTATTGCATTATGATCAATAAAGAATGTGTACTATCTCTGCTTTTCTTAATTTGTTTATAAAGTTTTTATGCCCCAGCACATGTTCCAGTTTTTGGAAAGGTACCATGCACATATGGGAAATAGGTATATTCTTTTCTATTCCTATTCAGTAACTGAAAGAAATCTATACACGTACGTCTCCCCTCTCTCCTTTTTTGAAAAATATCATGAAATATTTCTGTAGTTTGAAGTCCTTTCCAGATTCTGAAAACCTTATTAGTAATTAATCTAAATTCCACAAAAATATAGCTATCCTTTTCTAAGGCCTAAAACTAAGACTTCTGAGAGATTGCTGTTCTCCCTGAGCATTGAATTAAGGAGGTAGTTGGACAAGGACTAGAGGACCCTTGATTAATCCATTTATAAGCTATACCCTCTTTTCCCATCCACAGATTAAGTTAATGATAAAACAAAGGGAAGTAAGAAGACCATTAATTCATTGAATAATAGCTCTTGGGTTCAACTGTGGGCAGGCTGAAAGAAGATTCTTTAGAAGGAGTGGTGAAAGAAGGTTTGAATATTTTAGAAAAATTATTCTCTAGAATATGGGATATTTTAAGTAACACTTGTTCTGCCTAAAGAATCATACTGTTACCTGACTTTTTTCTTTTTTCTTCATCTTACTGTAGAAATTTCCTTTTTAAAGGACTAGAATAAATTGTAATTTCAAAATATTTTAGTCAGAGAGAGATTTTCAAAGACACAGGGAAAAATCTGCCAGTCTGTAGTTTTCTCTCTAAACAAGAATGATTAGAGTTAGGATAGTTTAGTAAATTGTCTCTTGCAGGTTTGTCCCTTAAACAGAACAGAATCCGTTCTTCTCTTCTCTGGAAATAACTTACTTTTCTAAAATTCTGTATAGGTCTTTAATTTGGTTGTTGTTTACCTTTTTCTAAATTTGTAAGGTGGCAATTTGGTTTCCCTAACTATTTTAGTTGTGTCCATTTTCCCCTGTAGTGTGATAAACGTTTACTTTTAAGTTCTTAGATGCTATTTGATTTGGTGCATAAGTATCATATCACAAATATTGATATTATTTTCATTATCATGTCACCTTCAAGCATAAGATAGTTTTTCTGTTAATCTCTTTTAACCATGTATATTTTTATTGAGAGACAGCATGGTGTGGTGGGTAAAAGATCTGAACCTGAAGCCAAGAAGTTCTGGGTTCAAGTTTTGTCTCTTATCACATGACTGTCTCTTGGGCCCTGGGAAGGTTACTTAACTTCTCATGCTAGAGGCAACTTTTGAAGACTATAAGTTGCAAAGAAGTGCTAACCTGAATTGGTAAAGGGAATTTCCTTTTCTTGGAGTTCTCTTTAGCAGTGTGAAATCAAAGATCCAGTCGTTTCCCCCTGTTTTTATTGTTACCTTGTCTAAGGTCAAGATGCTAACTTCTTCCTTTTTGAATTGTTTAAAGTATAATCAATTCTACTCTGACCTCATTTTAAATATGTTTATCTTAATCATTTAACAAATATTTATTAATCTTTAATAAATGTTAGATTCTGGGCTAGCTTCTGGAATACAAATAAAAAGAATGAAGCAATTTATCTTTTAGATGTGTTTGTTGAAAACAACATATTGTTGAATTCTGCTTTCTAATCTATTTTACCACCCTTCCCCAATCATATTCAGGGTTAACATGGTTAATTGCTTATTTCTTTTTATCACATATTTTACTTTTTCACTCTTTTTCTTTCCCTTCTAAACAGAAGGTAGTGTAAAAAAAATAATGTGATCAACACCAGAAATCCATAGTCAAAATATTCTGATGTTCTTCCCCTCTAGCCTCTTAGTCTAGCCTGAACTCTGGTTGTTAGATATTTTGATTCTTTCCAATATGATCTACCTTCTGAAGTTCAAGTTTGTTTAGTTTGTGAATATTTTGTCTTAAGTCTCACTCCCCCTTTCCTTGCCTATTTCTTTGTAGGTTTTAATGTATTTCTATACCAGACTTTTTTGATTGTGTCTTTGCCCAGTTCAAGAAAGAGTGAAATTCATGAGACGTTCTTTTTCCTCTATCCCTTTTCTGTGTTTATATATTATTCTTACATTCCACACTTTTGCAGAAAATAGTAAGTTCCTTCCACTTCTTTTCTTCTTCTGTAGTGTATTCCTTTATTCCCATCCCTTTTCTCATCTCTGAAAACCTATATTATGGAACTACCCTGAGGCTTTGTCTTTGTCTTTTCTAATTTTCTTCATCCTTTGGCTTTCTGATTTTGTGTTCCTAGAAACCAGTGGGATTCTGATGGGACACTTGTCTCTTCTCCTCTATTAGCATGTAAGTACTTTGTAATCATTTATGCTATCCTATCCCTTCTGTAGGGGCAGCTGAGTGGCTCAGTGGATTGAGAGCCAGGCCTAGAGACTGGAGGTCCTAGGTTCAAGTCCGGCCTCGGACACTTCCAGTTGGAGTCCCAGGATAAAATAAATAATAAAAAAAAAATCCCTTCTGTAGTCTGGAAGCCACTAATGCCAGAGTTCTAGATTAAATATTTAGGACTAGGCTTCAATATACCTGGCTTTTGAGTTTGTCTCCTGGTGGCCCTACATGGAGACTTTGTCTCTATCCTTTTTCTGACTACTTTTTTCCTACACATGCAGTCACTTAGGAGTTGGCCATGACCAGATTGTGCTGGTCACAACTCTCCTGCAAGGCCAAGGTTGCCTAGTACTTCTGTTGGCTTTGTCTATTGCAGTGGCTTTGAGAGGTCCATGGGTTTCAGATCTCTTTTAGTGACTTCTGGTACTTGAGGCTCCTAAGGGTTACTACATTGACTTTGTCTATTTTTGTGCTTTGCGCCCAGGCTGCTTGGATTCATTTTTTCAAGGCATTAGTACTTTGAGTGGACATCCTGACCCGTGCTCCAATTTATGAGAAGATGTAGAGTTGTACAGGATACCCAAAAGGTATAGAAGACTTGAGTTCTACAAGAAATATTCTAATTGATGAGATTACATTTGTATTTGAGGTAAGTTGATTGGGGTAGTTTATGAGTTCCTTCCATATGATATTACTAGACAAATATAGATTTTAAAAGATAACTTTTTGTACTGCAAAAATGCTTGGAGTCATTGAAAGTGCTATATGGAGTTTCTTAGATATAATTAAGCCCACCCTCTTCTTCTGATTCAATTCTGGGCTCATTTCATGAATTCAGTGTTTGGTCAAGATACACACACACACACATATGTATATGTATCTGAATTCTATTAAGGTTTCCATCCAATCACATATAGAATCTGGGCAACTGATATTCTTCATCTACTTTTTGTTTTGTTTTGTGGCTGGTTAGGTAAGACTTAGTGAGTGAATTTGAGTTTTGTTACTGAAACTCTGCAGTGTTTCAAGGCTTGATGCAATGAGCACAACATCATCATAAGCAGAATATCTGGAGAACCTCATCATCTGTAGGGAATTCTTGTGGATTCTGCATTAGACATTCTCTATGACAATTATTGATATAATGAGCATGTCTCCTGGTTTCTTGCCTTGCTTGTTACTAATTAGAGAATTGTCAAAGCTATCTCAATTGCAACCAAGTAATCTTATATGATTTTATTATATTCATTTTAGATACATTGTTGGAGAAGAAAGTGAAACCTTTTATTCCATAGAATTAAATATTTTTTAAAATAGTCAAGCAAAAACTCAAGGGAATTCTTGATAAGGTTTAAAAAGAATTGTGTGGAGCTAAAAGCAGATAGTAAAGTTCTAAAGAGAGGGCTAGATAGAGACTGTGGGATAATAGAACATAAGGGGTGGAGGGAACAATCCGTTTGGCCTAAAAATACAGGTCAGAAAGAAGAAAGAGAGAAGAAACTTGGGTCCTGGGGAATATTGTCTTCTTGAGTGGACTTCGTGGGTATTTTTTTTTAACCAGAAGCGACTATCAGTTCTGGGTTGTGGCCAGTTATGGAAGGGGCAAAGATTGGAAATAGAAGAATTGTCCAAGAAATGTGCAGGCTAGAGAGTATGACTGAGAAACCAAGATCTATTAAAGTGGCATGTTGCTATATGAATCTTAAAAGTGAATCTGAGTTCAGAGTCTGGGTTGGTTTCCAAACTTGCTGTGATCTGCCTTATCTTGCTCTAATTTTCTAATATCTCTGCCACCTAGTCCTGGACTTTTTTTCTTGTTTATTCTTAACAACCACCTGTGTCCTGATCATTGGATCTCTAAGTCTAGTTTGTCTTTGCTTGACTTTTTTGATGGGAGTCATTGCTAAAACTCTCAGAGGGTTGGTTTGTAGCTTTAATAAAGAGGAAACTGTGGACTTAGATCTGGTATATGGATACAGTCAATCAGTAAGTATTTATTGGTCTTCTATCTTCCAGCCACTATGCTAGGTGCTGAGGTTACAAATTCAAAGAATGAAATAATCCCTCTTTGTTTAATGGGGGAGTATATATGTATATGTATATTTATATTTATGAATATAGAGAGAATAAATACAAAGAAATATAAGCTGGTTAGGGAGGAAGGTCACCCATGGTTAAAGAATCAGGAAAGGCTTCATGCAAGTGGTGAATTGTCCTCTGGGATTCTTTGTCTATGCAATGCTTAGCAAAGAGAAGATTTTTAATAAACATTTATTGACTGATTGATAAGAAGATGAGTCTGTGAGAAGTCGCTGACCTTGAAGGCATACTAATCAGAGACCATTCAGAACCCTTAGATGTAAGGACCTTACTTCTAATCTCAGAATTCTCAGTGAATCATGGAGGCTGACTAAATCTCATATTACTTTGCTTCAAATCATAAAGCTTTCATCACCCAGACTGATAATCTTGAAACTGTAACTCTCACATGGATAATGACTAGAAGTATAAGACCATTCAGCTCTGTTTCTATGCTTTGTCACTGCCCCATTGTCTTGGTGCTGACACTTCTTGCAAGAAGGACAGACACAAAGCAGAGTACAGAGGATGCTCTCACATACTCAAATGGATCTGTGGTCTCATTGATTTGTGTTTTTCCTTCAAAGATGCTGATTACAACCCTTTGATACTTGCTAATCCTGTGACACTAGTGTACATGCCTTCCCATAAATTTCACATAGGACTTCACCCACTATACTGTGACTTTTCTTGCTTTCTCTTGATTTCATTATGAAACCAGTGGAGCATGTAAGTCTTCCTGTAGGTTATCACTTTTGTTTTCCATATGACTTGTTCCATCTTTTTTTCACCCATACATTTCTTTGTTCACAGCTTTTACTCCAGTTTTCTTTCAGAAAAATTCTGTATTTGTTATGTGATATAGTCTCTTCACAAAGATCATGAAGCTCTCCATTGCCCTTTGACAGAAACTCATTTTTAGTTCTTTGGAGACTAGTGTTCCATGACTCGTACCCATATAGCACCATCATTAGAATATTTTTATAAAAATTAATTTTGATTTCTCAGTTTATTAAAGGAGTTTTTTAATTTCCTGAAGGTAATCCACCTCACTGTCCTTCTGTATAATTTAGAGACCAACTCATTATCTAATTATGGTGTCTGTCCAAGATATTCTGATGGATTAGGTTGTCTAACTGCATGTCATAACAAACATTCTTAATTTACTTGGTTTTTCTTTCTAGAATATATGAAAAAGTTTTAAAATGCCTTTTTAAAAAAGCATAGGGTTAGTATTTGAATACTACCCTAGGTCCTGAACAAGGGAAAACAAATATAGAAAGCTCTTGCCTTCGGGGAACTTATAGTTTATATTGTGTAATAAATTTACAAATGAAAACTAGACACTTCTTTATATATTATCCATAAATAAGAAATATTACAGCAGTTATGAACACCTGCCTTTCTCTCTCTATGGAGTAAAGTCAACACTTTTTAGGTATAAGGGTATTATTAACCATCTAACGTTTTCATGTTCAGTCAGGATAACCTTTGGTGAAGTACTGAAATCTGAGCAGAACAATTACATCACCATTTGATTCTGGTCCAAGGAAGCCAAATGCAAAATCTTTTATTAATATGGAAGAAAGTATTTTGGACATTAATCCTTATCCAGTCTTTATTTCTCAGCCCCTTTCTCTCAGTGAATTAATTGAAAAAGATTTTCATCAATGACGAATTATATTACTCTAACTGACCCCTCCTCTATTTCCTTTCTCCTTTTCATTAGTCAGGTTCTCAGGCAGCATTTCCCAAATTAACTTGGCTGTGGAACTCTTTTAGACTTAAAATATATTGATGGTGTAGATAAATGTGTTTTATGGGGTATGGAACACCCTTGGGTTTAAAGGGTAATTGGGAAAATTTTGGAACAACCTAGAAAATATGAGGCCTATTATTGTACCAAAAAATTACCATATGTAAGAAGCAATTTTGATACTCAGATAATTCCCAGGAAACTTAATGAACTCCTAGTCATTTTGTGTAAGCTCCAATGTTTTATGGAATGAGATTTGAGAATTATAGAATTTGAGAAATGCTGCTATAAATAAATGTCACAAGAAACAACTTGCATTTGTTCTCAGACATGAATCTGCTTTTTTGAGTTATAATAAACGATTTTACTAAGTGTACCATTTTCTTGTCTGAGACTAAAATTTTCTGTGATTTTATTTCTTTCCTTTTCCATTTGCAAAATCCAAAGTTGTCTAATTCTTTCCCCATCTCTTTAAAGGAGCACAACAAAACAGAATATGGCACCTCGTTTTCTTGCTGTATAGATGGTTAATCTCAGGATCACTACCACCCAAGGTAGAAGCAAGCTGAATTTGAGCTGCACACATACACCCTGAACACATCTTAGCTAAGAAAAAGGGCAGTCAGGAATTAGGAGGGCCCCAATCCATGTTCTGTAGCCCAGATTAGCATTTATAGTAACAAATTGAATGAGGGTCCAAGGTAAGAAAAGCTAGTTCACAGGGTAGCAGGAAGGCAGGAAAACCAGGTAAAGATAATCAAACAAGAGTAGCAAAGAGACCTTGATATTGAGGCTGTCTTCCTAAGCCAGAAAGTTTAAATCCCTATCAACTTTTTATGAACATCTACATCTTATCTCCTTCACATACATTCTTAAGTTCTATATGCCTCACCTTCCTTTGATCTTGTCCTGCCTTCTTTTCTTGGCATGCGTTTTCACACCCTGAAAAGTATGCCTACAGGGAACTTCTCTGCCTCTCAAATTGTTTTCTTTAGAGACTCATCCCAGATGTCATCTTTTTCTATGAAGACTTCTGCATCCTTTGAGCCAGAAATAATCTAAATTCCTTCAAATGTCTCATGCTACCCTGTGACCTCTCCTATGTACTTTAGCATATTCTGATTTGTGGTAGAGTTAATCATGTGCTCATGTCACTTCTCCAAATTGTAACCTTCTCAAGAGTATGAACTGTGTTGTTTTTTATTTTCATTTCCCTATGTAGTCTTCTAGCCTAGTGACTTTTACATGATAAGCATTGAATAAATGTTTGGTGAATAGAATTGAATTATTTTTTGCATTTTCTGAGATTATATCTTTTTAAGTGTTTTATGGTTACTTTTTAGTCAAATAAGTCAATGTGACCTTAGTAATTAGGAAACAATTAACATATTCAATTAAAAAAAACAAAAAAGCCAGTTATAATTAATTTTCATTCAAAAATTTTTTTTGCAAAGAATGTTTTTTTTTTCATTTTTGTTGCCTATCTAGATTATTAACTTGAGCATAGGGTCTAAAGAAAATGGATTGTGAAGGTATTCACATACCATTTAGCTCTCAGAAAGTGGTACCATTACTGATATGCTTTCAGACTGTTATCACTTCTTATTTTTTCATTATTTTTTTGTTATACTGAGAATATGATTGTGTTTCCCTTTTCGCAGATTCCCATTCTTCATCTTGCTCTTGTTGAATTTTGGGCTTTTTGGATCAAGGACGTATTTTAATGCCAAGTGATGATACTGCATTAAAAAAAAGCTAATCCTAAATTTTGGAAGGCCAATTGTTTCATCTTTGTTTTAATCAGGTCTGTGTCTCTGTGTTTGACACTGATAATCTAATGGGCCTTTTCTGCCTAAATTGAGCCATAAAGTGTATGTTAACAAAAATTGTAAGGATGGTATTGGGAAGGCTTCTCAGACATTTTTTCTTTCTACCTTTATTATCTCAGGTAGCATGAAAGGGGTTTCAATCCCCCCCCCCCCCAATTTATGATGTGGATCATCTGTTTCCCTCCATGTATGAAAGATCTGTGTTGGCATCTTAAGCCCTTTTCTTTGGGTAAAGGAATAGTGGAATCTGTACTCAAAAATGCCAACTTACCATACTATATGAATAAAGAAGAGGTTCCTAATGTTTCTCTTCCCTGAACTCAGTCATTCAATTTGAATACTCTTTTCTAGCATCATAATATCTAATTGAAACCAGGATAGTCTTTACTGTGGAACTAGAGGAAATGTTCTTTTCCTGTGATTTTGATGTTCATTTACTCTTATTTTGTTATATATTACAGTGCAAAGTCTAGTGGGACAATTTTTATACTAATTATAAATCTAAAAAAAAGATCTTTACTCTCTCTGTCTTAAAATCAGTACTAAGTATCAGTGTCTGAGGCCTGATTTGAACTCAGTCTTCCTGTCTTCAGACCTAGCACTCTAATTAGTGGACCACCAGCTGCTTTACATGTGACATTCCATCTTTCTAACTTAAAATTTTTGTCTTCTATCCTCTATACCTGAAACGCTTTTCCTCTTCATCTCTGATTCCTATTTTCCCTGGCTTTCTTCAAGTTTCAGATAAAATTCCACCTTTTACAAGAAGTTTTCCCTGGTTCTCCTTAATTCTAATGTCTTCCTTCTGTTGATTATCTCCAGTTTATGCTGACATTATCTTGTTGGTACATTGCATATTTTCTCCCCCATTAGACTGTGAGCCCCTTGAGAGCTTGGACTGTTTTTGACTTGACTTTCCCAGAATGTGCTTGACATGTAGGTCCCTAACCCCCCCCCACCCCCGTCTGGGGTAAAATATATATGCATGCACACTTTTAAGTTTAATCTGCATTATTGACATTTTTTTTGGTCTAGATAATCACCAAAAAGTAAATCAAGAGTAATTTCTGATATTTAAATGTTTACATGGAAATTTAACAGTGCTTCTTGAAGTTAAAGCTGGCTTCCACATACCTCTGATAGTGTTTCTGTAACAATTAAATTTAGGTTTTGACATATGAGAGTTATAAAAGTGATCGCCAATTATAAAATACTAGCCCCTAAGTCAAAATGACTGTTAGTAGCTTTAATTTACAAGGTAGAGATAGTGAAAGTGGGAAATATAGGAAGGAGACAAAACCTGGTCTAGCCTACCAGCCCTAAGTGCTGCTCTGGTGAAGTATGGCTCAAGTCCTGATCTCCATGTAGATTTCCCAATAGTCTTCAGCCAGAAGTCCCAGGGGTGTCTTCAGCTCTACTCACCAACACAGAATCCAAGGGAAGAGTCTCTCTGAGGAATCAGCCTCTCCGAAACCAAGGAAACAAAAATGTCCAGACCATGTTTGTCTTTTCCTTTACACTCCTTTTTCCATGTCACTTCCTTCTCTCCCCCTCTTAAAGGAACCAATTACAGTCTCCCAATTTGCCTAGCACTGCCCAAGGGGTGGGCAAGTGCTTGTGGCTTTTGGGGGTATGAACTAGTAATCGACTTGTGAGCTCTCTTACCTAATGCTAGCTACTAAGTAGGGGTACTTTAAGTTCTTGATTTGATTAACTAAAAATGGACAAAGGGACAGTTAATTCTATCTTCATTTCTCTTTTAGGACTTGAGGTACAAAACCAAAAATTTAACAACCTTTGCCTTCAAGGACATTACTTTCCTACTAGGTCATAGGTTCTTAAGTAAGATACAGGTATAAAACTTTTAGGGGATCTGTCAACTTAGAACTTTTAATATTTTCATAACTATTTCACTATAATGAGATTCTATTATAATCTTTTGTGTTTTATTTTATGCATTTTAAAACATTATAGTGGGGTTGGCTGAGTGGATAGAGAGCTAGAACTGGAGTCAGGAGGATTTGCACTCAAATTTGACCTCAGACACTTCCTAGTTGTGTGTCTTTGGCAAACCACTTAATCCCATTTTCCTAGCCCTTGCCTTTCTGTCTTAAAGTTGTTACTAAGAGAGAAAGTAAGAGTTTAAATAGATAAAGACTTTATAGCAGGCGTGTAGGACACACAAAATGGTTTAGAATCTCCACAGTAGATGGATATAGCTTATATACAGTTCAGTTGATCCAAGATAATTTGAGGAGGATGAGGGAGCCCTAATACCAGGGCATATCAGGAAAATATTATATAAGTCTCAAAGGCCACTAGGGCTTCTAAGAGGCAAAGATGAGAAGAAAACCTCTCAATTTGACTGAGTATTCTTTACAGAAATAGAAAGTTTAGAAGAGACACGGATTAGAAAAAAAAATTTGTATTTGTTGATTTTGAGACATGAATGAAATATCCAGGTGGTGACATCTAGCAGGAAAATAATGATGGGGGCTGGTATTCAGCAGACATATTTGGGATAGATGTGTGAATCTGAGAACCCTTTGTAGTCTTCCTTCTTCTGGTTCCCTGAAGCATCAGATCTCAGATGAATGTTATTCCCCTTCACTGAAGGCAGCATGTTACAGTGAAAAAGATTGGATTGAAAGCCAAAGGACCTGGGTTTGAATTCGAGCTCAGCTGTCATGTTGCCTGTATGACCTTGCACAAATCCCTTAACCTGTCTGTGCTTCAGTGCCCTTACCTGGAAGATGAGAGACTCCTCTTCAGGCCCCCCTTTACTATATTTTTATCCAAATCATATTCACTATCACTGTACTAATATTTATATAACCAACCATTCATAAAAGTGATATTTTTAGATTATAACATTACATAACAGAAAGGCAAAAGAAATAATAACATTAAAGATACTGATATAGTAAAGTTAATGCATAAATAGCAAATACATCACATATGTATCTGGATAACACTCTTCTACCAATGTTCTTAGCTTTTATGGTGAAGAGTTTGGGATCATACTTAAGAAAAGATGTGAAGGAAGTACATAAGAGGGGGAAACCAATGTGCTTGGTAGCTTACAACTCCAGATTGCAGACTTTGAAGCATTTTGGAATGCAATTAGGAATTTAGTCCATTTAGTAATATTGACAGCCCGTGAAACTACTTCTCTGTTCACTGTTGGCCCGTTGACCTTTACCACTCAACAGCTGGGCAAATCTTCTCTACTCAGACTAGCATTTAAATTTTTTTGCAATTTATAATCACCCTTAAAAGGATATTGAGAAAATGTTACCTCAACAGGAATAGTCTCTTAAAGCCAGAGAATTGCAAAACTCATCAGACTGGCTACATCTGGATTATATAGCACAGCACAGTCAATAATTCAATCCCCTGGAATTCTTCCAGAGACATAACACAGACTGACTCCTTAAGCCAAACAAACCTTGGCAGCACACAAGAATATAAAGCAGTGAGGTGGTGCAATGGATAGAGTGCCCAGCCTGGAATCAGAAAGATTCATTTTCCTGAGTTCAAATCTGGCCTTAGACACTTATTAGCTGTGTACAAGCCACTTAATCCTATTTGCCTCAGTTTCCTCATCTGTAAAACGAACTGGAGAAGAAAATGGTAAACTACCCAGTATCTTTGCCAAGAGAAAAACACAGGGTCACAAAGATGGATAGAAACGACTCAGACTCTACATTCCCTTCTCAAGTCACAGGTGGCAACAGATTGCAACAGGATATGAGAAGCTTCACCTCTCCAACTCTAGGGGCCAAAAGCTACCACTGAAGCTCTTGGCCATTGAAGTCAATTTTCTGTCCCTCTGGTCAGAAACCTTTTATTTATTTGTTTTTTAGAAAACCCTTATACCTTCTGTCCTAGAAGTAATACTGTGTATCAGTTCTAAGGCAGAAGAGTGGTAAGGACTAGGCAATGGGGGTTAAGTTACTTGACCAGAGTCACTCAGCTAAGAAGTGTCTGAGGTCAGATTTGAACCTAGAACCTCCCATCTCTGGGTCTGTCTCTCTTATTCAACAAATCACCTAGCCACACCTTCATTCCCCACTCCCTACCCCCCCCCCCCCAAAAAAAAAAAAGCTTCTAGATGAAGCCTTTTATCTGCTGTCTGATTGTCATGGCTCCCTCTGCTGGGTCTTCATTTCTTCTGATTCCCATGACAGTTTTTTTCTCACAGGTTCTTTGATCCAGTTATTCTTTTTATATTTCAGTGACTTAAATGAGAATTTTCTGATTACTAGTGATTTCACTTAAGAAGTTACAGCTCTCCCAATTTCTTGTCAAATCCATAGTCCTTTAAAAATCATTCTTTAACCTCCAAATGTTTAAATGATTTCTAATTTTTTGTTCTATCCTTTTTTGTTATAAAATAGTTGTATGTAAATGAGGGTTAGATACCATAATCCTTTGCAACTCTAAAGTCTTCACCATTATCATCTGGTTCTTTAAAATTGTGTTCTTTACATTATTTCTTCAGTCTCTTGAAGAAAAATTTCTGCCTCTTCAAAATATTAGAAGTGTTCTTGTTGAAGTGAAGCATTATTCTGCATCCTTCAGAAGGGAATTTGAGTCTTTATATTTGTTTTTCACTTTATATTCTGTCCAAAATTGCTCAAATCCCATCTAAAAGTTGTTTCTTTCAATCTCTCTCTCTCTTTCTACATATATATATATATATATATATATACACATAATTGCATATATATATGCAATTTAAAGTAAAATGAGGTTCTTTTCTCCTTTTTGGTATCAATGTTCATCGGAGCAATAAGCATATATCCTTTGCTTGTTAATATAAATATTTTTCTTTGTCTCAAAATATTTTTTCTGCTGTTTTCATCATTAACTGATATGTAGGGAAAGATCCTTAAAGGAACAGATCACCTGTAGTGTGTACTGCAGTATAAGATGGCCAAATCTGCCATTAGTTCTCAGAAAACAACTTCCTAATAATTAGAACTGTCCAAAAGCCAAAGCTATGCTTTGAGAGATAGTGGGTTTCCTTTCCTTAGAGGACTTCAGACAGAGACTGGATGACCAGTAGTCAGCTTTGTTGCATAGTAAGTATTCCTTTTTTTTTTTTTTTAAACCCTTACCTTCTAACTCATCATTTCTAAGAATAGAAATAAGAGCTAGGCAATGGGGGTTAAGTGACTTGCCCAAGGTCACACAGCCAGGAAGTATTTGAGGTCGGATTTGAACCTAGGTGTTCCTCACTCTAGGCCTGGTGCTACAGGTATTCCTTTCATTGTGTTGGTTGTATGAGATGGCTGCTCAAGTCCCTTCCAATGCTCAAAGTCTGTGATTTTATGATTCCATGAAATATTATAATTTATTACCTTTGCTTTTAGATGAAACATTCTCCCAACTCCTGTATTTACCTTTCTAATGAGATCCTGTAAACTATCCTTCCATTTAGCTTTATTTTCTCTCTTTTTCTGGTTTCATTTATAGAATGTTAATATTGTCATTAATTTCCTCCAATGTCTCCAGCTGAGGTAAATGTTTCTAGGGGGTAAGGGTTATGCTTGTAATTTCATTGATATAAGGAACTTCCAGGTGAGGATACTCCTCCCAGTTCATGTTGGCACCTTCTCCCTATCTTAGAATCTTAAAGAATTGCCTAGAGTCAGTATGTGTCAGAGGCAGGACTTGAACCCAGGTGTTCCTGACTCCAAGGTCATCTTTCTATTTGCTAGGCCACATTGCCTTGCAAATGTTTATATTGCTCAGTCTAAAAACTAGGATGTTTTGCAGTCTGTATCCTTTTTCTGCCACTTTACCATCGTCATTTTAGAAGCACAGTACTGAGGGCCATCGTTTGCTATTGTTTGTTTGTTGGCTTTCCATGGCCCAAGAATTCATGGCAGTGGCCAGTTTAGTTATGAACCTCTCTGTCTTTATTTCTTCAGTCTCTTGGAGAAAAATTTCTGCCTTTTAAAAATATTAGAAGTGTTCTTGTTCAAGTGAAGCATTATTCTGCATCCTTCAAAAGGGAATTTGAGTCTTTATATTTGTTCTTCACTTTATATTCTGTCCAAAATTGCTCAAATCCCATCTAAAAGTTGTTTCTTTGAATCTCTATATATCTGTCTATGTCTATGTCTATATCTATATCTATATCTATATCTATATCTATATCTATATCTATATATCTATCTATATATCTATCTGTATCTATATCTATATATGCAGCTTAAAGTAAAATGAGGTTCTTTCCTCCTTTTTGGTATCAATGTTCATTGGAGCAATAGTCTTATGGGGAAAACCAGGGGAGATAACTTAAATATTATATGTGGGTCCAGAAGGGTGAGTTGGAGACAGGAATGTCTAGTAGGTGACACCAAACAAGTTAGGGAAACTGGGTTTACTGTTAAAGGAAATGACTGTTGACAGAAGTGACAGTTAGGTCTAACTGTCACCCTGCCCCACCTAGACAAGGGGTCTGTGAAAACCAGTTAGCAAATGACAAGAGAATTTGTAACAAATTTAATTAAGGGAACTATGGTCTAAAGCAACAGTTGGCAACCTTTTTGGCCGTGAGAGCCATAAACGCCTGCGGAAGGAGGAGGATGGAGGCGGAAGGCGCTGGAATATGGGGTGGGGGCTGAAGGGCCCCCTGGGGCACATCCTCGGGCTCTGCCCAGAATGGCCAGTAGGGAGGTGGAGCCAGATATGGCTCGAGAGCCATACGTTGCTGACCCCTGGTCTAAAGGATAGGAATAGGGGTTTCTACCCTTCCAGACTATGGGCAAACCACAGGGTCAGGGGAAGAACTTATCTACACTGAACTGAGACCTAAAGCAAGACAGGGCCTAAAGAATAGCAGGACTGAAGTGGGTATCCTCACAGTAGGGTCCTGACACACACTCCAGCAATGTTGCAGCTCCTCCAGGACCACTATCTGTACTTCTTCAGGTCAGTAGATTCTGGGAGCTAACCCAGCCCAAGTTAACCTGCAACTCAGGTTGGGATTAATAGTCTCTACCAAAATCTCCCACAAGTAGATAACAGTCTTCCTTCAGGATCCCAGGGAATCAGGGTACAAACTCCACTTCCTCTGAGGTCTCCCAGGGTCAGTTACAACTTGTCCCAACCATCATGGAGTCCGTTTCAGAGAGAGAGAGCACACTTCTTGCTTCCCCATTCCATTTAGAATTCTGCAGTCCTTCCTGCTAGGTCTCCTAAATAATAATTAAGTAATCTTCCTCACAACAATAGCAAGAAAGAAAGTCACATAATAAATTGCTTCAAGAGATGTACTTTAATCTTTCTAGCTTGGTAGAACATAATTCCTCTGGAATAATCTTCAAGACTCTCTGGTCATCTACATTCCATGAAAAAATACTGGAGGTTGACTTCTGTAGTAGACTTCTTCAATGCATTTAAAATATGACCTTCTCTTCCCCCTCCTCAGGATTTCTCTTGTTCCTAACTTGTCAGAAATCTACTTGTTGTATAAAGCAAGAAACATGAGTATCAGACAAGCATCATCCTATACGCTATGTTCTTATACATATTGGTTCTTATACCTACTATATTCTATGATAAAATATTTGCTGTTGTTGTATTTGAAACCCTCTTTCTCCATATTTAGTGAATTTCTTAGAACTTTGAAACTCTTAAAAGATAGGAGGAAAACAAGTTTAAGGGTCAATTCCATAGTGCATTTAGCCTCAACATTAATGCATGTAAGGATGGGATTTGTGCGGGGGATGGGACCAAAGGAGCCAGAGAGGGCAGTTGCTGACAGTTGCTGATAGTTGAGACCAGAGAGGATTATGGGAATGTGCTTGGAGGAAGAGGAGAAGAGGGAGGTCTTCAGGCGGAGGCCTGGGAGGAGAGAGGAGAAGGACATCCCAGCTCTGATCCAGTCCTGAGGGCTTCCTGAGAATCTTTCTTTTGGAAGTTAAAACCCTGATTCCCTGATCAGAACCATTCCATCCCATCTCACCCATCAAGACTTCAACCGTCAAGTCAGCTAAGTTTGGACTCCGTTTTGGGAGCAATCTCTTACTCTCTTTCACCCATTCCCAAACTTGCTGAGAGACCCTTTTCAGTCAAACCGTACAATTATAGGAAAGGGTAGAAACAGAAAATTAGAAATAGAAATAGAAGGAGAAGGGGCGAGGGGAGAAGCTTAGGAGTGGGAACCACTGAGGTTCC
Source organism: Gracilinanus agilis (assembly GCF_016433145.1). Classification (NCBI taxonomy): domain Eukaryota; kingdom Metazoa; phylum Chordata; class Mammalia; order Didelphimorphia; family Didelphidae; genus Gracilinanus; species Gracilinanus agilis. Next base: position 131,383,200 of record NC_058133.1, read on the forward strand.
CACCAAAATCCCTCTGCCCTTCACCCCTTTCCCCAATCCCTGATTTGCGAATAAAAAAGCCATTCAACAGTCAGAGTTCCAGAGTGCCTGAGAGACAATGAGGGAGAGGGGAACCATAGCTTGGTCTGGCTGCCTCCATCTTGAAGCCAGACCACCTGCTGTGAATTTAACTGATTGGGGGGAGGTTTGTGTGAACCCTGTCCTTATTCAGGATCAGATTGGGGTACCACATACCTTGCCCCCAGCTCCTATGTGCAGGACCATCCAGGTCACCCAGTTTTGGGGTGAAACCCCCTTAAAGTCTCCCAGTGTATATTGGGTCCCAGGGGAGTGCTAGAAGAGAGACTTACCACATAGATTTTCTCTATCTCCTTTCTATTAAACATTCATTACTGGCCTCTTTTATTGTTACATGCATAACAATAATGTGAAAAGGTTAATAGTAGTTATACAATAGACCCCCTTTGTGAAGGGGGGTGGATGTTGCAACAGATAATATAAACTTTTGGTAACTACCTTGTTATGGATAATCCATTATGAACTAAAAGATGAAACAAACAATATGCTCTCTCTGTGTTTACAGAATGTTGCCTTAAGAAGTGTCTTTTCTTAATAAGCAAAGTTTTAACTTTTTCATAGTATTATATAACATCTCATAATCATTCCTTATTCTGGATATTTGAGACCTTTAAGCAGCTGTCATTGATTGTATAATTGAAAAACTTTAAACACTTGAAAGAAACAGGTGTTATATAATCTTCTGTCTTTGAAATATGGACACTAGTCAATAAAAATGTTTGAACATGTCATGAAAAATTAGTTACCATTGTAAGCCCTTAAAATCTTTATGTTATGTGCTTAACCATGCAATAGGACTGTAAAACTATTTGCTGTGGAAAAAATATGATTGGCAATTTCTACTAGAAGTCCTTGAGGAGAAAAAAAATGAGTTATGATGCAGTATTGTTGCAAAATGACTTAGTAGACATAGCAACTTAACTGTAGAAGAATAAAACTTCATGATACTTCAAATGAATAGATTGTGTATCATAGATTATGTGTCATTTCATTGCTTAAGAAATATAATATACTTTATTAAGTGATCTGTGCAAATAATAATGTCTGCCTTTTTGTATTTTCTTTATAGACACAAGAACATACATATATATTTATACACAAATACATAATTGCGAAATCCAAATCTTTGGTAAATCACTTTTGAAAAGTCAATGTAATGATATATATAATTTGAAAACAGCTGCAACTAGTTTTGTCGAGATGAATAACTAGCCTTAAAGAGTGGAGGCTCAAAGTACTTGAAATATCTCTCCATAAAATTACTATCTCTCTTTCTTAGAAATCTAAATTAAGGAACATTCTATTCAATTTCAGATCCAAGAAAACAGGGAGGAAGGGACTCATTCTTTGTCATTTGTACATATGTTTAGAAGCATATCTGACCAGAAAAGGCCTCTTAGAAGAGATGGCATTTAAACTGGGTCTTGGTTCTAAGAGGCAGAGACAGAGCAGAGCATTCCAGATATGGAAGATAGCCAAGGCCCAGAGGCAGGCAGAAGTGAAATGTTGTGTATTGAGAGCAGTCAGTAGATCAATTCAGCTGGAACATGGAGTAAATGAGGGGAAATCATTTAAAGTCAGCTTGGAAAGATTGGCTGGAGCCAGATGTAAGGGAATTTAAATGTCAAATAGAGGACTTTCTGTTTTCCAAGTGATGATAGGTAATTACCGAAACTCCTTGAACAGGGCAATTATTTCATCAAAACTATGATTAGTTCCCTCAATTGGGAAATGACTGAAGAAATTGTGGTATATTCTGGTGATGGAATACTATTATGCTATAAGGAATGATGAATAGGATAATTTTAGAAAGAGTTGGAAAGACCTTCATGAACTGATGCAGAGTGAAATAAGCAGAACCAGGAGAACATTGTACATAGTAACAGAAATATTGTGAAATGATCAGCTATGAAAGACTTGCTACTCTCAGCAATACAATGATCCAGGACAATTCTGAGGGACTTATGACAAAGAATGCTATCTACTTCCAGAAAAAGAACTGTTGGAATGAAGATCAAAACATATGATTTTTCACTTATTTATTTCGGTATATATTTTGGGGTTTAGGTCTTATAAGATTATTCCCTTTCAGAACCATGATTAATATTAGTTTGGCAGCTCTGTGGAGGATGGATTGAAGAAGTGAGAAGCTGGACACAGAAGGACCCATTATGATATTGTAGTAGTCCAGGGGCCAGAGCTGATAATGGTCTGAACTAGGGCAGCTATTGTGTCAATGAATAAATAATAGTTAATAAACATTTAATTGTTTACTATATTTCATGTACTATGCTAAGCCCTGAGGATGCAAATATGAAAAAGAAAGATAGTTTTTGTCTGAAGGAGCATATAATCTAATGGAAGAAGATTTCACACAAAAGAATGCTGAGGAGAGGGGCATGGGGCATGGCGGAGAAGTCAAAAGAAGTTCAAAAGGAGTGCAGCTGGGGAAAATGAAGAGATGTTGAGAAGAGGGGAAGAGGGCACATTTGAGAGATGTGGAAATAGAATCTGCAAGAATAGAGGAGATAGCTAGGTGGCTCAGTGGCTAGAGTGCCAGACCTAGAAATTGGAGGTCTCCGATTCAAATCTGTCTTCAGATACTTCCTAACTAGGTGACCCTGGCCAAGTTACTTAGCCTCATTTATCTAGCCCTTACCACTCTTCTGCCTTGGAACCAATAATTGATTTTAAGATGGAAGGTAAGGTTTAAAAAAAAAAAAAGACTAGAGGAGGCAGAAGGAGATGGGATTTTACTCATAGAGGGAATGGGCTTGGCAATGAGAAGAGCCACCTCTTCAAATCAGAAACTGGAGCAAAGTAAGATCCAATACAGTGATATATTTTTGGGAGGTGGGTTGGAAGAGGGTGGTTCTGAGGTATTATGGTAACTGAGAAGAAGGAATTCAGTGTTGCATATTCTTGATTTTCTTAGTTGATTTGAGAGCAAAGTCCTCTGCTGGGGTGGAGGGGGAGAGATGGTAGTGCAATAAATGAAACTAAAATATTAAATGTAATATTAATTTAAAAAAGATTGTGGTTGCCCTCTATAAAATTAACTCTCAAGTCAAGAGTCTATTAGTAGCTCATAACAATTAAGTTTTAATCAAAATGGAGATAAAGTAAAAAGAGGGAAATGTAGGAAGGAGACAGAAAATATCACCTAGCTAAAATACCCTAAGCCCAATCAGGAAGCCCAACTCCGAAGCCTGCCAAGCTGCTAAAGCCGGCAAAAGCCCTTAAGTGCACAGGAGGCATCAGAGCTCCTGCTCCCCACCATGTTCCACTGAAGTGCCAATGGAGAGTGAGTGCTCTGCATCTAACACCACACCTTTTTCTTTCTGTCCCCCTCTGTCAGGCAATGTATGTTTGTAAAATGGGACTTGGGGTAGGACGAGCTTGGGAAGGACAAGCCTGGGGAATGAAATCTGGGATTCGAGGAGAAAAGAGGAGGTTTGGACCAGCATTTATAGGATGAGTAAGATAAAGGGGTCCATCAGAGAGTAATAAAAGAATTGCTAACTATCAGTGAGGGTTTAACTGAGATGAAATAATAAATTGTAGTAAACCTGGTCAGCATGCTTGTGACTTCTAGTACCTTTCAGCAGTGATCCACCAAAACTTGTAGTATCTATCTCATAAGGCTATTGTGAAGATTAAATAAAATAGTGTATGTATAGTGTTTTGTAAACTTTAAATTACTATACAAATATTACATATAAATCCACATACTACGTATATAATATTGTATAATATTACATAAATATTACTTGTTAAATAACCTAACAAAAACCTGTACAGCATTAATGGAATACAGGACCTATTACTATAAGGCAGATATAGAAGAATTAGTGTTTCTTTATAAAAAGGAGAAAGAGGACTCTCATAGTGATTGATAAATAGATTTTTAAAAACTACAGAAATACTTTTGGGACAAGTAGATCTCATTCTCATCAAATAAGGATACAGACATATTACATATAGACACCACCAGAAATGTCAAATGTAACACAAAGTGTCAAAACCATCTTTTGATGGCATCTAAGAAATGGATTTGATCTGAAATGGAATGAACATAAAATCCACATGAATTCAACCAAAAATATGTGGCATCAAGCAAATTGTTAAACCATATGCATATGTTTATGGAAAAGGAACAGAGAAAATAAGGATATATCATTATAGTCAGAAGTTACAGAAGGATGACCTTAAGGAACCAGACCTATTCATTAATGCAAGAAACTGGTAGAATATCACTGTAGAATACAAAAATTTGTATCTATTAGATACTTAGCAAGATATCACGTGGTAGCTAGAATTATACAAAAGAAACATGGTTCTAAGGCAGATAGATGATTGTGCTATAGAGGCAGACTTCAAAACATACTTGAGAACTTTGCAACTTTAACTGCTCTGCAACTGTAGCACTTACTCTGACTGAATTGTTTTCTACAATCACCCAGTATACCATGATATTAAAAAAAACAAATTAAAGGTATTTAAAAACCATTTAAAAAATTTTAATAGATGTTGCTGCCCCAAATACTTAAAATCTCCAAGCTACATAGAATGAAAATCTTTCAAAGTATATTGAGATACCTATCAGAAAAAATTAAAATCATTTGGAAACTGAACAAAGTATTTCTTGTCCTCTCAACCTGTCTTCTGTTAGAATTGTATCAATGAGCTATAGAAGATGCATTTCTACCATAATGTTTTTATTCAAGGACAGAAAGCAATTATTTTATTCATGTATGTGTTAAACTGTAGAATATTAATTTTGGAAGATTAATAACAGGATAGCAGTTGTCCTGGGATAATTTCTTTCTAATTTTCATTAAAAAGGATAATTTCAATTATCTTTACAGTCCCTACATATTGATAGTGCTTGTTAAATATTTAGGATTTATTCTGTATTTGTGAGATGGCTTATAAAGTTAAAAGCACTGACTTAGAGGACTATTTAAAATAATGAAAATCAAGTTAAAAAGGGCTAAGTAATAGATAATACAGACTTTGTTCTGTGTTTCTGTGTAGCTAAAGCAAAAAGGAAAACAAAATAGGTAATACAGTTATTTTCTCTTAAATTAAATTCTGTTATATGCTGTTGTATTAACAATAGCTACTGATCTAGAAAGAAGTTAGTTCCTTAACAAATTACATTCAAGGAGAAATTATTTATCTTGTGGGGCTTTATATAATCTTGGCTAACAAGCAACAATAATTTTAACTGTAGTTTTTTTTCAAACATTTATTAATATTCATTTTTAACATGGTTACATGATTCATGCTCCTCCTTTCCCCTTCGCCCCCCGCACTCCCCCCACCCATGGCCGATGCACATTTCCACTAGTTTTGTCATGTGTCCTTGATCAAGACCAATTTCCAAATTGTTGGTAGTTGCATTGGTGTGGTAGTTTCGAATCCATACCCTCAATCATGTCCACCCGACCCATGCGTTCAAGCAGTTGTTTTTCTTATATGTTTTCTTTCCTGCAGTCCTTCCTCTGAATGTGGGCATCATCTTTACCATAAATCCCTCAGAATTGCCCTGGGTCATTGTATTGCTGCTGGTACAGAGGTCCATTGCATTCAATTTTACCACAGTATATCAGTCTCTGTGTATTAACTGTAGTTTTGCAAAAAAGACCAATGTTATATTATCCTGATATAAAAGCTGAGGGCATAACAAATATTAAATGCTAACTATGAAAGTCATGTCTGCAGGGAGTAGAGAGGATGTTGCTTGTGGATATTGTTTTCTGATCTTCTAAATTAACACATGGATAGAACTTAGAGAATTTATAGGAACAGATAGGCAACTTCTGAAAAATCAGAATTCCCTCATAATCACTGTTTTAGTAAGCACTTATTATATGCAAAGTACTGTGCTAGGTGTTGAAGAAATCAAGAGGAAAATGAAACAACTCTGATCTCAAGGAATTTATATTTTTTGGGGGGAGAAATGTATATCCAAAAGTATATTGATATCTAACTATCTGTCTGTCTGTCTGTCTATCTATCCATCATACAAAATGTTAAAAGTATAGAGGAAGGACCCTAATGTTGTTATTAGTTGTTAGGCTGGTTGGTATTTGAAGCCTGGCTGGGTTATCCTCCTCTTTAACCAAAGGGCTTCAAGGGGTTTGTCCCTGTGATAAATTTGAGATCAGATAAAGGACTTCTATGGGGCACTGATTGAACTGCATACAAATTTTGCATTTTTGACAGACTTTTATTGTGTATGAGGATATTCCGGGTGCAGTCCAAAATCATCTAACATGACTCTTTGGGCAAATGTAGGAAAATCTTTCTGGAAGTGCCACATTGGATTGTCCTTCCCCCCCAACCCCCCATTTTACATAAAAAAAATCTCTCCTAAGGAGATTTGAAGGACATTCTGGGATTAATAGAAAGGTGTACTCTGTTGTTAAAGGTCCTAGAGTTACCATTTTAAATTTTAATTTAGGTACTCTTTGTGTTTTTCCTGTTGCACTTGCACAGATCCTACTATTTTACTGTCCTCAGGAGATGTTTTTAGCACTGATCGCTAGATAAATTTCATTTTCCACTTGAGGCTCAGTATTCTCATTTTGTTGGTATAGTTGGACCATAGGTGCTTGTATTTCTATTTTCCCCATATCCCAGTGTTGTTAATCAGCTACTTCTATATCTTGATTTTTTATTTTTCTATTTTTTTTAAAGATTTAAATATTTTAGTTTTTAAAAAAAATTTTCCATGGTTAAATGATTCATGTTTTTACTTTCCCCTTCACTTCCCCTTCACCCCCATCCCCCCACCCCCATAGCCAATGTGCATTTCCACTGGTTTTAACATGTGTGATCAATCAAGACTTATTTACATATCATTGATAGTTGCATTGGTGTGGTTGTTTCGAGTCTACATTCCCAACCATGTCCGCATCAACCCATGTGTTCAAGCGGTTGTTTTTCTTCTGTGTTTCCACTCCTGCAGTTCTTCCTCTGAATGTGGGTAACATTCTTTTCCATAGATCCCTCAGAGTTGTCCTGGGTCATCGTATATCTTGTTGTTTTAAACATTCATTTTGCAATCCATCTGCACTTTGCAGTGGACTTGCACTAGCATGGAGACTTGGGGATAGTGGAATAGTGTATGTTTTTGACCTTTTCTCTGCAGATGTGTTATTGGATTGAATTCTTTGACATTAGGGTTCAATGTTGATTTTGCTAATATGTCATTGATATTCCCCTTTGTGATATTATCCCCATTGGTTTTGTCTCCAGGAGGTCTGCTTATTTGAATGTTTGGAGATATTGATTTTACCATCCCACTTGTGCATGCTACCATTTGTTTATTTGTTGTTTCCCCTTGTTCAGTTGTAGTTTGTATTTTAGACTCCATAGAACACCATAAGATCGGTGTCTCATTTGCTTCTGCATTTGTTTTTGCTGTTTGTATTTCCTTTTGTTCTGTACTTTCAGTTCCTATAGTTTTTCTCTCTCTATGTTACTGTTTCTTTGTGCTGAGAAATGTTGTAATTCATTGTTACCAGAATCTATCCCTTTGCATTCTTTGCTTTCTAAATCATTGTTTACTATCAAGTTTACTTTTATTTCATTTATTTATTTAAAGCCCTTACCTTCTGTCTTGGAGTCAATACTGTGTATTGGCTCCAGGGCAGAAGAGTGGTAAGGGCTAGACAATGGGGGTTAAGTGACTTACCCAGTGTCACACAGCTGGGAAGTATCTGAGGCCAGATTTGAACCTAGGACCTCCTGTCTCTAGGCCTGGTTCTCAATCCACTGAGCTGAGCTACCTAGCTGCCCTGCAAGTTTACTTTTATGTTCTAGAGCTTGTAATAACATCTCAATTCCCTTCTTCTTTCTTTGTATCTTTTCCCACTGCTTCAAAAATCTTACACCTGATTTCCTCTATATCATTCTGCAAATGAATTTCTTCCTCCTCCTGCTCTTTAGTTTTGTGTTTCCTTTTTGCACCCACTAATTCTATGTCAATGCATTTTTCCTCCACCTTATTTTTCCTATTTCCATTCCCATTATTACTTTTTTGTGCTAGATCTAGGATATGGCTTCATGACTGAGAATTTCTTGCTGACCCTGAGACTACTGATGAAAATTTCAGTCTGGCTCTCTGTTGGATGAATTTCTGCATAGTATGCAGATCAGGGGCTTGCATGGAACTTTTGCAAGATCACAACACTATGAGCGAGTTTGTGTGTTATTGTTCCATGATCTCTTCTTGTTATTTTCAAGTCTAGTTGTGCTTTTAGATTGTAGTTGTGAACTATGTGGCCTATTTTCCTGCACAAGAAACACGGGTAAATTGCTTCTTTGTCTATTTTGTTGGAAATCTCTCCTGGGTTTGTATGCTTGCAAAGTAGCTAAGTTTTTTATTTCATTTATTTCTTTTTGTTTGTGCTATTTGCTTTTTTCAGCTGTTCTCTAAGGTCTTTTATTATTTCATCTTTTTCATTTGCATTTTGTTTGTGACCTGTGTATATGTATGTTGCTGTGCATCTTAAATCTTCCAGACTGAATGCTTCCCAGTCTGGGCAATGTAAATGAAAATAACTTTTTATGGATAGGCTGCTTCCCTTAACAAATTGACTCCTGATATGCTGGAGATTCTGTTCGCTAAGGTCCTAAAATCCCAGGAGGTTTTTGGCTGATTCTACTACCCTATCAAGAAAAACTTATGGATGTTCCCCTAGTTCTTGTCTCAGTTTCTCAGATCTCCTCCAGGTATCAGGCCTTTTTGAGAAAATTTTCATTGCCTCTATAAGGTCTTCACGTGCTTTCCTTAGATCTGATAGATTCTGGTTATTAAATAACTCTAAGTCTTGCTATTGCTCTGGCCAAGACATTAGATCAAGGTTTGTTCTGGTTTCTTGAATGAATTGGTCTTTCCCCCTTCGGGTAAAAATTTCAGATAACAGGATTTCAATGTCTGAAAAAGTGCAATCTGATCACACATTTGACCTCCTTTATTGCCCAGAAAGGGTCAACGTACCATTTTGACATAAGTTATTTTAGGCTTTCAAGGTTCCCTCAAGTAAAGGGTTTATGTGTTTTTATATGGAATATGCCTGCATCCCCATGTAAGTTTGTGTGATCTCTTAGTGGTAGGATTAGCCCCTTCAGCCCCATCTGTTTTCTCTTCCTTTGCTACAGTTTCTGCATTCTCTGTGTTTTAAGTATTTGTTTCATGTTCGCTTTTATGTTATCCTTTTCCTCTGTTAATTGTTTAACCATGTTATTATTCAATGGCGGTGGGGTAATTAGATGGAAGACAGGAAGGTGCTTCTATAAGCTGGGCCTGATAAACTGGCCCAAGATCTTCAGGTGGTAAATGGATCTAGGCTGAGTGGGATAGTGATGCCTGGATAGCCACCAAGGTGTTCTGGTAACCACCAGGGCTTATGGCTGATGGACTCAGCTAAGCACCTGGCCCCACTAACAGTGCCCAGGCCAAAGTTATAGAGGGAGAAGCTGTATTTGTTGTTCAACAGCCCCTCTGGTTCCTTGGCTTGGGGTTAGGTTAAATCAGGGGTTGGCAAAGTATGGCTCTTTCTGCAGGAGCCATAAAGTCAATTTTTTTTCAGGCGCTGTTACAGGAGCCGCACTGTGAGCACTGTACAGCTCTCATGAAATTACATTTTAAAAAATGTGGCGTTTATGGCTCTCATGGCCAAAAACATTGCTGACCCTGGGTTAAATGATAAAGGGTGGTAATAGGCTAGTTGTTGGTATTTGAATGGATAGCTAACTGACTCAATGTTGATAATTCCCTTTCCCCTTTGGCTGTAGTTATTCATCTGCCCTTTGGAATGATTGCCAGTCTTCATTTGAATGAAGTTTGAAACTGGGTTTAATGCTTTGACTCAAAGGGGTTAGGAATCAGGATAAGGAAAGAGGTATTGGAAATGGCTATGCTAAATCTAATGAAGGTTAAAGTGATCTAATCAATGAGCCACAAGCTGGTATTTGGCTAGAGATTCTTCTCCCCCTCTCAGACCCTGGTCAGACCCAGCCTGGTCTAGACCAAAGGAAAGGAAGGGGTAGTGATAATCTTGACAGCTGTGGTGTTATCTCTCAGCTCTGTTTAGTAATAGGTGAATTGTCTTGTGGCAATAAGGAATGGATGCTGGATCTGCAGGTCTATAGGTCAACCCACCCTTCACCACCCTCTGCCCTCCAGAAATTCCCTTCTCAAGACTGAGACCAAGAATGGCTGAGCCCCTGGGCTTTTATAGAGGTGGTCCCAACTGTCTTTTGCCCTTGGTTCGTGCCATCTGGGTAAATTCCAAGTTCTATAATCTACAATCTGTCACTCAAGCTATTCTCCATCTTTTTCCAGAAGTTATCTATTACAACCATTTCTTTTCGTTATGAGATCTCCTCCCTCATTACCAGCATAATTTTCATATCAGCATTTTTTGCTCTTTTCCTTAGAATTAGCTCTATGCATTTCTTCAGGGCATAGTACAATTGAATCATGGAAAAAAATAACCCCAGTTGTTCCAGGAATGTAAGAAAGAACCCTGTCCATTCTGATTTTTAACCATTTTAAACTATCAAAGAAGTTTAAAAAGAAATAAACGTAGTCTGGAATAATTATAAAGAAAAAATTATAAATCATGTAAGCATATTGCTCCTTAAGAGCAAGATACCCCATTGCAACAAGTAACTTCTTCTCCATTTTGCTTTAGAAGGAAAAAAACAATTTCTTGCCAAAGGAAAATTGTAGAGTATCCTTGACTAGAATGTTTCCTCCAAGATGGCTACTTCTACTCCAAGTTGTTCATAGGCCCAACCTCCCTGAGAGCACCCACTGTCTTCTTCTACTTTTGAAATAAATTATAAACCTAACTGGCTTCACCAAAACTGTTCAAAGTATGGAGGAAGGACCCTAATGATGTTATTAGTTGCTAGGCTGGTTGGTATTTGAAGCCTGGCTGGGTTATCCTCCTCCTTAACCAGAGAGCTTCAAGGGGTTTGTCCCTGTGATGAAAATTGAGAACAGGGAGGGACAGGAACCAGTGTACAGATAAAGGACTTCTATGGGGTATGGTATTGGCCGTTTGCCAGGGCTTAGCGAAATGCCTGGCCCCCTAGATAGAGTTCCTGTCAGGGAGACAGTAATGGTGGAAGGCTTTGGGTTTTGCCATAACCAAAGCCAGAACTGTCTCCCTGGTTTTCCCCTTTGCCCTATAACCATCCCAGATATCTTTCAAAGATCTTATTTGACTACATTTAGTTAACAATCAAAGGGGTAGTTTAATGAATCAGGATCAGGGATGAGTTTGGAGAGTGGAAACAGGAAAGCCTTAGTCTGATCACAAGTATAGTATGGAGTCACTTTGGCTTTAACCAAAGCCAAAGGCTCTGGCCAGAAAATGTTCTTGATTCCTTTCTTCTATCTGCTAACCTAATTTAATTGACAGGTTGCAATGTTTTTCTAAAGCTAGCACAGAGAGAGTAACTCACCTTCAGGCTGGCTCAGCGTGCTTCCTGGGAATAGCCTCTCAAGCTGCTGTAAAAGTTCAGCTGTCCAGGAGAAACATCACAATTTCTCAGGTTTTTCAGGTTCAAGAGAAAGGTTGGGAAATCCTCATTTGAATCCTGAGGGGAAGTATCAGCTTAGTCCAGGTCAGTGTCCAGAGACAAAACTCCCCCCTCCTCAAGTTCTTTTTCCCAGAAGCCTTCTGCTGTCCTTCCAACTGTCACTCCTGTCCAAGTCACTCTGTAACATTCCAAAAGCCCCTCTCTGTGCAAAGCTTCTCCTACAAAAATAATTTGGCACCGGGGGTGCTAGCAATTTGGGACGTCAAGAAAGACATCACTTTTAAAAAGCAGTGTTTGTGCTGAACTTTAAAGAAAACAAAATATTCTTGAAGGCAGTAGCAAAAAGGGAGTACATTTTGGGGCAGTTTGTATTTGACCCTAGAGGTATGGAATCAGGTTTTTTTCAATCAAATGATAAATTAATAAACATTTTTAAAGTACCTACTATGTACCAGGCACTATGAGAAAAGCTGGGATACAAAAAGAGGGAAAAGACAGTCCCTGCCCTCAAGGAGCTTAGAGAGTAGTGGAGGAACCAATATGTAAACAAATATTTATGAAGCAAACTATACAGAATAAATAGGAAATAATGAACAAAGGTTTGGCACTGGAATTAAGAAGGATTGGGAAAGGCTTCCAGTAAAAGATGGAATTTTAGTTGTGTTTTAAACATTCAAGAAGGTCAATCAGTATAATGGAGGAGGGACAACATTCCAGGCATGGGGGATGCTAGAGAAAATGCCTGAAAGTAGAGAGATGGAGTATCTTCTTTATATAGTGGGAGGCCACTATCAGTGGATCGAAGAGTACTTATCCAAGAGTAAGGTAGTAGATGACAGGAAAAGTAGGAGGGAGTATGAAGAGCTTTGAATATCAAAACAGCATTTTATATTTATAGTTGATCCTAGAGACAAAAGAGAGACACTGGAGTAGGAAGCTGGCATGATTGGACCTAAGCTTTAGGAAAATCACTTTAGTGGAAGAATGAAAGTTGAATTAGAGCAAGGAGAGACTTGAGGCAGGCAGACCCACCACCAAGCTCTTACAGTACTACAGATATGAAGTAATGAGGGTCTTCTCTATGGTGGTGGCAGTTTCAGAGGAAAAAAGTGGATGAATTTGAGAGATGTTACAAAGGTGAAATCAACAGGCCTTTGCAATAGATTGGATAAGGAGGTGGTAAGAAATAGTGAAGGGTCCATGATCTCTGAAGTTAGAGCCTGAAGGACTGGGAGAATGGGGTTGCCCCCTATAGTATCAGGGAAGGCAGGAAATGGGGGAGGTTTAGGAGGAAAGGTAATGAGTTCTATTCTGTATATACTGAATTTAAGATGTCTACTGGGCATCCAATTTGAGATGTTTGAAAGGCCCTTGGAGATATGAGAATAGAAATCAGTAAAGAGTTGGGGCCAGGAAAGGTAGATTTGAGAATCATCAGCATACAGTTGGTAATTAAATACATGCAATCAGCAAGTAAAATAGTATTGAGGGATAAAAGAATAAAATCCAAGACCAAACCCTGAGTAACACTGTTAGAGGATTAGGGGGTATGATCTGGAAGAAGATCCATCAAAGGAGACATAGAAAGAATGGTCAGATAGGATGAGAAGCAGGAGAGAGACCATGAAAAACCTAGGGAAAGGAAAGAGTCCAGCAGGACAGAATGATCAAGTATCAAAGGGTAGGTATAGTTTCTTTCTTTTTTTTTGGGAGGGGGGGTTACCATTTATTTTTTATATGTATAACATACTATATAATATGTAACATAGTAATATAATACTTTTGGTTTGTTATAAATATGTAATAAATTATGATATACATGCTTATATAAGAGAAACAAATTCTCACATTAGCTATGTCCAAAAATCTATCTCATTCTTTTTTGCCCCTCCCTTCAATCCCTTCCTCCTCCCTAAGAAGGCAGGTAATGATTATAAGTTGCACATATATTATCGTATAATACATGTTTCCCTGTTCATCATGTTGTGAAATAAGACACATATTGCTTACACTAGAGAAAAATTCATGGAGGAAATGAAATGAAGAATGGTATGTTTCAGTCTGCATTCAGACTCCATCTGTTCCTTCTCTGGTGGTGATAGCCTTTTTTGTCATGAATCCCTTGGAATTGTGCTGGATGCTTGTCTTGAGTATGAGGAGAATGAGGATTGAGAAAAGACCACTGGATTTAGTAGCTAAGAAATCATTAGTAACTTTGGAGAGAATAGTTTTAGGGGAATGGCTATGTTAGAAGCTGTATTGTAAGGGATTAATAAGAGCAGGAGAAGAGAGACAGTGGGCATACCTATTGAGTCAGTGAGTGACATGGTCAGAGCTTAATCAGTATTAAGGTAAGGGGTACAAGAACTAGATAGACTGTAATGTGCCTTGAAAATCATTGAGTGACACCTGTGTGGAGGATTGATAAAGCCTGGAGAGATTTGAGGCTGGAGACCTAGTAGGACAGGGATTTTTAACTTTTTTAGAATCATGTACCCATTTGGCAGTCTGATAAAACCTATGGACTTCTCAGAATATTTTTAAATATATAAAATAAAATATTATTACAAAGCAAATGAATTGTATTGAAATGCAATTAATAAAATATTAAAATGAACTTAGGGTATTTTTTCTGGAGAGAAGACTTATGGGAGACATGAAAGGTGCCTTCATGTATTTAAAGGAACTAGCATGTGAAAGAGGAATTAGACTTTTTGTATTTGGCTCCAGAGGGCAGAACAAAAAGTAGTGATTGGAAGTTATAGAGGGGGATTTTCACTCCATCAAAGTACAAACTTCCAAACTATCTAAAAGTTGGGTAAGTATTTATTTCCAGAATCCAAAACAGTTTTCTTCTGGAACATTTTCTCATTCCACTAATTATTATGCTAATGCTTAACTTTATAGATATACTATGCCCCCCCCCCCAACTCCCCTAAGATTGTATGGGATGGACAATCATTACTTAGTTTCTCATCCTCTTTAAAGGAACACTTTGGTGATATTTCTAAAAAGCCAGTCTCTTTTTCTTAAGTCAAAAAATGTGGAGATGGGGACACATATATTTCAACAGCCTCTTGAAGATCCAGCATCTGAATGTTAAATCCTCTTATCTTATTCACAATGAATCATTCTTTAGCAGTGATGGATGAGAGCATTTGATAAGTTCATGCCTAAGAGTCTTGTCAAATTGATGCTGTTTGCCAAGTCTTAATGGACTATAAATACTTTGAAGAGTATTTTTCTTCCTCTTTTAGACAGTTTATATTCTTTTTATGTTTGTAAGGAAATATAGTATTCTTACCCCACTTTATGGGAATGAAGCAATCAAGGCGAAGGTTGTGCTTATCCAAGTTCAAGAAGAAAGTGGGTTGTCATTTGGAGAATAGAAACCAAGATTTTGCTATTTCTCTGCAAGAAAAATATGACAATTAATTGAGTAGGCTTTCTAAATTTAACTTTTTTATGCTTGAATTTAAACTTTTTAAGCACTAAATCTTTCAAACATTATCTGTATTAGTGCATAATATAGTAGAGACAGATCTGCTCTCAGTTATATAATGGGGAGCTGATCCAACCTTTTCTTTTAAGTGAAATCCCTAATGCATTAGACCAGCTAAAACAAATTCAAACATTTGGTATTCATTAGTGTTGTAACCGAAACAAAAACATTTTAATGGTTGAGCCTAGGATATTTTGAAGTTAGTGTAACTTTGTTGGGAAGGTATTTAAGCTTTAGTATCAGTTGCAAATAGGCTATGTGCCAATTTTTAAAGCTGTTTCTAAGTAAGATATTCAGTTTTCTAAAGTGCAAAAAAAGTACATTACATGGCATAATACCATGTGGTTGAGGAAACAGAAGAAAACAATTACAATGGGATTTGCCTTGATAAATGTAATGTTAAGTAAATAGTCTAAATTATTGAGAGTCATATTTTAACCTAACTTCCCAATATATTCAGCAGTTACTTAATTTCAATTATAGATCACTGAGTGTAAGGAGATGAAGTTGGTTTAGAATGCTTGAGTTTTAAGAATGATTACTTAGAATTTAGCCAACTGAGCTAAATGGAAATCGAATGTTTGAACTTTTTGACCCTACTTTTCAAGGAAAATTGTTAAATCATTTATCTAGTAAAATACTGAACCTTATCAATTAAAACCAAAGAACACCCTTTCTTTTCTTTAAGGCCACATGTTGCTAATTATGTTTGTAGTCCTGAGTTTAGAAAAAAAATTCTTTTTTCAAAATGTTGCTTACAAAATGATTTAATTTGCTTATGAAATGTGCTCTAGAAATTTATAATTGAGTATTAAATAGTTTTATGCATACATTAGAAGTTGGCTCTACATTTTGTTCCTTGGCATTCTAAAACAAAAATAATGAAAAACACAATATATTGCAAACAATTAAACATAGTTCAATAATTATTTTTATGTTTGCTTTGGCATTTAGCAACTATCACTCTTGTTCCCTAATGCTTTTTTGACTCTCTGTATAAATGTTTTGGTTGAAAATAATTTAATTATATAACTACCAATGTAAACATCTGCAAACAAGATTTTAAAATATTACAACTTATAGAAATATTTTCAAAATGTTTTGAAGTATCATGTATATTGTAGCTATTGATTACATAACTTAAAAAATTAGTAAAATTGTGCCCTGTGCTTTCGTCTCTGCCTATATGACCAGCAAATTGACCTGGATCCATCATACAGATGCCAAAATAATTTTCTTAATGTACAGGTCTTGACCTCATCATTACTTGGCTCAAGAAGCATGCTGTAAGCTTACTGTTGCTTGCAGAGCAAAATATAATTCTAAAGCCCTCTACAATCTGGCTCTAATATTTCTAGCCTTATTTCACATTCTTTTCCTTTTCAGAGTTTATGTTTCACCCACTCTGCTGCCATCTTTTTACCAGATCTCATTTGGCCCAGGACAGATGCTGTTGTAGTGAAAGGAAAATACTAAATTTATAGTTTGAAGACCGGGGTTTGAATTCTGATTTTTATGCTTAGCACAGTTCTTGGTACATAGTAAGTAAGCATTTCATAAATGCTTTTAAATTCATTCTTATGAACTTGTGTGCCTTAACCTTTGATTTCTTAGTCAATAAAATTAAAGGGTTGGGCAAGTCATTTCCGATCTCTCTTCCAACTCTAGATCTGATCTTTTCCTCACACTTGCCCAGCTTTTAAAATTTGTATAGGTTTTTCATGTTCTTGAAACATTTGTCATCTCCATTTTCTATGGTCCAATTTCCATGAAGCCATTCCCATTCCTTTCAAGGTAATTAAAAGTTAGTCACTAAACATTTATTAAGTACCTACTATGTGTCAGGCATTGCACTAAGTGCTATGGATACTAAAAGCGACAAAAGGTAATCATTACTCACCACTAGTTCACAAATGAATGAGACAAGCAATAACTATGTAAAAGTAAGCTATATTTAGAATAAATGGGAAATAATTTAGAGAGGGAAGGCAGTAGAATTAAGAGAGGTTTGGAAAATCTTTCTTTAAGTTGGGACTTAAAGGAAACTAGGAAAGCCATGAGGTAGAGATGAGAAAGGAAGATATTCCAGGCACGGAGGGACAGAGAGAGAAAATGTCTAGAACTTAGATATTGTAAGAGTGAAATAGGGGTTTTATGGGTTCAATATATTAAAAGATGGTCGCCAGAGGATTGAACTATTATCAATCCTCAAGTAAGAATAATCTCAAGTCAAAATTGACTTTTATGGTGATTTATTTACAATTAGGAAGGTTGAAGGTAGGGAATTTGAGAGAGAAAAACTCTGACCCAAACCAGGTAAGAATTTAGAGGCCCAGCAAAGGGGCACAGAGGTTAATTAAACAAGGCTTCTAGCCACAAGGCCTCCACCAATAAGAGAGACAAGAGAGGCCTCCCTGAGGGTAGAGCCTCCAGAAACGCCAAGGGAAGGGAGAGAGAGAGTCAGCCTAACTTACCCACGTGACAATTCAAAGAGAAGCAGTCTGAAGTCCCACCAGAGTCTCAGCATTCCAACACTCCTCCATGATCCAGAAGAGGTCCTCACCAGATACCATCTTCCATCGAAGACTTCAGCTGACTGAGGACCTTCTCCTTTTAAAGGGGTCACTTATGCGTCACTTCCTGTTCCTCCCTTCTTATTTGCATGTCCAATCACAATAGACAATTCTCATAAACCGCCTAGGGGGCGGGTCAGTTGATTCTGATTCGTCCCTCACTCTAGCACACCTGGGTTATGGACCTCCCAGAATTAGAGGTGCTCTCATCTTTGGTGATTAAATCTAAAGACTTAATCTAATTATCACAATATAGGGTGCTGTTCATGTGACTGCCAAGAGGCCATATATATATATATATGGGGCACAAGGAACTGGACCTGTGATTTCCTTGGTTTAGGAATCCCCCTCAACTAATGCATGTTGGTTATTATGCATTTTATGATTTTAGAATGTTGCTTTGAACACTCTAAATGACTTGCTCAAGGTTCCATTGCCAATATGTAGTAGAAGCAGAACTTATACCCAGTTTAAGATTGTGAGGCTATCTTTAGTATGTGTATATATGTCCTTCGTGTTCTCCTACATACATATACACACATACATACTATATGAATAATAATCATGAATTATGATAAAGCATTTAAATGTTTACTCTCTGTCAGGTGCTGTGCTAAGAGTTGTGGATATAAATACAAGCAAACAAAACAGTCTATGCCTACAAGGGGCTTGCCTTCTAGTGGAAAAAACAACACATAAAGGGGAAGGGAGAAAGGATGTGTCATGGCACAGTGGTGTCTGCTTGATCTGGAAATGACTAAGAAATGGATGCCTGGTAAGACAAAAACTTACCTATGAGAGCCCAAAGAACCAGCTGATTCCAGATCATTCCAGGGGGAGGGACTTGAGTGGAATGACTAAAGTAGAAGTGACATCATCATCATCATCATCATCATCATCATCATCATCATTATAGCAGCTAACATCTACATAGCTCTTTAAGGCTTGCAAAACACTTTATGCATACTGTTATCTCATTTGATCCTCACAACAGTTCTTTGAGATAGATGCTATTATCCCCATTTTACAGATGAGGAAACTGAGGCCAAGAGATGTTAAGTGATTTGTTCAGGGTCATGCAGCTAAGTAAAGGTCTGAGGCAATCAGGTCTTTCTGACTTCAAATCTAACACTACCTAGCTACATTGTCTTGAAAAAGCCAGGAAGTGATATGGAAGCCTGGTTCCAAGAACAATAGCCCATTCTTGCTGGAGCATAGAAACCAAAGGGCAGAGGCCAGAAGGCACTGGTGGCTCCAGATAATTTAAAATGTAGTTGGGACTAGGTGGGGTAAATGACCATCTAGACATAATAGTTAGTGCCTACTCCTGGCCACATCACTGTGTGTATATGTGTATATGTAGATGCACAATATACATTTATATATATGCAGGCACATAGATGCATCCATATCCTGACCTACTGGGGAAATAATACAATCATTTATTCACAAAACACTTTGTTGAGCCATGTGATATAGAAGACTTAATACTGGATTGGGAAGTAGATCTGTGTTCAAACATTGACCTTATTGCTGACTCAGGGCATCTCATTTTTCTTTTCTCAGAAACTGAGAAAACTCAGTTTTCTTTTCTGTTTAGTTGGATGGATTACAAGATCTCTCAAATGCTTTTCTATCTAAAATATTTTTGATTATAAATTCATATATAATAAATAATATTATTACATATCATATCATTTATACTATATTAAAATATTAAAATGAAATAAGCTAGTTCTCATATTTGTGAGACACATACAACTAAGACATTATGTTAAGGAGAGGCAGGCTGGTTATTCAGTGTAATGTGGAAGACAATACCTAGTCAAAGCAGAATTCAAAAGAGCCATAGTTGAAGGTATGCCATGATATTACAGTATCAGAAAAGGCAGAGCAGCAAGAGAATTGGGAGAAGAAAGGAAGTCAGAGAGGAAGATGGATATGTAGAGTTGAACCAAAGCAGTTTGTCAGCAAAATGAGAGATAAAGCTTAGAACAGCATTTAAGGAACTGCAGGTGATCCACTTTCATTCAGGTGATTTGAAATTTTTTCCAGTTGAGAGGGAATTGGTTTGCTTCACCAATGCTTGTCCATCTCTTTTCTGCCCCTGTTTCTCTCCTACACTATATCCTATATCCAATATATCCAATCAGTGTCAAGTCCTGTTGTTTTTTTCATTTCTACCTTCATAACATTTCTCATATATGCCCCCTTATATCCCCTGACATTGCCACCACACAAGTCCAGATCTTCATCTATCTCTGGACTGTTTCAATAGCTTTCTAGCTGGTTTTCCTACTTCAAGTCTCTCTCCTTTCCAATCCATCCTCCTCTCAGCTGTCTAATTAAATTTAAAGCTTAAGTCTAAAACCCATTCATGAAACTCCAGTAACTCCTTGTTACCTCCAGGATTCAATAGAAAACCCTCTCTTTGTCTTCTATTGCCTTTTAAAGCCTAATCCCTTCCTACTTTTCCAGTCTTATACTTTACTTCCCTTCATGTACTCTGTGGTCTAGTGACACTGGTCTCCTTATTCCTTGAATAAGACATTCCTTCTCCTGACTCCACACATTTTCACTAGTTGTCCCCTTTGCCTGCAGTGCTCTCCCTTCTCACTGCTTAGCAGATGCCTGATAAATGTTTATTGATTCACTGATGGTGGTTCAACCGTCATATCCCCCAGTTCTTTGAGAACCAAAAGATGGAGTTGATATGGGCCATTTGACTTGAGTCCTCAAGGGCAGGTAGGAGATCTCTTAAAATTTTCATACTTATTTTACTAATGTTATAAACAAAAGGGGTCCTAAGGAGATATAGATATACAGTGATGTGAATGTATCTATCTGTATTCCCCCTAGCTGCAGATGATGGAGGAACACTAACTCTGATCACCCTTGATAATTATTATAATTTCCCCTTTTCTCTAACAGTTGCCCAGGGAGGACCCCGAGAGTTTAGATGGATGGGTAACCTTTCCAGGTCCAACCTGTGGTTGGATAAATTAATATAGGGCTTTTGATTTGCCTTGGATTACGTTTGATATCTGACTGCATTGACTCCCTCCCCAAGGGTCCTGATATAAAGACCACTCAGAAAGGTACTTGTTAAATTCTCTTTATCTACAATCAGGGAAAGGTTAAACAGGACAAGGATTGGGGATTGGAGACCCTATCAATCTATTATCTATGCCTAGTTGACAATCAGGACTGGAGGCTATTGATTTAGTAGAAGCTGGAGCTTTATTCTCTCTACTACCTCTGGCCCAGCCTGGTCACAGCCAAGCCAGAGAATAGGGAATACTATTGATGCAGCTGTGTTGGTGATCTTATTCTCTCAGCTTTCTCACTACCAGTGTTTGGTGATGTACTAGCTCTCACAGTCTTACAGGAAATATTCAGATTCTTCTTACCCTCTTCTTCATAGACCTCCCTGCCTCTCTTCACCACCCACTCAGAGATTTCCCACTCCAGAGACTCCTGTCCAGAGACCTCCAGAGCCCAGAGAGACCTCGAGACCCTCTCCAAGTGGATGTCAGGGGTATTTATACTGTTAGGCCAACCGATCTTTGCCCCTGGCTCACGGCACCTGGGAACATTCCATGTCTTCCAACTGCCTTCCCTGTCATTCAAGGTAGTATCCATCATTTCCCAGATTATGAATATAACACTATCAATGCCCTTCAGCTCTTTTTGTTCTGTTATTTTCAGGACAAAGATGATCTCTTTCATAGAGAAAACAAAAGTAAACTAAGACTTGAGCTGCTTTGCCTTCTCTCTGTTGTCTTTTATTATCATCATCACATCCACCATGAGTAGAGGTCTTCTCTCTCTCTCTTTTTTCCTTTTGATCCTCCTCTTTACCTCAATTAACAAAACTTGTTAAATCATGCTTAACAAAACATGTTAAATCATGTTTGTCAGACTTTTTCACCAGCCTCAGCTCAATAAGGACTTTAGAACCACATTATTATATTTCCATTCTTTTTTTTTTTTTAATCTAAATTGGTTGGCAAATTCCTTGTCCCACCCATCCTTTGCATCTTTAGACTTTGATTTTTAAAAGCTTATTATCTTATCTGGATCTACTTTCCTGGTAGAATTTTAGTTCCTGGGATCTTACTTATTCTTCCTTGTAATATTTTGAAATCAGATCTTTTTATACTAGATTTCATGTTACATAATGCCAGTTTTTCTTCTATTACAAACTCTAGGATGGAATGATTACTTCTTCCAAAGTTTCTATGATTCCTATTCCAGCAACTAGTTTTTCCCTGTTATCAAGAATCCTATACAGTATGGAATTTTCCCTTATTATTTTTACTCTGCCTTTTGAAGAATTATTGAATTATTGAAGCAAATCAAGAATTTATTAACTGTTATGCTTTTTACAAATGATTTCCAGCAGATTTCTAGATAACTGAAATACTCCATGACTATAATTATACCTGCAAGCCAGGCTTATGATTTCCCCCCCCCCCCTGAAATCCTCATTTTATTAACCTCTTCTTCTCTAGGTGTTTTCTTGATATCCTCATATATATTTTTCCATTGGTGAGCTTCTTAATGAAGTAGGGATTTTCTTTTAGGTCTTTTGATTTTGAGGCCTGTTGTGAGGAAGATTAGATTAGTTCGTGATTAAGAATTAAGATGTACATAGTAGGAAGGAGCTGGAGCTGGGAATTCCAGGATGGAATGAAGGAGCAGGAAGTGACTTGTGCTCTGTGAGGGACTTCATTAGGGGGTTAGCACAAACTGTGGTTAGCCCTGGGAGAACTCAGAGTAAAAGGGCATCCTGATTTTCCCCTGGGATCCTGTGTGGTGGTGGCATCTAGCAAAGAGACAAGATCAACAGTGCTGTGCCAAGGGAAGAGGAGAAGTTTGAGATCTGGTGGACAACGTTTCAAGCAAACCCTCCCTACTTGGTACCTGAGACCACCTTGGCTCTTGGCATCCAGAGATCACCGGTGGATTGCAGTGAGAATCCCAAAGCCACAAAGCCTTTAGCTGTGCTTTAAGCCTGGCAGGTCTAGACTGAGGCAGTCACTCAGAGACTCCATTACAGCTCCTTGGGCCTTGTCAGTTTAGATCACTAAGTTAGTGTAGAAATAAGTCCTCCCCTTTCCCTGTGGGTTTTGTCATTAGATTTAAGGTTTTAGAGTAGACATCCCTATCCCATCTTTTAGTTGTTCATAATTAAAGCCAGTTATATCCTGTTAACTTGCCTGTTGGATTCAAAGCCTCTGGCCCAGGGTGACAGTTGATCAACTGTCCCTTTGTCAGTTAGGAGCAGCTTGGCTGTTCTGGTCTCCATGCCCAGGTCTAGTCTCTCATAAATCCCAGTGTGTGTACCCACAATCACCTAGTTTTATTATAATATCCCTGGTGTCTCTATTACCTTTACTTATCTTTTCTACAGGCCATAACTGTCACTAGAAGAATATTGATTTAAAAAATATGAATCTTTGTTTCCAAGAATACCTTGGTTCCATTAAAAGCACTATACATCTCATTCATTTATGTTATATGTAAAATAAATGGTAACTCAAAAAAAGAAAAAGAAAAAAAGGACTGTACAATTTCCCAAAAGTAATCCAACTTGCTCTATTTTTCAAATATTGCCCATTTGTGGTTGCTATCTAAGATACTGGTATACCAGCCCAATTAGTTTTCCATTCAGCTGCATGTCACAGTCTAGACAGGTATCTAGCTATGAGAATAAAAAGACAAAAGTTTCCTTGGACTCAAGGGTTCTTAACTTTGTGTCACCCCCTGGTGAAGTCTATGGACCTCTCAGAATATTTTTCAAATAATTGAAGGGAATAATAAATTTCAGTTAGAAGTTATTGAAAACAATGACATAGTTTTTCCCCAGCCAAATTCATGAACCCCTTGAATCTTTCCATGGACAGATTAAGAACCTCTGGTCTAGGAAAAAAAAAAGGCATTTTTCATATATGGATAGTTAGATTGAAATATTGAGTGATTATGAAGCTCATTTAGGAGATTCTTTAGTGATCTGGAGCTTGCTCCAATCAATACAATTCTATTTATAAATTTCTTTTGTAGTCTGACCTGAATATCCTCAAAATGACAGTGATAAACACCTAAAATGGGCATTCATCTCTCTGTTTTATACTTCACCTGATATTTATGGTAAGAGAACAAAATTATATTTCTTGTTCCAGTGTTCAGTGAATCTTATGTTCTTTTAAAAAATCTTATATGCTTTTGACCTATGCATGGGTGATATTTTGTTGGAAGAAAGTCTTTAACGGAGTATTTTACTCCACACTGAGTTTTTAAAAAATAATCTTCAAATAAGCAGAATGACATCTTATAATCTCTATAATAGTTAACATGACTGTAAAGATGTGGTCTGATATAGAATTCTGTTTTTTTACTGGACCTGCGGTTTTGTTAATATAAAGGGTTCCTGGTGAAAAACTCTACTAGTATTCGAGTTATGCGAGGACTTTGAGAGGTTACAAGATTTGTCTAGGATCATACAATCAGTATGGGTTAAAGTTGAGGCCTGGACCCTGGTCCTCTTTTACTCCCAGTACATCACTTTTCTAGCTTTCTTGCTGCCCTGACTGGAGACCATGTTCTGAAACAACTTCCCCATGGACCTCCTTCCTACCTCTCTTTCCCCCCATTTTCTTGATTGAAAAGTGCCCCTTTTAGCACTCTATATCAAGGCCAGGCTAACTTCATTTATATTCTTAGTCATATTCTTCTTAAAAAATTATTTAATTAATTATTTTAGAGTATTTTCCCATGGTTAACCATGATTCATGTTCTTTCCCTTCCCTCTTCCCTCCCTTCTGTAGCCAACAAGCAGTTCTACTGGGTTTTACATGTATCATTGATCAAGACCTATTTCCATGTTATTAATATTTGTAATAGAGTGAGCATTTAGAGTCTATATCCCTAATTATATCCCCATCAAACCCTGTGATAAAGCAAATGTTTTTCTTCTGTGTTTCTACTCCCACAGTTCTTTCTCTGGATGTGGATAGCGTTCTTTCTTATAATTCCCTCAGAATCATCCTGTATCATTGCATTGCTGCTAGTAAAGAAGTCCATTATGTTCAATTATGCCACAGTGTATCAGTTTCTGTGTACAATGTCCTTCTGGTTCTGCTCCTTTGACTCTGCATCAATTCCTGGAGGTCTTTCCCAGTTCACATGGAATTCCTCCAGTTCTTTATTCCTTTGAGCACAATAGTATTCCATCACCAGCATATACTACAATTTGTTCAGCCATTATCCATTTGAAGGACATCACCTCATTTTCCATCACAAAGAGCATGGGTATGAATATTTTTGTACACATTTTTTCTCCAATTATCTCTTTGGGGTACAAACCTAGCAGTGGTATGGCTGGATCGAAGGTCAGGCAGCCTTTTAAAGTCCTTTGGGTTCTTAGCCATATTCTCGCTAGGTGCATTGTCTCTTTACTCTCTTCTTCCTGCTTTCTGGTTCTGGAACTATAATTGAATCAGTGTTGCCATTGCTATTGGAAAGAATGTATCAATCCACTCTCTTATGGCTTTACTCAATATTCCTCTTATGTGTTGTTCCCTCTTAAGGTCCTTGTGATCAGGGACCACTTTCACCATTATATTTGTATTTCCAGTACTTAGCAGAGTATAGGGTGTGTAGAAGTAAATAATCAATTCTTTCCATTTATTAATTCATTTTGACTTCAGGGTTAGCTTTTGCTATCCACTACATTCTGCTATTCTTCTAGTGGAGAATATTGGCAAAATACCTGTTCTCTTCTCATGCTTTTAGTGAACAAGTTCTTGATATATATATATATATATATATATATATATATATAGCTTTTTGATTTTGATAATGCATATGGGTCAATAATTATTTAAATTTTTTTGATAGTAATGTTATCTGTCATTTTTTTCTAAGAATTTGACATCTTCCCCTCTTTCAGGTAGTTTAAACATTTGTCTCTAAATTATCATGAATTCTTGATTTAGTCCAATTTTCCTCCAATTTTTGTCTACCTTGGTGCCATTTCCATTTACTTATATATATTAGAATTCCATTGTGGTTGCTCTAATATCATGGATGGAAAAAAGTGTTACAGAAATACTTCAATTTTTTATGTTCATTTTTGTCCTTTTTGTTAAATGGCCTTGGAATGACCTGACTTAAGAGCCTCTTGCCAAGCTTTTTGTAAAATTATTTTTCTTTAACTTTCTTGATGTTTTATGAGACATCTACTGATCATAATCATCCAGCATCCCTCCTCTGTAAGGTTTTACAAATGAGTTTATATTTTAAATCTGTGGCTCTTGGCTTATATTTTTCTAAACTTGGCAAGAAAGTTAAGTGTTTGCTAGCTGAAATGATTTCTAGGCTGTTTTGGGCTTTTGGTTGTGTCAACAAGTCAATAAACATTTGCTAAGTTCCTGCTATATGCCAGGCACAGTGCTAAGTCAACTAACTGATATCAGTAAATTTCTTAGAAAGTGGCAGGAGTCAAAGAAAATGAATAGGCAGTTCTTAAAGGAAGAAATCCAAGTTATCAACAACTATAAAACCAGGAAAAAACACTCTGTCACTAATAATGAGAGAAATATACCTTAAAGTAACTCAAATTCTACCTCATTCCCATAAAATTGATAATGATGACAAAAAACAAAAATGACAGCTGTGAGAAGGACTATGACACCAATGCAGTGGTAGTGTATAGAATATTGGGCCTAGAGGCAAGAAGACCTGGATTCAAAACTAACCTCAGATATTTACTATCTATGTGATTCTTAGTAAGTCACTTAACCTCTGTTTACTTCAGTTTCCTCAACTGTAAAATGGGCATAATAATAGCCCCTACATTGCAAGGGCTGTTTTGCAAGGGTCTAATGAAACAATATTTGTAAAGCACATAGCACACAGCACCTGATATAGTAGCTGCTACCTAAAGCTAGCTATTATTATTAATATACTGTTGGCAGAGTTGTGAGTTAGTCAAGTTATTCTAGAAAGGAATATAGAAATGTATTCCCAAAGTCAATCAATTATGTTTTACCCTCTTACCCCTTATAATACTGCGATCAAAGAAAGAGGAAAAGGCTCATATACAAAATAATTAAAGCGATGCTTTTCATAATACTGAAACACTGGAAACTAAGAGGTTGTCATTTATTTAAGAATGGCTAAAGAAATTATAGTATATGATTGTAACAGAATATTATGCACATAAAAATGATGAAATGAATAATTTCAGAGAAACCTTGCAAGAATTTCATGAACTGATGTCAAAAGAAGTGAGCAGAGCCAGGAAAGCAATTTATTCAATGATAATAATATTATTATTTTTATAAAACCCTTACCTTCCCACTTGGAGCCAATACTGTGTGTTGGCTCCAAGGCAGAAGAGTGGTAAGGGCTAGGCAATGGGAGTTGTTATAAAAATAAAGGAAGGTATCTTTCTACTGCTACTACTATTATTAGGCTAGTTATTATATTAATCTGAGGAAACTGTGTTTTGGTTCCTCTGATGGCTGGTGGAGGGACACCCGAGTCCTGCCACTCAGTTGGATGTTATAATAACTGCCCTTCTTTATAACAGTGCCCAGGCAGGATTTCTAAAGGTCAGATGATGGGTAACCCTTTCAGGTCCCACCTGGGGTTGATCGATTATTAGTATTGGGCTCTGTTAGCTTTGGATAACGTTCATCTGACTGTATTGCTCCCTCCCCAGAGTGGTGATGTAATAACTACTCAAGGAAGGTACTTAATGAAAGATATCTTTATCTCTATTGTTGATAAGGGAAAGGAATGATCTGGAATGGATTGGGGAATAGGAGACCCTGTCACCACAGCTATGACACTAATCCCTCAGGACTGTAGGCTGTTCAGTTATGCTAGAACTTTTGTTCTTCACCTCCTCTGGCTCAGCCTGGCCACAGCCAAACCAGAGTAAGCAATCTGTTTGGTTGACACAGATATTGATGATTTCTCTCAGCTTCTTACTGCTAGTTGTTGTGTCAGGCCTACAGCCTTCAAGTAATACCACCCTTACCACCCTCTGCTTCTTCTCCTGCCCACTTCCTGCGCCCCCCCTCCCCCCAGGCCTGGGATACCTAAATATCTAGAGATGGTTTAGATGCCTAAATATCTAGGGGAATTCAGAGAGAAACAGGGGATCCGTGGTCAGACCCACAGGTCAATCAATGTCCAAGATCAATGTCCAAGGCAAGAGTTTAGGCCAAGGCTCCAAAACCCAAAAGCCAAGGCAAAGTCAAAGCCAAAGCCAAAAGCCAAAAGGGATCCCTCTCAGAGGTCTTTCAGAGTATTTATACTCTCTCTGGCCAACTGCCTTTTCTATTGTCCTTAAGGCCTCTGGGAACATTCTGATGTCTCCAACTGTCTTCACCTGTCAATCAAGGTGAAACATCTCAGCTTCCAGAGTTTGAGTATGACAGGGTTAAGTGACTTGCCCAATATCACATAACTGGGAAGTATCTGAGACCAGATTTGAACCTAGGGCCTCCTGTCTCTGGGCCTGGCTCTCAATCCACTGGGCTACCCAGCTGCCCCCTCAATGATAATATTATAAAGCAAACAAGTTTTGAAAGATTCTTAGAACGCTATTAAATTTAAAGGTAAACCACAGTTCCAAAGCAACAATGTAAGCATGTCCTTCCAGACAGATAATAGACTCAAAATACCGAATAAGGGAGGCATTTTTTGGATTTGGCCAATGAAAGTCTATCCTTCATTTGACTACACATTTGTTGTAAGGTTTTTTGTTTTTTTTTTTGAAGGGAAGGGAATTTGTTGTTTAAGTGGAGGGGGTTGGAGGTAGAGAGACTTAATGCTCATTTATTTAAAATACTTAAAAAAAGAAAATGATAGTTTTTTTGCTGTGTCCATTCCTCCGCACCCTTAAAATTTTTTTATTTTAGTGTCAACCACTTGTTTAAATAATTTGGTTGGAGTTGCCCCATATGGATGCCATATCTTCCTATTTTTATTCTTTTAATTTGATGCTAATTTTTTTCCATTTTTAACATTTATTAATATTCATTTTTAACCTGTTTACATGCTTCATACCCCTACTTTTCCCCTTCACCTTCCCCCCCCCCCCCCACCGCATTAGACACTTGGGGGAAGTCCCTGTTGGCGATCTTTCTTAGCTCCCTGGTCAGAGCCTTCACCCCTGGGGAAAGTCCGTGCATCCCCCCAGCCACTTGGGGTCCCATGTCTGGCCGCTCACAGGTAGAAGCCCTGGGGCTGCTAGTGATTTACTGGTTGCCCCACTCCTGTTTTCACTCTTGTGCGTTGGCCTTGGCCTTGTGCGTGGTGTGTGTGGGGGGATGGAGGGGCTTCTTCCTCTCGCGTTTTAATGAGAGCTGTTTCACCCCTTTATAGCGTGGAAATGCCCCGATTCTGCGTACCTTCAATGCTGCGCCCTGTTGTGGGGTTCCTTCGTTAATCTGGATTCGTTTTTATGTCCCCTTGAGGAGTCTTGTATGCATCGGTTAGGAGAGATCGAGCAGCTGCTCCTTACTCTGTCGTCATCTTAACCAGAAGTCCAATTTGATGCTAATTTTGAGATTTCTTTTGACAAGTTGGGGGTTTGACTATATACAAACTACCCTTTTGGGAAGTGACTCCCACATCAGTCAATAGTAATTTTCTACCTATTAATATAGAATCAATTTAATTTTGGAAATGTTATTTGGTTATTATTCACCAGTCTAATACCTCTCAACTCTGTTCTTGAAGAAAATTTTCATAATATGTAGATTTGAGGATTCTGAATAATATATAAGACTTTGGCAACCCTTTTCTTTTGAATTATGCTTTCCAACATTTTTTTGATGCCCTTCCAATGACCAGTTCTGTATCAAAGTCTCTGAGCTCACTTGGATAAATTTAATTCTTACAGAATATTCCTTCTTTTACAACAGATATTGCATAAACTGTAATTTTTTATAGTAATCCAGGTGATCTGTTTAAATGTATATATTATAGCTATACACACAAATAAAACTTAAGCCATTTCTTGTCATCTTTAAAGCAAAAGCTGAGTTATCTTCATGAAAATCACAGGAGAGTCTCATCAACATAACCTTAACTTTTTTTGTTGAATTCCTTATTACAGAGACAAGCTATAAAGTTTCTGAAGAATGATTGACAATAAGGATAGTAAAGGGCCTTGAATTCATGCCAACTGAAGGTTAGTCGAAGGATCTGGGGAGGCTTATTCTGGAAAAGAGCTAAGGAGGAATTTGATAACTCTCTTCATATATTTGAAAGACTTTCATGTGGAAATATAAGATTTGTTCTTTTTATCTTCAAAGAACACAGCCAGGAGCCATGGGTAGAATATGCAAAGAGGCAAATTTGCATTAATATTAGGAAAAAAACCTATCAATTAGTGCTATCTAGAAGTAGAATGGGATATTTTATAATGTAGTAATTTCTTTTTCATTAGAGGTCTTTAAGCAAAGGCTGGATAACTATGTTGTGGAGATTCCTTTTTGTGTATTGGTTGAACTATATGGATGCTGAGACATTTGTCTATTGTGAGATTCTCTGATTCTGTGAAGTGGTCTTTATTCTTTAGAATAGGCAAGCAGCATGTTTCAAAGTCATTGTTTAAATAAGTCATCAAGTGGTGTCTATTGATTGAATAAAAATATAGATTTTAAAAATAATTATTTGAATTGTTTTCTGAATCTTGTATCAGAGATATGCTGGAAAATATTTAACATAGGGCTCATTTTTTTAAACCTTTACCTTCTGTCTTGGAGCCATTGGCTCCAACCCAGAAGAGTGGTAAGGATTAGGCAATGGGGGTCAAGTGACTTGCCCAGGGTCACACAGCTGAGAAGTGTCTGAGACCAGATTTGAACCTAGGACCTCCTGTCTCTAGGCCTGGCTCTCAATCCACTGAGCTACCTAGCTGCCCCCAACATAGGGCTCTTTGCAAAGAGTAAATATATTTTTTATTTACTTTTAAGTACATTATTAATTTTTCTCCATAACTTTAAGTCTAGACAATCAACAAAACAATAAATCAAGACTTATTTGTAGTGTTTATTGATTTCTGAAATGTAAATGCTAACACTGAAAATTTAACAATTGGGAGTTTGTACTATCTGGCTCTAAAATATTCCTGCTTGTAATAGTTTAGGATCATACTGTAACAAACCAAGTTATAGTATCTTTATAGAAGAATTAAACTTTGTTAAAACATCTTCTTTATTTTCTTGACATATGGACTCTTGGAGAGTTATGACTATATGGTTGCCGTATTCCATTTTCCTACTCTAAGGAAAGGCATTTTCTTGAGAGGAAAAGGCCCTAATGATTGTACTGTGTTTCTAGTTACTCTCTAACAAATCTACTCTGAATAGATAGGACTTGCAAGACTGTCAGTGGACCTCAAGTTTGTCCAAGAGTTTTCTAGCTAGTTATTGTCTGTGTGCCAGCTCCTTAGAACAGTTGACCACTATTATGAGGGGAATTTTCTAGGATCTCTTTTCTAGTTAGCATTGAACCAGGATCAGAAACCATGTCTTGGAGCAAGTATGTAGCACTTTAGTTAGAGCACCAGGCCTAGAGTCTAGAGTGGCCTCAGATACTTCCTAGCTCTTTAACCCTGAGCAAATCATTTAACCCTAGTTGCCTAGTCCTTGCTGCAATTCTGTCTTGGAATGGATATTAAGACAAAAGGTAAAAGTTAAAAAAAAGAAAAAGAAACTGTTTTGTGCATCTCCTGGTAAACCAGAATTTGCTTTTGGTCCTCAGACTTTGGATGACACATAACCATCTCCTTATCAATGTGCAAGAAAATTGCCTTAAGTATGATTCCTATTGATATGACATCTTTTCCATATTTAAAAGACATATATAGACTATCAACAAAACCATAATGCTCTTAGCATTTCAAAGAATCACAGAATTTGAGAGGCAGAAGGGACTTCAGCTGTTATCTAGTCGAAACCATATCTGAAAGGCATCCTTACTATGACTAACTAGTAAGTGCTCATCTAGGTTCTGCTTGAAGAGCTCCAATGAGGGAAATGTACCATCTCTTGAGACAGTACATCTATTCCATTTTTGGAGAGACTTAATTGTTAGAATTTTTTTTTTGATATTAAGCTCGTGTCTGCTTCTTTGTAATTCCTATTTATTGCTCTCCATTCTGTTCTCTGGAATCAAAGATTAATAATCCCTCTTCTTCATGACAGCTCTTCAGATATTGATGACAGCTAATATGCTTCCCCTGAGTCTTTTCTTCTCTAGGATAAGCATAATGCTACTGCTGCTGCTGCTTCTGCTGACAAAACAACAAACTAGTATTTATATAGAACCAGACACTATGCTAAGCACTTTATAATTATTATCCCATTTGATATTCATACCAACCCGCAATTACAAGGATTATTTTTTAAAATCTTACCTTCCATCTTAGCATCAATATTATTTGTTGCAAGACAAAATTCGCCAAGAAACTGAGCATAACTCAGGTGGTGTTACTTCGAGAAAAAAAACCATAATTTTGTGGTATTTATAGTTTAAATAACAAAAATGCATAATTGTATTTATATAACTGTATTTAATAAACCAAAAACTAATTATTTAACTTACCTGCTTAGTGACTTCTTTGTTCATCTGTCAGTCAGTTTATTTTGTTGATTTTGATATTATTTAACTTATACTACACTACAGCAAATGTTCCATCCTCAGCATGCGGTCCCATACTTCTCACATGTCATCAAAAATGGCTACGCGTGTGTCATAAGTTCACCATCAGTGGGCTAGGCAATGGTTGAGTGGCTAGCCCAGGGTCACATAGCAAGGAAGTGTTGAAGCCATATTTGAAGCCAGGCCATCCTGCTTCCAGGCCTGGCTCTCTATCCAATAAATCACTGCCCTAAGAAGTGCAGTTATTTTCTATTTTCTCCATTTTATAATGGAAGAAACTGAGTCAAACAGAGGTTTAAGTGAGTTGCCCAAGGTCACACAGTTAGAAAAATGTAAGACTGGGATTTGAACTCTGGTTTTTCTTACTCCAGACTTAGAATTCTCTTCCTTACCCCACCTGATATTTCCAGGTTCTTCAATTCATTTTTGTGTGGCAAGAACTAGAGGAGAACTAGAAAATATACCTGTACTTCTCTTGAGTGTTGCCAAACCATATTAAACTATAACTAGGAGATATTCAACAAAACAAAGATTTGGTAAAATATAGATTATATTTTAAAACTCAGCCAATATGCAGCCTGTGGGGATTCTTATATACAAATTAGTGGCCCTTGTTTCTATTTGAGTTTTATTCCTCCTGGATTAAAGGATCTTCACCATTGATTTTGGTTTTTTTTCTTTAGGACTTTTTTCCTTCTTCCTTTCTTAAGATGATCTGTGCCTACTACTTGAGATGTGATTTGGTCCAGGTAGAGGAAAGCAGAACTGTGTTCTCTCTGGTTTTGGAAGCTGTGCCTTTTTGTAAGAAACTACTGTATAGCAACAATAATAATTTGCCACTAGAGTTTTCCCTTTTCTATCTCATACTTGATTCATATTGAGTTTATTGTCTCCTAAAATGTGTATCTTTCCCCAGGTAATTAACAAGTATATTTTAAGCACTTGGATGCCAGATGTGATAAAAAGACGAAAATAAATGAATTCCTGCTCTTAATAACTTGACAATTATCCTTCCTTCATCTTGTATTTAGGAAGCTGATTTTTGAATTGCAATATAACATTTTTACTTTTACACTAACAAATTTCATCTTACTAGATTCAGCCCAGTATTCTAGACTATTGGATTCAGATCTCAACTGTCTTTCAATTTTGTAGTTCTACTTCCTAGTTTTGTATTATTTGCAAATTTGATAGTCATGCCAACTATACCATTACACAAGTCACTGAATGAAGCACAGGATCTCTTTCCCTCAACTGAAGACCTCTCCTTACAGATTACTGAGAATATACAGAATATTTGTAAACTTTTTTGTTCTTTTACCCTTTTCTAGTTATCAAAACCACTCAGCATTCTCCTTTACTTTCATCTTTCATCAGATAACGAAATGATCTCTCTCTTTCACAAAGATATCTCCTTTATGTGCCCTGATCCCATCTCTTCCTGTGTTATTAAATGAATTATAGTTCCCAATTTACTATATGATTTACTAATTTTTTTTCCTTCCTCCCAAACTGGTATTATACCTGTTGTCAAAAAGATGAACCCATCTCTTTGGGAATATCTCTTTCTTTCTCTTGCTTTTTAAAAATATCTTTAAGGACATACAACTTTTCTTTAGGGATATATGTTATATAATTTCACTTAATGATATACTTAACCATGTAAACAGTGTGGTATCTAGTTCATATTAACAATTCAGCCATCATTTTAGTTCTATGTTCCCTTATCTCTAACTTAATGTTGACAATTAATTTGAATTTTTAGGAACACAAATAAATGCATTTTAAAACTAACCAAGCATCTGGTTTTTATATGGTTCACACCTGTGATATGATGATTTCAGCCATTCAGTCATAGAGCAACACCATGTCAAGAGTGCATAGCTTTGAAGCAGACATTCTTCTACACTTTCCTGCTTGACAACCATGTGAAAAATCCCAATTACTGGAAATCTGAGAAGGATGCAGTTACTTATGAGCACAGGACACTGAAAAAAAAGACTTCCTAAATCAAAACCATGCCAGGATGCAATAGACCAAATCTGTATGCCATAAACCTTTCAAGATAATATAACTAAAAAAAAATTTATCCATGGTTAGAAAAGGCAGCTTAAACAAAACACTATTGTTAAAAATAACTAAAGTGAAACAGCTGGCAACCAATGCAACAAATGTGGACCATGACTGGAAACTATTCAACTGAAAATGGTAGGGTGCATGATCAGAGTTGATATCAGTTGACTTATATGTTATGTTTCTGCGTATACATTTGATATTTAAATATACACAAAATACTTAAATAATTGAATAGATGAATATAATTATTTTTATTTTTGAAATATCTACCAGTGCCTTTTGTATAGGCATACTCTGTTTTATTATACTTTACTTTATTGTGTTTTGCAGATATTGTATTTTGTTTTTAGTGAATTAAAGGTTTGTGGTATCCTTGAATCTAGTAAACCTATTGGCATCATTTTCCCAAAAGCATGTGCTCACATTGTGTCTCTGTGTCACATTTTGGTAATTCTGACAATATTTCAAACTTTTCCATTATTTTTATGTCTGTTATGGTGTTCTGTGATCAGTGATATTTGATATTATTACTATAATTGTTTTGAGTACCACAAAGCATGCCCATATAACATGGCAAACATTTTTTCTGATTTAAAAAATATTTTACTTTTCCCCCAATTACATGTAAAGGCAATTTTTAACATTCCTTTTTAAAAATTTTGAGTTTCAAATTCTCTTTTGCCCCTACCTGAAATGGTAAGCAATCTGATGTAGGTTATAAAATGCAATCATGCAAAACGTTTTCATATTAGTCATTTTGTGGAAGAAAATTTGAACCCCCCCAAAAATGATGTAAAAGATAGTATGCTTTGGTCTGCATTCAAGACTCTTATCAGTTTTCTCAGGAAATAAATGGCATTTTCATAATGAGACTTTGGGATTGTCTTGGATCATTGCTGAGAACAGCCAAGTTATTCACAATTGTTCATAATACTAATTATGAATACATAATATTGCTGTTATCTAGTACAATGTTCTCCTGACTGTGCTCACTTAACTCTGCATCAGTTCACGTAAATATTTCCAGGTTTTTCTGACATCCTCCTGCTTACAATTATGTACCCCAACTTGTTCAGCCATCCTGTAATTGATGGACATTCCTTCAACTTCCAAATCTTTGCCACCACACAAAGAGCTACTAGAAATATTTTTTATACAAAGGTCCTTTTCTGTTTTATTTTCTCTTTGTGATATAGACCTAATAATGGTATGACGGGGTATGTTTTTTTGTGGGGATAGTTCCAAATTGCTTTCCAGAATGACTGGATCAGTTCATAACCCCACCCACAGTAGATTAGTGTCCCAATTTTCTTACATCCTTTCTGATATTTATAATTTTCCTTTTATGTATGACAGGAAACTTAATTGATAAATGTTGTATGTCTTCTTGACTGCTCCACTGACAGGCCATTCCTTTGTCTCTTTCCCTTTCTTTGGGAGTCCTTATTCCCTGAGACACAATATTGATGAATATTGGATAAACTTAGTTGATAAAGCAGTGACAGGGTTTTCGAAGGTTGACTTCAATTTTGAAAGTTCTACTGCAGTAAAATGCCATCAAACAGCATCATATGCTACAGAGGAATCTTTCATGAAAGGAAGAGTCAATTGATGCAGCAAAATTCATTCTTGTCTTATTTAAGAAACTGCTACAGCCATCTCAGCCTTCAACAACCACCATTCTGATCCATCAGCAGTCATCAACATGGAGGCAAGACCCTCCACCAGCAAAAAGATTATGATTCACTGAAGGCTAAGATGATGGCTAGCATTTTATAACAATAAAATATTTTAAAATTAAGATATATGCATTATTTAAATTACTATTATTAAAACATTCACCTTCTTTTCCAAATCAATACTTTTTATTGGTTCTAAAGCAGAAGAAAGGTAAGGACTAGGTAATAGGGAGTAAGTTACTTGCTCAAGATCATATAGCTATGAAGTGTCTGAGGCCAAATTTGAACCCATTTATTTTTAAAATTTATAAAAATTTTAGTAAAATATTAATATTGAACAGAAATACAACCAACTAAACTTGGATGACAATTTGCATTTTCCTTAATTTTAGTTTATGAGATTGTCACAGTTTTTTATCCTCTTTCTCCAAGTCCTTATCATGATTCTGTGTATATTTTCATGAATTTTTCTTTATCCTCCCCCATCTAATCAGCTGTCAAATTGAGTTGATTCTGCCTCTTGTATACATCCTATTTTTTTCCTGTGACACTGGTGCCACACTGGTCTAGGCTCTCATCACTGCAGCTGGACTATTGCAATAGCATGCTGTGAGGTCTTTTCTTTAAGGGTCTCCTCACTCTACTCCATCCTACACTTAGCTGTCAATTCAAATTAATTTTCTTAAAATGTTGATCTGAACATCCCCCTATTCAACAAACTCTTGTGGTCCCCTATTACCTATTACCTCCAAGATCAAATATAAAATCTGTTTGGCTTTTAAAGCCCTTTATGACTGCTTTCCCAGCCTTTTTATTCTTTACTCCTTCTTCTCTGCTTCCCAAATATTCTGTGATCCATTGACACTAGCTTCCTTGCTATTGCTCCAATGGCACACTTCATCTTTAGCTCTGAGCATTTTCAGACTATCCCCCATGCCTGCAACTCTTTCCTTCCTCACCCCACCTCATATCTTCCCTGGCTTTCTTCAAGACTCAGCTAAAGTTCTTTCTATAAGAAGCCTCTCTTTGTTTTCCATAATCTTAGTGACTTTCTTCTGTTATCTATAATTTGACCTTTATATATATCTTTTTTTAACAAAGGTGGTTTTTTTTTTGCATATTGTTTCCCTTGTTAGTTAGACAGTGAGTTTCTTAACAGAAGGGATTTTTAAAATTTATTTTTTGCCTCTTTTTGTATACCCAGGGCTTAGCACAGTGCATGGCACATAGTTTAATTAAATCTTACTTGATTGATTGCTTCTATAGTTGTAAATAATGTATATTCTGTTCTTTTTGTTTACCTCTGTTTATTTCACTTTGCATTATTTCATAAAAGTCTTTCTGCCTATAATTCTCACACTTTGTAAGTCTTAATTACATTTTGGTATTTTCATTCCATTCATTTAATTATTGCACTATTGTTTGACACAGGTTGTTTTTTCTTCATTTTTTAATTACATGTAATTTTCTTGTAAAAATCTTTGAATGAATTATTCTTTTTTGTTTTTGATAACACTTTTAGGATATGTTCCCAACAAGGAATTACTAGCTTATCAGCTGTATTTTGTATTCTTATTTACAATATTATAATTATCACATATATTGTTCTGATTGCATCTTCCTCATTCTTCATACAGTCATACATTTTTTCCTATGTCATTCTGAATTCTGTATATTCATTATTTTCTGCAGCACAGTGTTCCATTATATTAATATAGTTGGATGTGACTGAAATAACTGAATAACAACAAAATTTTATGCAAAGATTTTCCCTCCATTTGACAGTTTCTCTTCTTATCCCAGTTGCATTGGTCTCTTAGTATGAAAGCCTTTAAATTTTATATAACCAAATTGTCTGTTTTGTTTTTTGTCTCCTATCCATTGTTTGATTATCACTTTTCACCCAACTAGTGTTTGCAAAGATATCTTCTTCTGTTTTCCTATTTTTTAAATGTTTTAACCATTTATGTTTAAATTATTCCATTTGGAAATAATTGTGGCATATATGATTATGTCTTGATTTTCTCCCAAACTGCTTTCTGTTTTTCTCAAAAGTTCTTGTTTAATAGGATAGTAATATCTGTTCTTGTGTTTTTTTGAACTCTGAGCTACTATGCTTAATTACTTCTTGGTATTGCTTTATTTAGTACTATGCTTCTTTTCGACATTTTTAAAGTAGTACCAAATACTTTTAATCATTACTACTTTAACTGGAGATCTGATAACATAAGCTTCCTTAAATCCTTCCTTTTTAATTCATATCTTCTTGGAACTTACACTTTTCTTTCAAATGAATTTTATTATTTTGTCTATTTTTATAAAGTAACTCCATCTTCATAACAAACTTACAATGAAAAGTCTTGTAATTTGTGAGAGTCATCCATATTAGGGGTTTTGGGGTAGAAACTAAAAAACAAAGAGGTGGATTAGCATATAGTTGTGGTCTAGTAAGTAGAATGTAATTCAATGTCTTCAATATCATAAGCTTTTGCAGGCTAAGAGATACTATAAGAGGCATAGGGATAGGTTCCAGAATGTCAGAAATGGATTGCAGTGATCATATGTTCTCAATTTTCCTAGACATCCTAATTTCAAGAAGAAAAAATGTACTTTCCTTTGCCAGATTATATGATCTAATTTTTGTTTGAGAATTTATTTATCATTATAGTTGTATCTCAGGTAAATGATAGATAGTAGATTTTTCCTTTTCACTTGTTTTCTCTCTACCTATAAACATACATAGTCACTGTGTCCCATTTTTTTCCATCTCCAGGGAGTAAATCTATTTTGCCCCAGTTGGCCAAAGGTCCAAAGTTATTCTGTAACTAATTCAACCACGTGAACCAACATGATGACCTGTAAAACTGAGAACTTTTAGAAGAAAAGAAGAGATTGAGGTATGACCCATTCATCATCTATACTATCATATTAAAAACTCAGGAAAAGAAAAATTCTTTTGAAAAAAGAAATTCTCCTTTTAATTTATTGATCTAACTTTGACCTTAAATATATACTTATACTGAAGGGGCCCTGATCTTTTGGGAAAGAAGTAAAAATTGATTAGTTAAAAAATCCTACTGATGTTATTCACTACTGGATTATCTTATAGCTTTTAGAATGGTGCTTTACACACATACCACACAAACACACACACATAGAGACCACTATTTATATTTAGTTACTTGGAAAATATTTTTTAATTTGCTTTACGTAGCTTTGTTTTGAATTTCAGTAAGTTGGTGCCAAGGCTTGCTTTCCATTCATCAAGGTAGCCTTCTGTTTGTTTGCTGAAAAAGTTTTTCCTTTTGGAAATATCACTTTGCTCTACTATATCATGAGTCCTACTCTCTACTTCCTCACCCCTAAATCTGACGTGAATAAAATCTGATATAACCTAGGCTTTAAGTCCATTTTCACAAGACTCTCCTCATTGATAGAAAATAATTCCTTGAAGTTTACACTGAATGTAATTTATGAATGGACTTGAAGAAGAAAAAAAGCCAACTCCTAGCTTCCTCCATCTAATAAAAGGTGAAACTCTAGTATAGAATTTGTAGTCTGACCCTACTGACTGTTTTTTTTAAAGCTTGAATGTTAATAATTTGTTAGTATTGTTTCTTCTTGTTATAACCACCATGACTCATAGGACCGTACCTGTCAGTCTTCCTTGTCAAAATAGTTTCTACCTGTTTTTAATTCTGATACATTATAATATTTAAATATTAAATATATACATACATGTATGAGACTGATATTTCCAAGTATTCATTTTTAATTTTTTTCTAAAATCTTATTTTAATGTGGGGCTTATATTTGAAGCAGCTTATATTTGGATTGGTGTAGTAGATATGAGATTAGCGAATCTGCAAGTGGCCTCTCTGCCTTCAATTTATCTTTGCCCTTACTGTCTTGTGACATCATTGCCAAAGCATTCTTCCTGATGTCCACCTCTGATCACATCCTTCCTCTGTTCTCAAGCTTTTAATGATTCCTCACTGTCTACTGGATCAAGGCCAATTTCCTAAGCTTGCTATTCATAGTTCCCCATCATCTGACTATTTTTCTAACCTTGCCTCATAAAATTCATAAACCTTATAGTCTATCAAATCTGCTTTTTTACCTGTTTGTGTCCCATGCTTTCTCACCTTTTCCTATGCCCTTGCCCATCTATCTCACACCTTTGCCTAAAATGCTCTTTCAAAGTGTATCTATTTTCTGTATAGCCTGTGGGTGTTGTGTGTGTGTGTGTGTGTGTGTGTCTATGTCTATACCTGATTAACAGATTAAAAATATCCTCAACTTTTTGGCTTATATATAGTTTTTGTGAATCTGTTCTTGAACCTCTGAAGTAAAAGTGATCATTCTTTCCTTAGAAATTCTTACAGAATTTTGTTTTGTATTTCTCATTTTACTTTATGTGATACTTTTGTGTAAGAATTTCTTCTACTGGATTGTAAACTGACCATGTTCTTGTGTCTTGTTCATCTTAGTATTCTCCTTGGCATCTAGCACAGTGTCTGACACATAGCAATCACTCTAGAAATACCTGAATTTTTAATACTTGCTACCCATACCTATTGAGGGGACACCTATTTTACACCTTCATTCTGTGGGCCTTCTGAGCCATAGGTTCATGTAGTCGGGCTTATAAATGCTTTATTACTTCTACGAAAACCTGAGTGTGAAAGGGAAGAATAGAGAGTCCACTCAGCTGTTTGGGAGAAATAGTAGACTATTTTCTGTATTAAAAAGTGTCTCTGAAGGAAGAGTAATGATGACACCTTTGGTCACTCTCATTGTCAGTGGGGGTCAAGTGACTTGCCCAGGGTCACATAGCTGTAAAGTGTCTGAGGCCAGATTTGAACCCAGGACCTCCCATCTTTAGGCCTGGCTCTCAATCCACTGAGCTACCTAGCTGCCCCCATCCTGGCCCCTTTTCTTATCCTGCATCCTCTCTATTGTTACTATTGGTTGGGCAGGAGGAAAGTGGGGGAAAATGTGATATTTTAATTCAATAC
Organism: Gracilinanus agilis; assembly: GCF_016433145.1. Classification (NCBI taxonomy): domain Eukaryota; kingdom Metazoa; phylum Chordata; class Mammalia; order Didelphimorphia; family Didelphidae; genus Gracilinanus; species Gracilinanus agilis. The sequence continues at coordinate 131,424,385 of NC_058133.1, forward strand.
TTAGTTCTTTCATGGTCATGGAAATGATATTAAAATGATTAAAAAGAATAATTCCTATTTAAAAATAGTGAAAGACAGATTTGTAAAACAATCTTCTCTTCTACATGTTCATCTACCTGAGTTATAGCACAGTGGGAAATTTTGTTAAAATGACTAATTATAGCTAAAAAGCCATAGGTGTTTTGTACATGTTTCTGATACTGTTATTACCTTTAATGTCACTCCTCACATACTGTTGCTTTTTTAAAAATTGGTAGACTATTCAAAGGACTTCATTTCACTAGATCCTTTTATATACAAGGTTCAAATAGGTTTTGCTCATGGTTTCTTTTGAATATTAGGATATTTTCTCTTTTCATTCTGTGTTCTGTAGCTTTGCCTGAACTTTTTGTTTCCTTGCTATGTTGCTCTTTCTTTATCCATCTGATATTAACCTATTCCTGGTCTCAGGCTAGTTATAAAAAACACCAGTCAGATTTTGATTCTTTGCCAGCAATTTCCTTTTCTTTAGAGTTGAGATATTCATTAGTACTTAAGTATGTTTTAAAGCCATTATCTGTTTCCCAGCAACTTAGTGATTCCTATAAATACTAGTTCCACTGACTGAGATATGAACACCAGTATCTTGATATCTGCTTATTTTAACTGAATTAAACCAGATATTAATTTGCTCTTTACCTTTTAGTTATGTGCTTAATCCATTAACCACATATGCTTCTCCAGTTATTTTTGAAATTGCATTAATAAGTCAGCAATGAATTGATAAAACATTCGTTTTACTTTACTATTGCCATTATTAACCCATCATTTATTTAGCTAGGTTCCACCACAAGGGGAAAAGTGAGTTCAGCGTGTACCACTGCTCATAGCATCCTCTGCTATTGGAATAATTGGGGAAAGTAACAGTGATTTTGAGATAATATTGGAAACTCTTACAGTGTTTTTATATATACTTTGTGTGTATTATACACATATGTATGTATATGGGTATAAATACATGGTTGCATATAAACAACCATGTGTATCTGTATATTATACATACATGTAAATAGTTGCCATCATTTGTGAATTTGCAGATTTCAGTAGTGCTTATAGACTTTTCCCCCCAGTTTTCTTGAGTTTACATATGTAACTCATTAATGTTTAAGTAAAGTTATGTTCATAAGCCTCTATTTCAGTGGGAAAATATAATGCTGTGTTTCTTGTATCCTAAAGCAGGCATTTGGAAAGGGAGGTGGTATACTTTGGTGGTCAAAGAAGATAAAGCTGAGCTTGGTTTAGAAAGGAACATATTTTACCAATACTGGGTCTTGTCTTTTGAGATATCTTGAAAAAATGACTATGAAATAATCAAAGTAATCAGCATCAAAATACTTTTTAAGTGATTATGTGAAGGGTTTTCTTATTTTTATAGTTAATACCTAGGTGCTTTAATGTAACAAAATGTAAAGAGATGACTAACATTTCTGGAATATAAAATGTATCCTTAGAAAAAAGCAGTATTACTTAATTTTCAAAAAAATTTTTTTTGATAAGTTTGGAGTGATGAAATGAGAATACCATTCCCTAATAATAATGAGTGAAAGCTATGTAGAGACAAGAATGAACATTTCCCATCTAACAAGGCTGAAATTTTTCTCTACATACATGACTGAGGCAAGTTGATCAATCTCTGGTTTCAAAAGGAATGCAGTTGCTTACAACAGGAAACCTAAACTAAGAGAACATTTAATATTTTGAAAAAATGGATCATGGTGGGAAAGGATCTGCTTTTAAAAAAAAGTATCTTTACTTAAGGGTGAGAGTATTTTTATCTCAGTCGCTGTCATTTATTTTTGATACTCTTCAAGTGAATTAAAACTTTATTCCTACTGGTCAGCCTTTGTTGAATATCATATAATTATTTGGCCATAGAAGTTTCTACATTACCATGATCTGTATAGAGACATTCCACTTTCAGTGGGTCATTGTTTAATGTTCAAAATTCTCAGCAAATGGCAGACACCCAGCTAAAAATTCCTCCACTGAGATTCCTTTAGGCTCATATGAGACTAAATAGTTACAGGCTATGTTGCTGTCATTCATTACTAATCCAGGTATGGCTGCCTACTGCTTTTAATTTTCTTTTTCCGAACTTAAAGGCAGTGTTTGCTTTTTTTCCCTTGAGAGGCAAATTGATAATATGCCTGAAATTCCAGAAACTCAAGGCAATGGGCCTCTTTGACACTGATACAACTGAGCTTTGTCTTAAGCCAAATAAAAGATTATAGATTTAGAGTTGGAAGGAACCTCAGAGATCATTTAGTCCAATCCTTGCATTTTATATGTGTGGAAATCAAGGTTAATATGGGTGAAGGGATTTACTCTAGGGCTCAGATAGTAGATGCAAGAGCTAGTAACTGAACCCAGATCTTCTTATTAGAGATATCTGGAGATCTTATATGACAATCACATTATAGAGATAGCAAGATGGGGTGGGTAGTGGATACAGCACTGGCTTTGGAATCAGAAAGACTATCTAGGTGACTGGGACAAATCACCTAACAACTTCTTTCAAACAGTTTTATCATCTAAATTAGGAACAATAATAATGATGACTTCATAGGGTGAGATAATGTATGTGAAGCACTTCACAGATCTTAAAGCATTATGTAAATATTAGCTATTATTATTACCATAATTATCATGGAAAACTAGAGTTATTTTTAGGGTCTTTCTTTAATCTTTGGAAGTTATCAGAGGACAACTCTCCAAATATACCTTGATGCCATTCTCAAAGAAATATTGTTGAGTTGGATAGTCTACCAGTTTAGCCTCATATTATAATTCTATGTTAAAGTCTTTTTTTTTTTTTTTTTTTTTGCTACATGTAAAAGAAACCAAAATACAATCACACATTTATTGTCCTTCAAGACAGTTAACTTTGGGCTGCTTATAGTTTGGAAATTAATTACTAAATCTTTAACTCTTCTTCAGTTCTCTTTAACCCTATGTATTATTATTATTTTTAACAAATATGTTAACAATGATTTATTTCTTCTTTTCATTAATCTATTTTGCTGCCTTTAATTATTTGACCCTCCCTTCCAACCTCCCCTTAGGAATCTATTTCTAATTGCAGGTAACTTGTTTTTAAAATATTTATGGTAAATGCTACCACCATTTGATCAGTGTTTGAGTAGGCTATTCATCTGATTGGCTCATGAAGTGAGATTTCCTTTTATTTAATGAGTGGACAATCATTAGTGTATTTTTTATGACTCCAGAATCTGCTTTTTCTTCTCATTTTATATGGGTGCTACTTCTTTATTTTGAATATCATTACCTTCTCTTATTTTATAGCATCAAGCCCAGAATGTGTGAGCTAATCTTAAAATAATTCTTCCCAAACTATTTTTCTTTTCCCATCCCCTTTTTGAGAGGCCATTATTCTTCTTATATTATCTTTTCTTCCCCATGAAGACTAATTATTTATTTGGTACTTAGAGTCACTAAAATGACTTAGGGAAAGGTGCCTTAGTTAGTCACATATTTAGAACACGATTGCATTATGAGTCATATTTCATTTCATAGAAAATATCTGTGAAGTCAAAATGTATTTCTCAACTTCAGGTCACATAGCTCACTTATTTTATTTTATTTTATTTTATTTTATTATTTTTATTTTTTGGTTCAGTTTGGTTTGGCTTCATTTATTTATTTATTTTAAGTTTAAGTTTAAATTTTGAATATTTTCCCATAGTTACATGTTTCATGTTCTTTCCCCTGTCCCCTCCCCCCCATAGCTGACACACAATTCCACTGGGTTTTACATGTATCATTGATTAAGACCTAATTCCATATTATTGATAGTTGGACTAGCATCATCATGTAGTGTCTACATCCTCAATAATATTCTCATCAGGTCATGTGATCAAGCAGTTGTTTTTCTTCTGTGTTTCTTCTCCCACAGTTTTTCCTCTGAATGTGGCTAGTTTTCTTTCTCATAAGTCCCTCAGCCTTGCTCTGGATCCTTGCATTGCTACTAGTAGAGAAGACCATTAATGTTTGCTTGTACCACAGTTTATCAGTCTCTGTGTATAATGTTCTCCTGGTTCTGCTCCTTTCACTCTGCATCAATTCCTGGAGGTCATTCCAGTTCACATGGAATTCTTCCAGTTCATTATTCCTTTGAGCACAATAGTATTCCATCACCAGCATATACCACAATCTGTTTAGTCATTCCCCAATCAAAGGGCATCACTTCATTTTCTAGTTTTTTGCCACCACAAAAAGCAGGGTTATAAATATTTTTGTACAAGTCTTTTTCCTTATCTCTTTGGGGTATAAACCAAGCAGTGATGTGGCTGAATCAAAAGGCAGATAGTCTTTTAAAGCCCTTTGGGCATAGTTCCAAATTGCCATCCAGAATGGTTGGATCAGTTCACAACTCCACCAGCAATGCATTAATATCCCAATTTTGTCACATCCCCTCCAGCATTGACCACTTTCCTTTGTTATTCTGTTAGCTAATCTGCTAGGTTTGAGGTGGTACCTTAGAGTTGTTTTGATTTGCATTTCTCTAATTACAAGAGATTTAGAACACCTTTTCATGTGCTTGTTGATAGCTTTGATTGCTTTATCTGAAAATTGCCTGTTCACGTCCCTTGCCCATTTATCAATTGGGGAATGGCTTGATATAGCTCACTTATTTTAAATAATATTTAGTGTAGTAAATTTGTAGGTCAGTAGGAAAATCAACTATATTCCCTTGTAGTTAGTTATTGAGAAAATATACATATTTTCCCATGAGATATTGTTTAAATTAAGTGGTACAAATTTATTAAAGACGGATGAAACAGTTACAGTCATTGAAAAGGGTTGAGAGGTTGAACATTGTAAAGAGTATTATAAATAGAACTTTTTTTGACATTAAAAGTTTTTTTTGATTTTTTGTTTAAGACAAATAAGAGTGAAAAGAAACATTTTCAGTATTTTTAAATACTTAAACTTTACTTAGAAGAGTATCTTAGAATTTGCCTGCCATATATTTTATATTTTGTCAGTCTTGGGGATGTAAAATATGTTCTTCATCAAAGTTCTCTTCTTCTCCCATATCTTGCTATTCTGAAAGAAAGGATTTTCACTTCACAGCTACTAATTGTTAAGTACTATGAACAAGAATTTTGGAAGGTAACTTATAAGGATATGACTAGAAATTTCTGATAACCATAAATGCACTTCCAAGTCATCTTATTAACTCTGTGAATAGCCTGGGGAAAATCAGTAGGGTTTCCTTCATCTTTAACCTCAAAGGTTATAAATGCTATAATTCAGAATACCTATTAGTAACAACAATACTTCTTGAAGTAGAATTTCAAAAACCCTAGGAAATATGTTTTTTATGTTTTTCTGATATAATTTGAACTAATAACTCTGGCCTTTTTCTCTTGTTTCACTTCTAGAAACATCTTTAAAATATAATTTCTCTATTCTTATTCTCCTATCAAAAGTATGATAAATGGAATATATGTAGTGTGACTTCCAGTAGAGAATTCATTATACATGCACTTAACTATTTGTCATGAGTCATATTATTAGACAAGGGAGACTAGAACAAGGTGACAGATAGTTTTGGATTCATTAAGATTGATTTCTTAACAAAAGCAGCTCAAAATTGATCAACGTTTCCTTTTGAGAAAGCTTTCTTCCTTTATAGCTTCTTGAATACTGTACAGAGATACTCCTTTTTGTGTTATTATTATTTTTTTTATAAAAGAGAACCAAAATGAAAGTCTTTCAAAACTGAATAGAAGAAACTTAGTGAAACCACTTCAACTTGGAATACTTTCCATTTTAAAGAAATCTAATGGAAAAATTTTTTATGAACATTTTTCTGAAGTTTAAGGAAATTTACCTAATGTATTTAGTGCTGAGACTAGTTAGTACAGATATTTAGTCAAAGTCAGGAATACTTACTTACAAAGAAAAATTTCTTAGTAATTGTATCATTGTAGGTGGCTTTGCATTTGCTTTAGCCCCCCCCTCCCCCCCCCCCCCAGTTTTTTGGTCCTCAAATCACTTAAAATTTCATTGGTCCTGAACTTAAAAAAGAAATGGTTCTTGATGTTAGCCAAGTATTGCTGTGTATTTTTTCTATTTTTCTATATTTTTTTGTATATGTTTTTTCTAGCTAAACTCTTTAGCAGTTTATAGATAGATATTTTCAGAAGAGTTGCGATAATATATTTTCCATTTTGGTCACATCTTTAGAATGTATTCTTTTGCATTCTTTATTCCAATATGCCTCATTATGATCTGTTCTTAATATAGCACCTTGTTGAGGAATCCTACTAATGATAGTGGCAGTTAGCAGAAGGCTGGCAAAAATCACCAGGCAAACACCAGGCCATCATAAGGTCATCAGGGTCCAGTATTTACCTCAGTAGGCATATGTCAACCTCTGCCTTCTCTCTACCCCTTTGTAAATAAGGGAAGAGAGTGGGAGGAGGCAAGCAGAAGAGATCGTGGGAACTTTATATTCCAGTTGAGCTTTCTCCTCTCCAGCTGTTGGTCTCTTGGCTGATCTATTTCCTCTCATTTCCTTTCTCTTCTCCCACCCCTTCCATTCTCCCCTCTGACACCTTTTCTTTATTTATAGACTGGACCTAGGATACAGATTGGTATATTTAAAACCTCTTTCCTTATGCACAAATTTTTGTGTGCAAATTAGTGAGAACAAAAGAAAATAAATTGTATCAGTCTATATAATACCCTTAAAAAACCTTAATATGCAGTATGCTCTCCTTTTTCTGTATTAACTTTTTTTTACATGACCTCAGACACTTACTAGTTGTGTGACTCTGAGCAAATTACTTAACCCTGTTTGCCTCAGTTTCCTTATCTGTAAAATGATCTGGAGAAGGAAATGACAAACTTATTCCAGTATCTTTACCAAGAAGACTCCAAATAGGGCCATGAAGAATTGGATATGACTGAAATAAATGATGGGATAATTGATGAACACTACTTTCCTAACCCTAGGCTCAATTATAATTTTTAAGTTTTCATTGGAGTTTAAATTAGTAAAGATCTAATGCCACTGAAGCATGCCTATGTCTATTTCTTATATAAATTTCTTTACTCTTCATGTGATAGGACATAGGGCTGTGATATAGTATTCAATCTCCATTTAGAAATCCCTCTAATTCCAGAAAAATTCTACTTCTTACTAAGTCAATATATTTATCAGAAATCATCATTTCTTCAATGAGTATAAGCCATATAGACCCCATGGAAGTGAAAAAAAAATCCCCTAAATATTTTTTTCAGTGGATTCTTTATAGTATGAAAAAGACCAACAGGTCTGGACTCACTTGGACATCTTCAGACAGCAGACTTGGCATAACCTAGAATGAACAAGTAAATTATTCAGTAAAAATTGTCTTTTTCCAATCCATTATTTTTGAATTTACTGCTCTGTAATAAGTAATTTTTTCATCATAGCAAGACTTAGCAGTGGTATTTAAAGAACTGGTTATTTTGCTATTCTTCCAACTTCAAGAACAAGATAATTAAAAACATAATAAAAGGAGAGCAATGAAACACTTTTTTTAATGATATAAAATCCTGCACTCATTGGTAGAACTAACTAGTGGAGAAACCAGTAGAATTAGTTTCAGGTTGGATGTTCTGAATTGATTCTCCTAGAAGTTTGCAGATATGTCCATTACTACAAGTAAAATCATATCAAGATTATTGATTGTCCAAGAAATTCTCAAACCACAATATTACCTACCTTGGAATATTTTCTAAATGGAAAAAAAACCTTAAGACTTAAAATAATGAAAATAATAATAATAGTGCTTTAAGGTTTACAAAGTGCTTTATATATACACTGTCATCACAACAATATTGTGAGTTAGGTATTATTATTATCCAGATTTTACAGGCATATAGCTAGTAAGTAAATGAGATAGACTTTTAACTGAAGTCTTCCTGTTATAAATCTAACACTTTACCCGTTTTACCATTCAGCCTCTTATGCTATCTTTTTATCTTAATCATTAGGAATAGAATTCTTATAGAAATAAAACATTCATTTCCTTCCTGATTTTTTTTGTATTTTATAATTTTTTGTAATGCCTACAATATGAAAAAAACTCTGTTGCCCTCTGAGGCTTCTGAGGAACACCATAATTGTGAAGACAATGCATATAGTTTTGAAGAAATGTTCTTAGAATACTAACGTAGAGGTCATCAACTTGAATTCTTCTTATTTGACAGATAAGTTAAAATTGAGATATAAAGAAGTTTTATTTGGAGTCCAAGATAAAGTACCTATTCAAATGTCATTTCTACCATGAAATATGAGAGTTTGGTATTGACTAAACAAATTTCAAGAAATGAAATATATTTTGAATGATAAAATTTCACTAATATAAACTGTCAGCCCATATTAGTGAAAATTTAACTAGAGAATCAGAATTGCAAATTCAGATGGGGTATTAGAGATAATTCTGTCCAATTTCTGATTTTATGAGTGAAGAAAGTAAGGCAGAGAGAAATGAAGTAATTTATTCAAGATTACACAGTTATCAATAAAAATAAGGCTAAAATCTTAGTCTTCTGACTCTCAATCTAGTATTCCCTTTTATTATACCATATTTCATTTTCATTTTTGTTTTTTAAACTCTTACATTCCATCTTGGAATAAATACTGTATATTGGTCCCCAGCAGAAGAATGATAAGGATAGGGTTTAAGTGACTTGCCCAGGGTCACACTTCTAGGAAGTATCTGAGTCTACTTTTGAACCCAGGACCTCCCATTTATAGGTCTGTCTCTTAATCCTCTGAACCATCTAGCTACATCTCACCGCCTCCATGTTTGTTGTTTTTTTTTCCTTTTTTTTTAAACATTTATTAATATTCATTTTTAACCTGTTTACATGCTTCATACCCCTACTTTCCCCTTCACCCCCCCGGTTCTTCCCCCACCCATGGCCGATGCACATTTCCACTGGTTGTAACATGTGTCCTTGTTTAGGGCCTATTTCCATATTGTTGTTAGTTGCATTGGTGTGGTCGTTTCGAGTCTACATCCCCAATCATGTCCCCCTCAACCCATGCATTCAAGCAATTGATTATCTTCTATGTTTCCTCTCCTGCAGATTTTCCTCTGAATGTGGGTAGCATTCTTTACCATAAATCCCTCATAGCTGTCTTGTGTCATTGCATTGCTGCTGGTGCCGAAGTCCATTACATTCGATTTTACCACAGTATATCAGTCTCTGTGTACAGAGTTCTTCTGGCTCTGCTCCTTTCGCTCTGCATCAGTTCATGGAGGTCTCTCCAGTTCACCTGGAACTCCTCCAGTTTATTATTCCTTTTACCACAATGGTATTCCATCACAAGCATATACCACAGTTTGTTCAGCCATTCCCCAATTGAAGGACATACCCTCCTTTTCCAGTTCTTTGCCACCACAAAAAGCACAGCTATAAATATTTTCGTACAAGTCTGTTTATTTATGATCTCTTTGGGGTACAAACCCAACAATGGTATGGATGGATCAAAGGGCAGGCATTCTTTTATAGCCCTTTGAGCATAATTCCAAATTGCCAGCCAGAATGGTTGGATCATTTCACAACTCCACCAGCAATGCATTAATGCCCCAGTTTTGCTACATCCCCTCCAGCATTCATTACTCTCCCCTTCTTTCATTTTAGCCAATCTGCTAGGTGTGAGGTGGTACCTCAGAGTTGTTTTGATTTGCATTTCTCTAATTATTAGAGATTTAGAACACTTTCTCATGTGCTTATTGATACTTTTGATTTCTTTACCTGAGAATTGCCTATTCATGTCTCTTGCCCATTTTTCAATTGGGGAGTGGCTTGATTTTTTATGCAATTGATTTAACTCCTTGTATATTTGAGTAATTAGACCCCTGTCAGAGTTTTTTGTTATAAAGATTTTTTCCCAATTTGTTGTTTCCCTTCTGATTTTGACTACATTGTTTTTGTTTGTACAAAAGCTTTTTAGCTTGATATAATCAAAATCATTTAATTTACATTTTGTAATTTTCTCTAACTCTTGCTTGGTTTTAAAGTCTTTCCTTTCCCAGAGATCTGACAAGTATACTATTCTGTGTTCACTTAACTTATTTATAGTTTCCCTCTTTATATTCAAGTCGTTCACCCATTCTGAATTTATCTTGGTGTAGGGTGTGAGATGTTGATCTAAACCTGTCTTTCCCATATAGTTTTCCATATTTCCCAGCAGTTTTTGTCAAATAGTGGATTCATGTCCCAAAAGTTGGGCTCTTTGGGTTTATCATACACTGTCTTGCTGACATCATTAACCCCAAGTCTATTCCACTGATCCTCCCTTCTATCTCTTAGCCAGTACAATATTTTTTTGATGACTGCTGCTTTATAGTATAGTTTAATATCTGGTACTGCTAGGTCCCCTTCCTTCACATTTTTTTCATTATTTCCCTTGATATTCTTGATCTTTTGTTATTCCAAATGAAAATAGTTTTTCTTAATTCAGTAAAGAAGTTTTTTGGTAATTTGATAGGTATGGCGCTAAATAGGTAAATTAATTTGGGTAGAATCGTCATTTTTATTATGTTAGCTCATCCTACCCATAAACAATTAATGGCTTTCCAATTGTTGAGATCCAGTTTTATTTGTTTGGAAAGTGTTTTGTAGTTGTTTTCGTATAATAGCTGTGTTTGTTTTGGTAGATAGATTCCCAGGTATTTTATATTGTCTAGGGTGATTTTAAATGGTGTTTCTCTTTCTACCTCTTGCTGCTCTAATGTGTTGGAAATGTATAGAAATGCTGATGATTTATGTGCATTTATTTGGTATCCTGCCACTTTGCTAAAGTTGTTGATTATTTCTACTAGCCTCTTAGTTGATTCTCTAGGATTTTTTAAGTATACCATCATATCATCTGCAAAGAGTGATAGCTTAGTCTCCTCATTGCCTATTTTGATACCTTCAATTTCTTTTTCTTCTCTAATTGCTATTGCTAGTGTTTCTAGTACTATGTTGAATAATAGAGGTGATAATGGGCATCCTTGTTTTACTCCTGATCTTATTGGGAAGGTTTCTAATTTATCCCCATTGCATATAATGCTTGTTGATGGTTTTAGGTATATACTGTTTATTATTTTTAGGAAATATCCTTCTATTCCTATACTTTTCAGTGTTTTCAATAGGAATGGATGCTGTATTTTGTCAAAGGCTTTTTCAGCATCTATTGAGATAATCATGTGATTTTTGTTTGTTAGACTGTTGATATGGTCAATTATGTGGATTCTTTTCCTAATGTTGAACCATCCTTGCATTCCTGGTATAAATCCCACCTGATCATGGTGGATGATCTTCTTAATTACCTGCTGGAGTCTCTTTGCTAATATTCTATTTAAGATTTTTGCATCTATGTTCATTAAGGAGATTGGTCTATAGTTTTCTTTCTCTGTTTTTGGTCTACCTGGCTTTGGGATCAGTACCATATTTGTGTCATAAAAGGAATTTGGAAGGACTCCTTCTTTGCTTATCATATCAAATAATTTGTATAGTATTGGGATTAGTTGCTCTTTGAATGTCTGATAGAATTCACTTGTGAATCCATCAGGTCCTGGTGATTTTTTCTTAGGGAGTTCTTTGATGGCTTGTTCAATTTCTATTTCTGATATGGGATTATTTAGGTATTCTATTTCTTCTGCTGTTAATCTAGGCAATTTATATTTTTGTAAATATTCATCCATGTCTCCTAAATTGTTATATTTGTTGCCATATAATTGGGCGAAATAGTGAATAGAGTTCACTACAGAGAATTATACATAGCATTTCTCCACCTAGTAATACAGATAATTAGATCATATTTACGCCCTTAAAGAGTCAAGTTTAAAAGATTATGAGTTTTCTTTCTTTTCCCTCTGTTTCGTATTTACCTTTTCATGTTTCTCTTGATTTTTGTGGTTGGGTATCAAACTTTCCATTTAGTCCTGGTCTCTTTTGTGCAAAAACTTGGAAATCTTCAATTTTGTTGAATGCCCATACTTTCCCCTGGAAGTATATAGTCAGTTTAGATGGGTAGTTGATCTGTGGCTGAAGGCCCAGCTCTCTTGCCTTTCTGAATATTGTATTCTACGCCTTGCGGTCTTTTAGCGTGGAGGCTACCAGATCCTGTGTGATCCTTATTGGTGCTCCTTGATATTTGAATTGTCTCTTTCTGGCTTCTTGTAAGATTTTTTCTTTTACTTGAAAGCTCTTCAATTTCGCTATTATATTCCTGGGTGTTGACTTTTCTGGGTCCAGTGTTGAAGGTGATCTATGGATCTTTTCAATGTCTATATTGCCCTCTTGTTGTAGAACTTCAGGGCAATTTTGCTGAATAATTTCTTTGAGTATGGAGTCCAAGTTTCGATTAATTTCTGCCTTTTCCGGAAGACCAGTGATTTTCAAATTGTCACTTCTAGACCGGTTTTCTTGGTCTATCACTTTCTCATTGAGATATTTCATGTTTCCTTCTATTTTATCAGTCTTTTGACTTTGTTTTATTTGTTCTTGTTGTCTTGAGAGATCATTGGTTTCTAATTGTTCGATTCTAGCCTTTAAGGACTGGTTTTCGGCTATAATCTTTTGTTTTTCGGCTATAACCTTTTGCTTTTCCTTTTCAATCTGGTCATTTCTGGTCTTCTGTTGACTTGCCTCACTTTCCAATTGCGAGATTCTGCCTTTTATACTGTTTTTTTTCTTGCCAGATTTCTTCCATCTTCCACAACATTTCATTTTTGAACTCTTCAATAGCTTGTGACCAGCTTTCATTTTTTGGGGGAGGTTTGGATTTTTGTTTTCCCTCCTCTGTTGTCTGGATTTTCTCTGTGTAGAAGTTGTCAAGTGTTCCAGAATTTTTCTTGGTAATCTTTTTTCTTCTGGGCTTCCTTATTGCTTGCCATTTTAGCCCCGCCCCTTTTCAGCTTTGTCTTCACACTCAGGGTCTGCTTGAGCTTTCTAAGCTTCCGATGGCTCCAGTCTTCCTGTCCTCGGGGTCCAGTCTCCTGGTCGTTCCCGATCTGCCCCTCTGTCCGAGGCTCCTTCAGCGGTCCCAGGGGCTGATTCCACAGCCGCGCTCCTGTCTGCCCTGGGTCCTCACTAGATGTCCTAGCCTGTGCTGGAAATCTTTATTCCTCCTGGGGCACTGCCTTCACTGGCGCATATGCTCCGGGAAAGTCTCTGCTTTAGGGTTCTTTATTCCGCCGGGGCAGAGCCTTCACTGAGTAGAAGCTGGGGAAAGTCCCTGCTTTAGGGATCTTTATTCTGCCTGGATTCCAGCCGGGGCAGAGACTTCACCCCCATAGACGCTGGGGAAAGTCCGTGTGTCCTCCCGGCCACCTGGGGTCCCACGTCTGGCAACTCACAGGTACAAGCCCTGGGGCTGCTAGTGATTTACCGGTTGCCCCACTCCTGTTTTCACTCTTGTGCGTTGGCCTTGGCCTTGTGCGTGGTGTGGGGGGTGGGGGAGGGGCTTCTTCCTCTCGCGTTTTAGTGAGAGCTGTTTCACCCCTTTATAGCGTGGAAATGCCCTGATTCTGCGTACCTTCAATGCTGCGCCCTGTTGTGGGGTTCCTTCGTTAATCTGGATTCATTTTTATGTCCCCTTGAGAGGAGTCCTGTATGCATTGGTTAGGAGAGATCGAGCAGCTGCTCCTTACTCTGCCGCCATCTTCGATGATGTATCTGTTGTTTTTTTTAAAAGAAAAAATTTTCAACTACTTTTGCTTTCTTCACACAGTTGGAATTATAAAACAGCTTGTACCTGCTTTAATGGAAAACTAAGAATTATATATGATTAGTGAATTGTGGCTTTATATGTAAGTGAGGCTGGAGAAGTACTTTTAAAAATTTTGTTTTATGAAATAACATAAATATTTTCCCTGATATCTTTTGCATCATAAATTTGTTTAGTAAACTCTTAGCTGATACCTAATTAAAAGATGCAACTTTGGACTGGTCTGGATGATCACAAATTTTGAATTATTTATTTCTATCATTTCAAATAATTGACCTTTAAGTACCTTATAATGTAGGAAAACAAAGAAGGCATTTTCTTTCAGATTTCTGTAGCTGGTTAAATGGAAAATAATAATTCCTGAAAAAGAAAATTCATAGTAAAATCTTCATAGGGTTGTTGTGAAGATCAAATGAGATAATATATATAAAGTGCTTTGTTAAGTTTAAAATGCTATTTGTCACCTGTATTTATGATTGTTTTGCAGTTTTTTATGTTAACAACTCATAATCCACAGAATATGCCCCACTACCACAGGGGAATGGCTTTTAAATGATATAGCAGTTGCTTAGTATAGAAATGGTTAAATCTATGTTGAGAAAAAAATTTAGTTGCTTGTTTTTATCGTGGGGTGAATTTTTCACTTTAGTTTAGCTAATCACGTCTCTAATTCAGAACTTGTATTAAGAACTAGACAGCAAATTAATCTAGAACAGAAAACATGGAGAAGAACTGTGAGAGGGAGGTAGTAAGGTCTGAAATCTAGGTGTGTGAGATCATCTTGAGATCTGGAAAGACATACACCTTTTCTCTCTGCTAATTTTATTTAATTTATTTATTTTCTGGGCTGAATTCTTTTATTTTAAAAAATTATTTATTAAAAATATTTTTTTCATGTTTACATGATTTCTCTGCTAATTTTAGAGGGACAGTAAGACCTTCCCACTGGGTGAGGATGAAGTAACCCATTAATGTCTCAGTTTGGGACAGGGGGAGTTGTTGTATGTGATAAGGATTTTCCTAAATTCTTGACTCTCCTCCTCCCTATCCCTCTTAAATTGAAAACTGGAGAAAGAGATTACAAAAAATTAAGATAGAGCAGCCCTAGCTAGTCAAATGTACTTGAAAGAGAAGAGAATTGCATGAATGTTAAGTCCAAGATAGAGGCAGAAAGGAGTTAAGTAGGAGACTAGGAAGTGATATGAAGAGAAGACTTAGTACAACCACAATGAACAGATGTGTTAAACCAGATTGAGAGTAACCAGAAGGTCTCCAACCCCTCAGTGAATTAGGGGGATACCTACCCCAAGTATGTGAAGACTTACCCTGAAGGAATGGGTGGATGAGAACCGTTTATTCTAACACCCATGGAAGTGGTTAAAACAGCTGCTGTGGAGCGCTTTGAGCTTGGCCAGACACTGAAGATGCCAAGGTTATCCTCTGCATCCTGAGCCATTGCCAGCTGTCCTCATGCTTGTCTTGCTATTGGACTTTGTGAGAGCCAGACTAATGACTGTGCAAGTCTCTTTTACTTAGATTCAATTTGCAGTAAGTCAAGACATCCCCCTCATAATGTCATTGGTCGTCCTCTTTGAAATGAAGGATGAACAACAACAGTTGGCTCCCAGAATCAAGATTAAACTATTGTAATCTTTATAAATTGTTGCTTTAAATTTTATCTT
Organism: Gracilinanus agilis; assembly: GCF_016433145.1. Taxonomy (NCBI): domain Eukaryota; kingdom Metazoa; phylum Chordata; class Mammalia; order Didelphimorphia; family Didelphidae; genus Gracilinanus; species Gracilinanus agilis. The sequence continues at coordinate 131,439,853 of NC_058133.1, forward strand.
TTGTTTTAAGCTTTTCCTCAGTTTTTAGTTGGTAATGTGCTTCTGCCTATTCATGCCCACTGTCTACCTCTTTTTTTTTTTTTTTTTTCATGCCCACTGTCTTTGAATGACTATCAGGTTTAATTCTTTGGCGACTAATTCCATGATTTGCATTCATAAAGTATGACTAAACGAATATTGTTACTAAGTTAGCTGGGTGACAAAGTGGAGAGTGCATTGGACCTGGAGTCAGGAGGGCCCGAGTTCACATCTGGCCTCAGACACTTAATTAACTGTGTGATTCTCAGCAAGTCATTTAATCACTAACTGCCTCAGTTTCCTCATCTGTAAAATGGAGATAATAATATAGCACCTATCTCTCACTGTAGTTGTGTAGATAAAATATTTGTAAATTGATTTGCACTATATAAGTGCTAGCAATAATTATTATTTAAAAGATGACGTTTTGTTTTATGGAAAGCTTTGTTGTTGTTCAGTTGTTTCAGAACTAGACAACAAATCAACCTAGAGCAGAGAACATAGAGAACTCTGACAGGGAGGCATTAAGACCTGAAATCTAGTGTGCGAGATAGCCTTGAAACCCAAAAAGGCATGAATATTTTCTTCTTGCTAAATTTAGGGAGACAAGAAGACACTTTCTCAGTTGTGCCCAATTCTTTATGACTCTATTTGGGATTTCCTTGGCAAAGATACTGGAATGGTTCACCATTTTCTTCTCTAGCTCATTTGAAGTTGAGGAAACTGAGGCAAACAAAATTAAGTGACTTTCCCAGGGTCACACAGCTAGTAAGTGTCTGTGGCCAGATTTGAACCATGGATTTCCTGACTCTAGGTCCAAGACCCTATCCCTAGCACTACCTAGGTGCTCTTAAGGAGAAGCTACTACTGGTCTTTAAAAGCACTGCACACTTTCTTAAAGATTTGTTGAACCAGCATGTTCTTTTCTTATTTACTTCTGACCCTGGTTCCTGGTCCAAATTTGCAAGGTTCAAGATATGTGTGTGGATGGACCAATTCTATCCAGCTTCATGCTATAGCCAGAACAATCATCATTCTTACACCTCTCACCCACCTACCCACCTCCAGTCTACTTGATTTTTCATTCTTGGAGGTTAAGGTTGAGCTTTTTGAATATATATCTCATTTTGAAGTTTTTTATTATATCAAGTATGTGATATAATGTGTATAACTTCATCTTTGAACAGACACATCTGGAAGACCTGACCAGCTATGTGGAATGCTTTTTTGTTTTGAACTTTGCATTGAATTTTCATGACAGATGAACACTTTTTTGACTAATGCTATCATAAAGGATTCCTTCTATATAGATGGAGATTATTCTAATTTTTAAAAAATCATAGAATTGTATTCTGGACTTGGCTTGGCTTGGGCCAGTTCATCTTTGATATTGAAGCAAAATAAGACATTAACAAAAACAAATTTTACTTAGTCATAATAAGAAAAAGATATTGAACAAGCATTATATGTTGAGGACTCCTTGAGTTCTTTGAACTGAGAGAAACTTCCTTGCTTGAGCTGCTTATCATTTTTTTTTTCATTTTGCCAGCCAAGCCTCACATCTCAATGCCTTGAGCTCCTCATACCATTTTTGTTCTTAAGTGATTGGACAATGATGTCTTTAGTGCCCTAAGCCAATCAAGTATGAAGGATGGTTTCTCCATCATCCATCTATCTATCTATCTATCTATCTATCTATCTATCTATCTATCTATCTATCTATCTATCTCTATCCATTTATTCATTTATTTATTCATTTATTTATCTGTTCATTTATCTATTTAGCTATTTATTCATTCTCATATATGTAGTATATGTGTATGTATGTATAACCCTTACCTTCCATCTTAGAATCAATATTGTTCCAAGACAAAAAAGCAGAAAATGCTAGGCAATGGAGGTTAAGTGACTTGCCCAGGGTCACACACCCTAGGAAGTGTTTCAGGCCAGATTTGAACCTAGGACCTCCCTTCTCTAGGCATGACTCTCAATTCACTGAGTTATCTAGTTGTCCCTGTTTTCCTTATTTTTAAAGGAAAAAAATTAACTCGTATGGGGTCTGGAGTTAGGATATTTCTCCTACCACCAACTGGAAAAGCAGACTATGGAATGGCTTTTGACAATCTTTCATTTCCATTTTTAAAAAAGTAATAAGTTCAGAGATTTTCTTCTAAGCTTTAGGTATCTTAAGAATTTCTCTCTAAATGCCCTCAAAATAGTGTCACTTCACAAATCATCTCTGTGTAGACTTGGTTGTTTTTCCTGCCCTCATTTTATTTACTGATATTTCTACCTCCTCATGTACCACGTTTGAGTTTATGACATTAGAATTTAATTGTGATTTCTTTACTATCACTAATAGAGAAAATAGTTTGCTATATTGATCTTTACAGATCTTTTCTATTTTTCATCCATTTGTTGTCCTCTTTCCATACTTATCCTTGTTCCTCATGTGATTTTTGCTTTGTTGAGACTCTTACTATGATTTTGGTAAACTTATTTTTTCTTGCTTTTGGAAATTTTATGAGGTTATATAATTTTCCACCATTGTCCTCTATAAAGTCTTTTAAATGAGTTTATATTCTAAATCAGTATTGCCCTTTGCTATCATATGTTTCTGCTTGGCAAAAAGATTGAATGTTATTTTCTGGCTGAGGTGGTTTTTAGGCTCTTTTGGGGGTGGGGCTTCCTTATTATGGCAATTGATTTATATTGCTTAAATTACTTGGGTAATGGTAACTTCTCCTGCTACGGTTGAGTAAATCTTATTTTATTAACTGTGGAATGAACTAGGAGTATCTTATTTTGTTTCACTATTGAGTCAAGTCCAGCCTAGACCACCAGGTCTTCTGAATTCTAGTCATCTGCCATTAGTATTGCTGTAATGCCACTTCTAACCTTGAACAGTACCCAGTAGACCAGACCTCCAAGAAACGTGCCCCTAATCACTGGAGAAGTGAATTGATTCAACTTTGGAATTCCTGCTTTGGGAATTAGCTTTCTTCATTAATGATGCAGTCAAAGCAACTTCATGTAGCCCCCTACCTGGCCCAAAAACTTGCTTCACACCACATCCAGTTGACTACCCTGGCCATATTTCCATCAGCCCTTCTACCACCCTTTTTTTCCTTAAATGGAGCCCACATTTCTAGAAACTATGTCCCTAATTCAGCTTTGGAATTATTTCCCTGGGATTGAGTTCTCCTAATTAGTAAAAAGTAAGTGGATATTTATGTAGTCCACTTTAACTAGTTGGCCCCTGACTTGGCCATGGCTCACATCCCATTCAGTTTTCCACTCTAGGTGTCTTGCCATTAGACTTGCCACAAAGGTTCCTCTTTCCTCCTTTTCACCTCTTGTTTCAAGAACAGTAATTAAATCGATACCATTGGCATTGCTTTTGGAAAGGGACTCTCCTTTCCTCAGCTGCCCTATTGGTGAACTCATCATTTGTGAGACTTTTCTTTCATTTTCCTACACCTCCCTGGCTTCCATTTGGCTGTATGTATTGTTTCCTCCTGTTACAGAATTTAATTTCCTTAGGGACAAGGAACCACTTCCTCAGTTGAAAGTGATTTTTTTTTTTTTTACTTCTGATCTAAGCGAGTACTTTTTGTGTTTGTCTTTGAATAGTACCATGTATTATGTTTATTTTCATCTGTGGCTTATTTTCCTTACTAGACTCTATACTCGCCATAAGGACAGAGAACAAATTTGGAGAAATTAGGACACAAGGATGTGTGAATAGACTCTGATTATAATGTATTTGTTTAAATAAAATCACATTTTAATGTTACTTGCAGATAGTCATCTTCAAGCCTTTATCCTCCCCCACTATAAGTACTACTTAAGTTATCGCTCTGCATTCCTATTTTCCTATTTTTTTCATCTTCCACAACCATTGGGAAACACTGGATCAAAATTTCTGGGTATGAGTGCCAAGAACTTATGTGTTACATTTATTTCAGCCAAAAATGAGATAAAGTGCATTGGGAGCTAAGTAATAGAAGCTTAGAGGGCAGCTTTTCCCCTTATTCATATTGACTTATAATTAGGGTGAATTTATAAAAGATAAAGTTAGTTACAATGGTTTCCTCTATAACAACAAATGTTCAAAGATCTGACTGCTGACTGATTCCATTACAGTGTAACTCCACAGCAATGAATTACAGCGGGCAGATTCTTGAATTTAGTTATCACAAACAGTGCCTGTATAGGTGATTTACAATCTCCTTTCCTCACTCTCAAAGTTAGTGTCCAAATTCTTCATTTTTAGTATTTCATAGTTGTAAGCACCTTGTATCCCTATTTGACTTTAGAAAATATCCTGTTTAGCAGTAAGGTCATAAACATTGATATTTTAGCCAAAGAGAGATTAAATATGATTCCAAATTTAAGACAGGCTAATAAATCTTCTTAATTCCCTTGATTTAATTAATATCCATCTTACTTTTCTTTTTTTTTTCCAAACCGTCAATTATTTTTAATGCAGTTATAGTTTTTGCTTAGGGGTGAGGATATGAATAGCCTTATGGAATTTATATGACTTTTTCATAAGTCATAAAAGGATATGAGACTCCAAATAGCTCCATGTATATACCTTTGTAAGTGTGTAAGGTTATGTGATGCCTTAGGTGTTATAAAGTTTTACCATGGAAACTGATCAAAGGGAAAATTTTCTCAAAATAAAATTTACCAGCATTCTCTTATTCACATGTTTAACATAACCACTAACACATCTGTGCTCCACATACCACTTTAAAACTATTAAAAAAAACACTGCATGAAGAAATCAGTTAAAATATCAATGTATTTGTAAACCATATACACATGTAGGCTGAAATATCTTCAAGGTTTTTAATCTTTTTAGTGGTTTTCTGTCATATTCTATATATACATGCTTTTATTTTACTATTCAGGAGATATTAGGCTATTTTCCCCCTAAAGGCATGTACTTATTCTACATTAGGTATACAACTAAAACCTCAGATTAAAAATAACCAAACTTTAAACAAGGCTGTTCTTTCTGAATTGCTGCCAAAGCTTGTACAAGACTGAACATCTGATCTAAAACCTCACAATCACAATAATGTTTAGGCTGCTTGTTCAATGAATTATCTTTCTTCTGTTATTTCTCTACCTTGTGTCCTCATATTATACATAAGAGAGAAGTTGTAGAGGAAATGGAATACTTTCATATTTTATCTGACATTCAGTTGGAAGTTCAACTTGAGTATAACTGAATTTTTTCCATATGGAGGAATTGTTGAAGTATTTTTAAATGATGTAGAAATCTATCCATTAGCATTTTATCTATTATAATTTATCATGACTTTAAATGTAAAATAGATAGTGAATATATCAAAGGAAAGCATAAATTTAGCTAGGAGATGACAGATGAGGAAGAAAGTTTTGCACAGTAAACAAAAAGATTGGTAGCTTATGCTGTTGGGTGTGGTAGGTTAAATTATAAAATAATTCATAGAAGAGAGCTCTTCAGTCTACATTTTCTGTTACAAAATGTATGTATGACTACTGGAAAGAAAATTATAGTCTGGAGGTATAGAATGAAGTAGAAGAGCAAAATGTCAAGAACTACTATTAAATACATTTTTTTCTATATTAGGCATTTGTTTTTTTAAAAAACTTTTATTTATTTTTTCCATTTTTATTCAACTTATGTGTTTTTTCCTTCACTGAATATAGAAAAACAAAGAACTTTGTAACAAATATGTATGGTAAACCAAAGCAAATTTTTGCATTGATAATGTAAAAAAATTTCAGACTGTACTTTGAGTCCATCAACTATCTGACATGAGGTGAATAGCATATTTCATAATTTCTGATCAGAGTTCTTAAGTCTTTCAAAGTTATTTGTTTTTACAATATTGTTATTATATAAATTGTTCTCTATGATTGTATTCACTTCATATATTAGGCTCTTATAGAAATAGTTAGAATAAGTAATGAATGAGAGGCAGTAGGAGCATGGTGGACGGATAAGCCTAGCAGGATTTGGATCAAGAAAACCTAGGTCCAAATCTAGTTTCTGACTTTGATTAGTTTTGTAACCACGGAAGAGTTACTTATTATTTCTGAGAATCAAGCGGGTGTCTTAGGAATTATGCAAGTTATTGATAGTTTGCTCTTTATATTAGTCAAGAGAGTTCCCTAAGACAAAGGCCCTTGACTTATTGATGTAAGGAATTTATTTATTCCTCAGCCATTTATTAGGCACTATTGTGTACAATGCAGGTGCTAGAAGATGTATAAAATGTCAATTGAGACATAGTTTGTGCCATCAGGTACAATCACTGTCTAATAGAGAGACATGTCATGTAAACAAATTAAACAAATATTCAATATTAAAAAATTTTAATTTATTTTTAATTGTTCCTTTAAATTTTGAATTCCATGTTTTCCCTCTCCCTTTAATACATATCCTACTCATTTAGCAGACAAACAATATAATCAATTAATACATCTGAAATTATGCAAAATATATTTCTATATTAGTCAACTTTCAGAAAAAAGCAAGCAAAATAATTTTTTTAATTGAATTGAATTTGAATTGAAAAAAGTATGTGTCAGTCTGCCCTCAGACCTCATCAGTTCTTTCTCTGAAGCCGGATTTGCCTTGGATCATTCTGTTGTTCAGAATAGTGAAGTCTCTCACAGTTGATCATGCTGATATTATTTTTATAATGTACAATATTCTTCAAGTTCTGCTCACTTCTCTTTTCATTATTTCATATAAAGCCTTCCAGGTTTTTCTGAACCCATCTTGCTCATCATTTCTTACAGAACAATAGCATTCCATCACATTAATATACCACAAATTGTTTGGCCATTCCTAGATTGATGGACATCCTCTCAATTTCCAAATCTTTGCCATTAAAAAAAGAGCTGCTTTAAATATTTTTGTACATATAGACTCTTTTCCTTTTCCTTTGGTCTTTTTGAGATACAGACCTCGGAGTAGCATTGCTGGGTCAAAGGGTATATGCATAGGTTTCTAGCCCTTTGGACATTGTTCCAAATTGTTCTTCAGAGTGTTTAGGCCAGTTCACAATTTCACCAATAGTGCATTACTGTCTCTATTTTTCTACATTTCCTACATCATTTATCATTTTTCTTTTCTATCATGTTAGCCAATCTGATAGGTGTGAGGTGGGACCTTTTTGTTGTTTTAATTTGCATTTCTGCAATCAGTAGTGATTTATACATTTTTATATAAATTGATAGCTTTGATTTCTTCTGAAGACTGCCTATTCATGTGCTTTGACCATTTATTAAATGGGGAATAGCTCTTATTTTTATAAATTTGGTCAGTTCCCCATATATATATGAGAAATGAAGCTCTTATCAGGCTATAAAATTCCACCCCCTCCCTTAGTTTCAAGGTTTTCCTTCTAATGTTGGCTGCATTAGTGTTGTTTGTGTAAAAACTTTTACATTTAATGTAATCAAAATTATCTCTTACTGTGATCTTTTTTATCTCTTATTTGGTCACAGATTCTTCTCTTATTCACAGAGCTGACAAGTATATTTTTTTCATGTTCCTCTTATTTTTTTCTCCTATCACTCTTAACTAAATCATGTATTCACTTTGACCTTATCTTGGTATAACATTAGAGATGCTGGTCTGTGTCTAGTTTCTGTGAAACTGTTTTCCACTTTTCCTACCAATTTTTGTCAAATAGTGAGTTCTTGCCCCCAAAGCTTATAGCATTGGGTTTATTAAACACTAAATTATTGTGGTCATTTACTACTATATATTGTGTACCTAGTCTATTACACTGATCTGCCACTCTATTTCTATCCACTAGCAGATTGTTTTGATAGTTACTGCTTTGTAATACTGTCTGAGATCAGTTATGGCTAGGCTACCTTCCTTCATATTTTTTTTCAATTGATTTCCTTGATATTCTTAACTTTTTGTTCTTCCAAATGAATTATGCTCTTGTTTTTCATTAATGCTATAAAAGAATTCTTTTATAAATTAAAATTAATTTATTTGTTCATTACATTAAAACACCCAGGTACCCCTTCCTCTTATTCTACTCCATTAGAGAAGGCATCATTTGACAAAAAAATGCATATAAAACTATATCTTGCCTATTTTTATTTATGTTACAATATAATTCTTTGATAGTTTGATTTGTATGCTACTGAAGAAGTAAATTAATTTAGATAGAAAATATTTAATATTTTAAATTTAAATTTAAAAAAGTCAGTCAATAACTTCTTATTATGAGTCCATTGTGTTTTAGGTACTGTGACAGACACAAAGGATTCAAATTTACAATGAATGAAATAGTCATCCCTTGCATCCCTTTACTATCCCTTTACTATCTTGCAGGTTTAAAAAATATATATATCTAATTTTGTGTTGTGGAGTTATACTTATCATAGGACACTACTGGCCAGATTTTTGCCTATCAGAGGTCTCTGGAACTTAACTCCTGTGATAGGTGAGGGATCATTGTAATCCCCAGGAGTTTACATTCTAATAAGGGAGACACAGAAGATATAACTATATAAAGAAAAACTATGAAGAGAATAAATACAAAATAAAGAATAGCATAATGGGTCCCTAATGTAATAAAGGGGACTGGCTCTTATGAGGTCTCTAAGCTATTGGAGCTTGCACATTTTTCTCTGCTGGCTACTGTCTATGTTGGGACTTCTGAGACAGCCTCAAGGAATGACTGATGGTCTGTAATGGAGGGACTCTGCCTCATATGTATTGTTATCATTGTCATTAGCAATAGGATTTATTAAGTGCCTCCTATGCATGAGGCAATACAAAGAAGGGCAAAAACATGGTCTCTTACCCTCAAGGAGCTCACCTTCAAAGTGTGAGAGTATGTAGAAACAACTCTGTATATACAAGATACATACAGTATGAATAGGAGGTAGAAGGAAACCAGGAGACCTAGGTGAGGAGGAAGAGCATTCTAGGCAGAATGGGGATATGGAGTGTTGGGAGAATGTTAACAGAAAAGAAAGATCATGTACAAAATGCAGTTAGTTTAGTGTGAGAATCAGAAGGACTAATTAAGACCATCTTAAGAGCACAGATTCCATCTTGTGCTTCCACATGTTCTTTCTTCTATTTTGTTGTTTTTCTCTTAATCATTAAAGGGAAACTAGATTATATAAATCATCTATTATTCCATATATTTAAGTGGATATAATTAATCAGCATTTTTTCATTTTAAGAATAGAGGACCCTAAAGCTTACTCATCTCCCTCCCAACTGGATTGAATGAAACTTACTCTCTCCCCCTTCCAACTTGAAAAACCTCTAAACTTTCCTCCAATTAAAAATTAGATTACTTTATTTTGTACCCTAAATTGTAACCTGGTTAATTATTTTTGCTATTATTTCTTAAATAATTTTTATTTTTTAGAAAAGTTATCATGGTTACATATTTCATGTTCTTACTTTCCCCTTCACCCACCCTCCCACTTACCACCCCCCAATAGCCGCTGTGCATTTCCACTGGTTTTAACATGTGTCATCAATCAAGACTTATTTACATGTTATTGATAGTTGCATTGTTGTGGTAGTTTCGAGTCTACATCTCCAATCATGTCTGCCTTGACCCATGTGTTCAAGCAGTTGCTTTTCTTCTGTGTTTCCTGTGGGTTTCTGTGGGTAGCATTCTTTACCATAAGTCCCTCAGAATTGTCGTGGGTCCATTACATTCTATTTTACCACAGTGTATTGGTCTCTGTGTACAATATTCTTCTGGCTCTGCTCCTTTCACTCTGCATCAATTCCTGGAGGTCTTTCCAGTTCACATGGAATTCCTCCAGTTTATTATTCCTTTTAGCGCAATAATATTCCATCACCAGCATATACCACAGTTTGTTCAGCCATTCCCCAATAGAAGGGCATACCCTCGTTTTCCAGTTTTTTGCCACCACAAAAAGCTCGGCTATAAATACTTTCGTATAAGTCTGTTTATCTATGATCTCTTTGGGGTACAGATCCAACAATGGTATGGCTGGATCAAAGGGCAGGCAATCTTTTATAGCCCTTTGAGAGTAGTTCCAAATTGCCATTCAGAATAGTTGGATCAGTTCACAACTCCACCAGCAATGCATTAATGTCCCAATTTTGCCACATCCCCTCCAACATTCATTACTCTCCCCTACTATCATTTTAGCCAGTCTGCCAGGTGTGAGGTGATACCTCAGCATTGTTTTGATTTGCATTTCTCTAATTATTAGAGATTTAGAGCACTTTCTCATGTGCCTATTGATAGTTTTGATTTCTTTATCTGAAAATTGCCTATTCATGTCCCTTGCCCATTTATCAATTGGGGAATGGCTTGATTTTTTTATACAATTGATTTAACTCCTTGTATATTTGAGTAATTAGACCCCTGTCAGAGTTTTTTGTTATAAAGATTTTTTTCCCAATTTGTTGTTTCCCTTCTGATTTTGGTTGCATTGTTTTTGTTTGTACATAATTTAGTATAATCAATCATCCCATTCGCATTCAGAGTTATAATTATCAGTTGTGTATTCCCCAACATTTTGGTATCCTCTCTTAGTTCTACCCCTTCTTCTTAGGCTATTTCCTTTTAAACCAGTGATTTGTTTTAAACCAGTAACCCTTGTCCACTCCTGTGATTTACTACCCTTTCTACCCCCTCCCTTGTTATTCTCCTCTTTTTATTTTTAAGGCCTAAAGAATTCCCTCTCCCTTCTCCTCCCCTCCCTTTTTTGACCTCCCCACTCCTCTGCTCCCCTTGGTTTATCCCTTCTGACTTTCTCAGTAGATTTAGATAGAGTTCTATATCTCAATGGATAGTATAGCTACTCTTCCGTCTCAGGGTTAATTACACTGAGAATAAGGTTTAAATATTACCTCTTAATGCTCTCTTCCTCTCCTTCTTATAATAGTATTCATCCCCTCCCCTTCCCATGCCCTCTTTGTGTGTAATAGAATATCCTGTTTTTCTTATTCATTCAAGTTTCTCTTGGTGTCCTCTACTATTCTCTCCCCTCTTTCCCACCCACCCCCTTATCATGTTAGACCATTTAGTACTTCAACCTCTCCTTGTGAATAATTCTTCTAATTACTATAATAGTGGATACTATAATAGTGAATAGAGTTCACTACAGAGAATTGCACATAACATTTCTCCATATAGGAATATAAATAATTAGATCTTATTGAAGCCATTAAAGAGGCAAATTTAAAAATAAGAGTTTTCTTTCTTTCCCCTCTGTTTCTTATTTGCCTTTTCATGTTTCTCTTGATTTTTGTGGTTGGATATTGAACTTTCCATTTAGTCCTGGTCTTTTCTGTGCAAATATTTGGAAATCTTCTGTCTTGTTGAATGCCCATACTTTCCCCTGGAAGTATATAGTCAGTTTTGATGGGTAGGACATCCTTGCTTATATATCCAGTTCTCTTCCCTTTCTGAATATCATATTCCAAGCCTTGCGGTCTTGTAGTGTGGAGGCTGCCAGATCCTGTGTGGTCCTGATTGGTGCTCCTTGATATCTGAATTGTCTTTCTGGCTTCTTGTAAAATTTTTTCTTTTACTTGGAAGCTCTTGAATTCAGCTATTATATTCCTGGGGGTTGTCTTTTCAGGGTTTAGTGTAGAGGGCGATCTATGGATCCTTTCAATGTCTATATTGCCCTCTTGTTGTAGGACTTCAGGGCAATTTTGCTGAATAATTTCCTTTTGTATGGAGTCCAAATTTCTATTAATTTCTGCTTTTTCAGGAAGACCAGCTGTCAGCAAGGTATGGCTCACAAGCCATATCTGGTTCCACCTCCCGATCGGCCAGTCCGGGCAGAGCCCGAGGATGTGCCCCAGGGGGCCCTTCAGCCCCCGCCCCATATTCCAGCGCCTTCTGCCTCCATCCTCCTCCTTCCGCAGGTGTTTATGGCTCTTACAGCCAAAAAGGTTGCCAACCGTTGAGGAAGATTAATGATTCTCAGATTATCTCTTCTAGACCTGTTTTCTTGATCTGTCAATTTCTCATGTTTCCTTCTATTTTATCAGTCTTTTGACTTTGCTTTATTTGTTCTTGTTGTGTTGAGAGATGATTGGCTTCTACTTGCCCAATTCTTGTCTTTAGAGACTGGTTTTCTGCTATATTCTTTTGATTTTCCTTTTCGATTTGGTCTATCCTGTTTTTCAGCTGTTTGATTTTTTGTCTCCAATTTGCTTTTTAATTCTTTTGATTTGGGGGCATCTTTTTCTAATTGCCCAATTCTAGCCTTTAGAGACTGTTTTTTGGCTATAATCTTTTGGTTTTCCTTTTGAATCTGGGTTTGGTTCTTCAAGGCTTCTAGCTGGTAATTTCTGGTCTTCAATTTGCTCATCAATTAATCTGATTTCCGAGCCTCACTTTCTAATTGCGAAATTCTGCCTTTTAAACTCTTATTTTCTTGCCAGATCTCTACCATCTTTCTCATAATCTCAGATTTGAACTCTTCAATAGCTTGTGACCAGTTTTCATTTTTTTGGGAAGGTTTGGATATGATTACTTGTTTGTTCTCCTCTGCTGTTTGCTCTGTCGTCTGGATTTTTCCTGTGTAAAAGTTGTTGAGTGTTAAAGATTTCTTCTTGATCTTTCTCTTCTGGGGTTCTTATCTCTGGCTTGCCATTGTTAGCCCAGCACCCTCTCAGCTTTATCCTCACACTCAAGGTCTGTCTGCGCTCTTTAGGCTCCTGATGTCTCAGGTCTAGTTGTTCTCAGGGTCAAGCCTCCTGGTGGTCCCCTTGCTTGTTCCTCTGCCTGAAGCTCCTTTAACAGTCTCAGGGCACTGCTTCCACAGTTGTGCACCCCTCTGCACTGGGTCCCCACTCAAGGTCCACTCTTGTGCTCAGGATCCGTGTCTATAGCTGTGACCGGGCCTGCGCTCAGAGTCTGTGTTCAAAGTTCGTGTGTTCTTTAGCCTCTTGGGGCCTTAAGTCTTACTGCTCCCAGGAGCATGCCCTGGTGACCCCAGGTAGCTGCCAATGACTTAATAGGTGCCCCAAACTTGCTCTAAGTCTTTTGCTTTGGCTTTGGCATTGTAGGTGGTGTGTGTGGGGGGAGGGGGTTGCTCAGCTTGCGTTTTAGTGAGAGCTTTTTCACCCCTTTATAGCATGGAAATGCCCAGATTCCACGTACCTTCAATGCTGCACCCTGTTGTGGGGTCCCTTCGTTCATCTGGATTTGTTTTTATGTCTTCTTGAGGAGTCCTATATGTGTGGGTTAGGAGAGGTCAAGCAGCTGCTTTTTTATTCTGCCGCCATCTTAACCCCAACCCCTATTTTTGCTATTATTAATTGAACTTTTGGACATATTTGATGAATTGTTTTTGGACGATGTTTATTTGTCATCTTAGTGGATTTGTGTGCCTGTTTTGTTTTGGTTTTGAGAGTAATTAAGGAGTCTGGTCTATAAGAGATTAGAAACCATAAGAGTTCATTCTTTAGTTAGATTGCTGAAGGAAAATCCTCTATTAGGAGACTACTTTTATAGCCCCATTTGTTTCTGTGTTATTTGTTTTAAACTAAACTTAGTTACTGTCTCAGCAGTCTTAAGGAACAGTTTGCCCTGGAGTGATGGAGCAGTCAGATAGTTATTGAAGACAGAGTTTAAATATTTCACTTTTCTCTTTTGTTGGCAATAGTATAAATTAAAATCATTTTAAGCCACGCATATACATTTTAATTCATATTTTTCCTTTTGAATTATTGATGAAGGTTAGAAGTTGAAGAAGAAATGGCATTGTTATAGAGCAACGATGGGCAAACTATGGCCCCCTGAAATATTCTATCTTAGACTTTATTCACAATCTGACAATACAATGGTTAGGATACAATACAATGAAACTTCAAAAGAGTTGCCTTAAAAACAGACTGACAGATGAGCATTTCCTTTCCTTTGGCCCCCTCTTTAAAAAGTTTTCCCATCACTGTTTAATAGAGGATGTGAGTAGTAATATTCAACAAAGGAAGTGTGATATACATATATGTGTGTATCTATACTACACACACACACACACACACACACACACACACACACACACTCACACACACACATTCTCACTCTCCTCTAGATCTTTGTCTAGTTCTCTAGGGCATCCCCAAAGTCTCAGTGCAGTTTTAAGCTGTTTAAACTAATAAATCTCAAAACTGCATTGGATACCACATAGGTATTTTGGTAATGATATATATAAACTCTTATCTTCTGTCGTAAAATCAATATTAAATATCAGCTTTAAGGCAGAGGAGTGGTAACAGTCAGGCTGTGGGGGGGCATAGGGTGGGGGTGAGGCAGTCAAGTGACTTACTCAGGGTCACACAGCTAGGAAGTGTGTAAGGCTAGATTTGAATCCAGGACTTCCAGCTGACCCAGTAATGCTATATTATGGTGATCCATGGACTACTATGATCTCTTAAAAATATGTGACCCCAAGGACAACAGAGAGCTATATCTGATGGTTTCAAGACTGCTGTCAAGTTCATTTTCAGTTATGACCTATGGGTGAGAAATGATGTAAGGAATCTCATATAGGATGAGTCAACATGGAGTAATGGATAGAGAACTGGACTGGGAATCAGAAAGAGCTAACCGTATTTGAATCTAGGAGCTGCCACTTACCAGTTGTGTGAAACTGGGCAAGTTACACAATCACTTGTGGCTTCAGTTCCTTCTCTATGAAATGAAGGGTTGGACTTGATGGCCATCAAGATGCCTGTTAGATCTAAATCCACAATCCTGAGTTCTGATCAGTAAGAGATGAACCTAAGTAAGGTTATGAATGGAGTATGTCGACTGGGTTTTTGGGAACTCTTAAGTTTGCCCAGTTGACAGGTATGACCTGTGCTGACCAGGATCACAGATCTCTGGAAATACTGGTCTGCTAATATTTTTAGAGAAAAGAAGAGTAAATAGAAGATGTTTTATTTAATGATCTCTTCTGTTTATACCTTCTTTGAAGAGTGATTCACCTGACCCCTTTAGTTGATTGCTTTTCCAGTATGGCAGTGAAGAACCATTTTTTCAGAGGACTCTAAGGCTTCCTCCTCATTAGAGCCTTTTTGCAGCCTGCTATTTTATATTCCTGAAGTATTGCTCTATCCTAGAGGATAGGAACTAGTCTAAGTTTTCATAGATCATCTCAAAATGCAATTTCCCTTTTCCATTCATCTATTTCTGGCAGAACACACAGAAGAGGTACACTTAATTGAATTGGAAAATGATGTATTTAGCAAATTTGATTTTAATTTTAATTTAACTTTGAAAAACTTCAGAGGCCAAAAGTTTCCAGGGTCATATATGCTATTAAGTTGGACATATCAATTGTGTATTAGACCTGCTGTTTCTGTAGGACTTTCTATTTCAGGTAACTGTTAACTGGGATTAATTTCAAAAATATGGGCAGGATGTGTAGATAAGTGAATTTTGAAATAATGTCTTCCCCTCTGCTATATTTGTTGTAACCTTGAAAAATAAAAAAGGTTGATTTTCCCTTGCAGTTTTCTTAATGGATCTTCTGGCAAAGCTTACTGGCACTAGAATGGAGAATATGTACTGATGATATAGAAAATTGTTCACAATTTACACCTACCATAGTTCATTTTTGTTCAGTTATTTCAAAGTTAGAAGTATTCTTGTTCTCTCTTAGTTTTGAATATGCAAAAACCTTGTTAATCTTTAAAAATAAACTGAAGAAATTATGCCTGTCAGGCTTGGCATGAGTCTGTATGTACATGTAGATCCTATGTTCACCACATTGTCAGGAAATTTTGGCAATTATCTTCTAAATTAAAATTACATGGCTGATAACTAAGTCTTCATTTAGGAATTAATGGTGTGGAGGCGGGATTGAATTTAGCCATTATTAAATTTATATTTGAGCTAGAAGACATTGTTATGCTACGTAATTTGAACAGTATCCAAATTTTAAAAGATAAATTCCTTGCTAGTGACTTTATGTAGTAAATTATTTGATTTGATTTGCAACCAAAACAGAAATGTAAAAGCCTGAGATTTTCCATATCTTTTTGTTACAGTCCATTAGTCCATAATAATTCCCCAAAGACCAGGGAATCGAATTCTTATTACAAAGAATAATCCCATTATCTTTTAATCTGAATATTTTAATGATTACTTTATTTCCTCCTCTGAACCTCCATTTCTAAATCCAATTCCACTCTCAGTTGGCGTGAGAATTTCTCCTTACTTTTAGAAGTCTGTACCAATCATCTACACTACAAAGGAACTCCTTCTCATCCTATTTTAGTCATCTGGGAAGGGTAAATATTTAGAAGAACTTCATTACAATAGCCGAAGGCGAAGGAAATTAAAGTTTGGTGGGATCTTCTTTTTAGAATTCCTTCAGCTTAAAGTGTGTGCCTTGGTCCAAAGGGAGAGAAAAAATGCTGCAAATTTGCAAGTTGATATAGAATGATTACATTTTTTTTCTTCTTGAATGAGGAAAATTTACTTTTAAAACATCATTACGCTTGTTTCCCCTCTGTGTTTTTTTCTCCTTTCTAACAAATTTGAAGCTTGCTTTGTTATTCTGTTAATTTCCATTTTTCCAACCTGGAAACTTACTCAAATTAGCAAAACATTTTATGATCATGCTATTCGATTCTGTCTTTTTGCTGTAGCCAATTTGCCTACTAATTATGTGGTGGCCTAATTCTGGTAAAGAGTTGAGGGGATAATGACTATTAAAATGTAGGAAGAATTGTGGTTAAGTAGAATTTACATTTAGAATAAGAAAATTTGGTTTTGGCATTTGGCAAAAAAAAATCAGTATTTGCAATATTTTTCTTAAGGATATTTATAATTTGGGAGTTAATTATTTCTCTTATTCAGTCTTGTCTGATTCTTCATGACCATGTGGACCATACTGTCCATGAATTTTCTTGGTAAGGATACTGGAGTGGTTTGGCATTTTCTTCCCCAGTGGATTAAGGCAAACAGAGGTTAAGTGACTTGACCAGGCACACACCTATTGTCTACAGCCATAATTGAACTCAGGTCTTTCTGACTCCAGGCCCAGCACTCTATCCATTGAACCACCTAGCTGCCTCCGTTATTTTTGTTTTGTATAATTGCTATCTCCCATTTTTATGTCATGAGAAAGACCCATAATTTATATCAGAACTTTCCCCCACCTTCCTATTAAGAAGATAACTTAATGAGAGTATTGGGCCCTTATTTAGTTAAATAGCTATTCAATGCTATATAATACCCAAACTTTTGTAGGCGATTAACAGTAACATGCATAATAACCATCACTGATTTTTTTTAATCTGTAAATGAAGTCCATTTTCATGGCTTTTGGAAAATTGTACTTATATGTGGGCAATGATGAGAATGATTCAAACATTTATTAAGGAGCCAAAAGAGGATACCAGGCTAAATAGAGCCTACTATCGGCAATATATAGCTTATACACAAATACACATTATTAAAAATAATCCTTAAGAGGTGAAACAAAATGCTGTGTGAGACCCAGAGTGGAAAATATATTCTTTTTAAAATTTTTTAAATTTAAATTTTTAATTTTTTAGAAAAATTTTCCAGGGTTAGCTACATGATTTATGTTCTTACTTTCCTCTTCAATCCCCCCTTCAGCCCCCCCCCTTCTTCCCAATAACTGACACGCATTGGAAAATATATTATTGACTAGGGGGATTAGAAAAGGCATCATGGAGGCCCCAAGGAAGTGGCATCTAAGTTGGCCCTTGAGAAGAAGAGATTTTAAGTGTACCCTAGTCTCTGAAAATGAACTAGTCAGGCAGTATAAAACCTATGTCTTTAATAGTACATTCTGGAATTTTATCAGAAATCAAAAGTCAGACTTAATGTAGAATCCTCCACTTATCTTTATTGAAAAATAGGAAGTTGGTAAAGGATTTGCTCATCTTAAGTTCTGTTGATTTGGGGGTACTGGCTTTTCCTAGACACCCCAAAACCCAGATTGTGAGTCAAGTCAGAGAGTACATAAAAGACTCATTTTTCCTTGCATTCTTGCAGTGCTAGAGAAAGTGACTTTGAGCTAAGAGGAAGATCCCTTCTGGTCTCTCCCCTCATTCTTGATGAGCACAGATAGGCACCTCCTAGATTGCTCTTGATAAGCATCTATTTTACATCCCAGATATCTGATTATCCTGTAAACTGAACAGTTTACCTCCTTTTGACTTTGAGGCATAGGACTTAACTGTATGACCCATCTCGGGTTCCAGAGACCCGGTAACATGCCATCATCCTCCTATCTCTAGTCATATAAGCCCAGTTGTCAAAAGGGAATAAAAAGCTCAGAACACATCTCCTCTAGGAGGCAGCATTCCATCTGCTTTGCCTCCCTCATCCATCCCATTTGACTTAACCATTTGACTTACATTCAAATTAATAATTCTCTTTTATTTTTAAGCTAGTTATTAAAATCTGTCATTTTTGACAAGGGCAGCCTGTCCAGATCCAGGGTTTTTCCTTAAAGTTCTCCCACAACACTATGGTATCTGTTTTGTATGATTTTTCAGAAATTACCAGTGGTAGTTCATCAGTCATATTTGAAAATTCTTGTAGTGTCTGGCATATTTACCCCTGGAACCAGTTGACTTGATCTCAGTTCAGGTCCACAAAGTTGTCTCCAAACATATTTTTACTTGTTTGGGGTTTCAGTTACTTATTTAAAAAGCTTTAACTTGTCTAGTTTGAGGATAACTTTTAATGGTAGAATAAAAAGAGGCAAAATGGCAAATGACAATACTGAAATCACCATATGTAAAAACGGAAATAGAAACACAGACAGAACTATGAAATCTGAGGAGAGAGGTAATTATCACTAGATGGAGGGTATACCAGGGAGCTTTCTTGGAGGAGGCAAAATTTGAGTTGAGCTGTTCCCATGTTGTGATAATGACTATATCAAAATGAAAATTGAATCAGAAAATATTAACTTTTGTCAAAATTATGCACATAGTAGGTATATCATAAATGTTGACTGAAATGGTAAGGAAAAATACCTTATTATTAAGGGGTTGAGGAGTGAGTGTGTGGTGGGGAAGTGAAAGAGAGAGTGCAAATTGCCTTTTAAAAGTTTAGAGATTAAAGGGAAGACAAGAGGATGGTTTGACTTGGGGGAGGTAACAGGATCAAATGATTTTTTTTTTCATTCCCCAACCCCTCCTTTTTTAAATAGGGAGGCTTGAAGATCATATCTATAGCCAAAGATGATGGGATCCAGGAAAAAAAGTAGAGCCTGAAAAAGAGGAAAGCTTAAATAATTGGAGATATATTCATCATGCTATTATGATAAGTATGACAATACTACCTAAATTAATGTATATATCTAGTGCTATGACAATCAAATTACCAATGCTGTACTTTGTAAAGTCAAAATAATTTTTAAAAATCTTTTGTAAGAAGAAAAGAAAAAATTTCAAGAAAAAATCATGAGAAAAAGTATAAATTAAGAGATCATTGTATTATCAGGCCTCTAACTATATGATAATACATTATCAATAATTTTTAAAATAGGAAAGTAAATCTGTAGAACAGACTATGAATAAATAAACAGGAAGGTATTTATTAATTGTCTATTGTGTACAAAGCACTGTATTATGTTCTGGGGATACAAATACAAGAATGAGACAATTTCTGCCCTCAAGAAGCTTATATTCTAATAAGAGAGACAATACATGAAGGGAAGTGGTGCCTGGAGAAGGGAGTTTGTAAACTTTGTATAAATAAGAAACAAAAGCATTTGAGAACAATTGCCCAATGTTTATTAAGTTCAAGGAAATAAATTACTGGAGGGAAAAGACTTCATTTTTGCTAAAAACTGTTAGGGAAACAAGAAAGCAATTTGGCAGAAAACAGGTTTAGACCGTCATCTTATGGTTCAATTCTACTTCTTCCTGTAAGCTCCTTAAGGTCAGAAATTGTTTCATTTTTGTTTTTTTATTCCCAACACCTAATTTAGTGCTTGGAACACAGTAGGTTCTTAATAAAGCCTTTGCTAATTGACCACATACCACAATAAACTCGGTGGATACCCAATTTCAATATAAGAAGTCATACCATGAAACTGAGGAAAATGAATTCAGGTACTTTTCATAGCTAAGCTTGGGAGGGGGTAGACATCTTAGTAAAAGAAGAATAGTGATAATAAAAATAGACAATTTAAAATATCTAAACTTAAAAATGTTTTCAATGAATAAAATCATTGAACCTAGAATTTAGAAATAAAATTAAGTGTATCACATATGACTGGTAAAGTTAATATCCAAAATGTGTAGGGAATTGACACAAATATGTAATACCAAGAGCCATTCCCCAACCTTTGGGAGATCAAATGCTATAAACAAAGTGCTTTCAAAAGAATTGTAAAATATAAAGACCACATGAAAACATTAATTAGGCCACTAATAGTAAGAGAAACAGAAAGGAAAACAAGCCTGAGGTTTTGTCTTGTAATAGCAAAGATGATAAAATATGGTCCTTTTGTTAGTAAGAAGATTGACATTTTGCTGATCTCTTAATAGACCTGTGAGGTGATCTCACTTTCCTGGGTTTCAGATGAAAATTATATAAGAAAAGTGACAAAGCTTTCCGTTCCCTTTGACCTAGTGGTGGCAATTATAGACATATACAGGGTATCAAAAAAACTATGAGAATAAAGTATTGTATATACATTTGTAGATGGGGCTAAGTTCTATCTCATTCTTTGCTTGCTTGTTTTTTGTTTTGTTTTGTTTTTGGTCATAAGGGAGAATTTAGTCTGGAGGGGAGGGTGGTTTGCAAATACTGTGATGTATCAATAAGACATATTTTAAAATTTTAACTAAAAAAATCCCAAATGATGGTTTGGACAAGATAGTCCTTAAAATTCCCTTCTAGCCCGCCCCCCCTTTTTTTATTACTATTTCAATCTAACACATATTTGTTAAACACCTGCTCTATGGAAGATACCGAGTGAGGTGTTGAGGATACAAAGACAAAACCTGAAGACTTCCTTCTTTCAAAAGACTTAAATTCTATTCTTTCCTAAGTGTTCAAAAGAAATCATATTTGTAAAGCACTTAGTATAGTGCCTGGTACATAGTAGGCATTTAATAAATGTTTACTGATTCCCCTTCCCCCTTAGCACAACTGCTTCCTATAGTAGCTTGTTTCTTTTTTTTTTTTTAAACCTTACTAGGAGTATATTGAAAAACCGCCTGAGGTTTCTAGCATTGTCAAAAAAAAATAAAATCTAAATGTAAATTATGAAATTATTATAATTAATGGATAACAATATGAAGATAAAGTATAGCTCTCCCTTGGGTAGTAATAGCTGAATTTCCTTAGGAAGGATTACTTTGGTACAAAAGTCAGCTGAGCACAAATGTGGCCATGTGCCAACTCTTTGAAGTTTCTCTGCTTGCATTAACTAACCCCTTCAACTTCTAAACTCAGGAGGGATTTAATATCAGAGTAGTGCTAGGCCAGTCTGTCTTTGAAGAAGAGTGATTCAAGGCAATCTCTGCTTACATAAGGCCAGTCTTTTGACCTAGAAGTTTGGAAAGAAAATCCATTGTCAGAAAGGGGTTGAAGATATTTAAAAGTGATTTGAGCTGTCATATGAGTTTTAAGTGGGTGGGAGGGGGGAAAGGAGAGGAGGAGGAGGAGGAGGAGGAGGAGGAGGAGGAGGAGAGAGAGAGAGAGAGAGAGAGAGAGATGTTTTAGGGGTAATCTGATTTGCCAGGAGGCAGATGATTTGCTGTTCAAAATGATTTGGGAGGAATTTACCTAAAGCTTCATGGGTACTTAGGCTTTTTACTGCTGTAGGGGAATAAAGGTCAATTTAGTGATAAAAATGCAACTTTATAAGTTTGAATATTGTACAAACAGAATTTGATTGGGATAGATAAGAAGCTAAAATGGATTTTGAGCAGAAGAAAAAAAAATAGTATAAAAGACTCAGACCTAGAGATACCAAACTATCAGATTTCTGCCCAGACGTCAAGTTAAAGGGGCTTTACAAACTAAGAGCTAGTGTTTGTTACTCTCTTATATCTTAAAATCCTGCCTGTTAAGGCAGGCACATTTCTGAAATATTTGTGAGACTGCTTGAAGTATAAGCCATTATTTTCTTGCCTCTCTGTTATTTTCCTTGACTGCTGTTCTTCTGATCATAACCAGATCATCTGGAACTCTTTAATACTTTTTCAATTAAGAGAAACCTGTCAAAGTATTTTCTCCATTACTCTTAAATTCATTGTTAAAAATCTCAGCTGATTTCAAGTGGGTTAGTTTCTCTTAAATTGGTAATTGGTACCAGATTGGTGACTGTGTGTACCATATTTAAAGTTTTGACAATCTGGAGTACAGATTGGTAGTTTTTGTTTGTTTGTTTGTTTTGAATCTGTTCAGAGGCAAATAGTACAAAAATATCCAGAAATGGCATCACCAAACTATTGTCATCATTGATTCTTTCCCTAGATAGCTTCAGCAAAGATGCTTAAGAAGAATTGTCCTCAAAGTAGGATTTTGGGGTTCCTTTGGTCTTAATTCCATACTATCATAGTTTAATAATTTGTAAGTGTTTATATCCAATAGAGATTCTGCTTATAGAGGGAAAAAAGTTTCACCTTGTGCCATTCAACTTTTGAGAATAGCAAGAAACATTTTAGCAGATATTTAGCAAATAAATAAGTGAGATCTTATTTCTCACTGCCCAATATAACACAATCCTAGGTAATAGTTGTTTTTTTTTTCCAGTTGTGCTAGATTGGTACAACTCTTGGTACCAATGGTGATCAACATTGTAGGTTTATTCTTCTTCTTTGGGTACCACTTAGAACACTGAATTCAATAGACTTTCTTTCTGTGCATTTTATAGGAAGAAAAAAATTAGAAAAAAGATGGAACAAGATTAAAATTTCCTGGTTTATTGTCTTTGTGCTTTTTTTTTTTGAAGTACATAAATTATTTCACTATTTGGTAGCTAATCTATATTTAGCAGAATGTTGTGGTTAGAGAGAGGGTAATTTATGAAATCATAAGTCGAGGGGGCAGCTAGGTGGCTCAGTGGATGAAAGCCAGACCTAGAGACAGGAGACAAAAGTGGCCTCAGATACTTCCTAGCTGTGCGACCCAGGGCAAGTCACTTAATCCCCATTGTCTAGACCTTACCACTCTTCTGCCTTGGAAGGTAAGGGTTAAAAAATATATATAAATAGACATAATGGGAAAGAATAGTTTACATTTTTAACTTTTCCATTTTAACAAATCACTTTAAAAGTATTTATTGTTTTTCTAATAGCTCAATAAAACTTGATGTCCAAAGAATAGGTGAGTCATATACCTCTTGGTTTTATTTTAGAAAATATTTCTCTCCTCCAACTTTTAATATCTCCCTCAACAAATGAACTATTTATTCTGTGTGTGCGCACACACACACACACACACACACACACACACACACATATTGTCTCTGTTAAGGAATGTCAGCCCCTTGAGGGAAAGGACTAATGCTTATCCTAATCTTACTATCAGATGTCACCAGATGACCAGTAAACTTTTCTGCTTAGGTTTCCTATTGACATCTCTACTCAAGAAATCCAAACTAGTTGTTTTCCCTATAAACTATTCCCAACTTTTACTAACCTAATTTTGTTGAGGGTTCCAGCATCTTCCAAGTATGTAATGGTGAATTCATTCTTGACTTTCCCTTTCCCGAACTAACCAAGAATCCAGAATACTGATGATGAAGAATGTTACCCACCCTCTCCCAGAGAGAGGTAAGGTAAGGGACTAAAGATGTCTAATGAATTCTACATTTTTTTTTGGCCTAGATGATTTGAGAATTATTTCGCTAGGCCATATACATTTGTTACAATCATTTTGTTTTGTTTTTCAGTATGGGGAGAGGTTGAAGAGAGAGAAAAACAAATGCTTGTTAATTAAAAAAAAGAAAATGTAGCTAAAAAGGCTAGTTCTTGTTAGCTAAGGTTATTGACATTCAGGGTTTTCTTGGCTAAATCCTTTAAATACTAACTGAAAGAAGGAATTAAAATGACTAGTTCTGTATGGAATTTACTTTCATGGAAGAAAGGTTGTCATCTCAAATGTATCAAATGTAGTCTTTTGTAATTTCATTTTCTGATAAGAGCTCATTTATAATACAATCCTTCTTGAAGTTTTAAATGGCAGTTTGCTAACTCAACAAATATTAAGATACTTTTGCTATAATGAATTTGTACTGATTTTGTACTGATCTCCCATTTCTGTTCTCCATAGGAGGTCTCAACCTGTGCATCTCTTTATTCTTCATTTCAGTAGCTTTCTAACTTCTAAAGCCTTCCATATTTCTGACCCAGGAGAAGGGAGGTAGGAGTAGAAAATTCTCTGTTTAGATATTTTAACTTCTGGTTCTCCAATCATTTTCGATGATTTTGAATTTTCATCCTTTATCCACTTGAATCTATTTAATTTACTCACTCAGGCATTAATTTGTCTCTTGGGTAAATTATTAGTCATCAAGACCAGGTAGATTTATGGATCTGTATAAATGATATGGAATAGTTGAGTAGAAGAGTTTTTAGAAAACTAAAACTAGTCTCCCTCCCTCCCTCCCTCCCTTTCTCCCTTTCTCCCTCCCTTCCTTCCTTCCTTCCTTCCTTCCTTCCTTCCTTCCTTCCCTCTTCTGTCTTAGAATTGATAGTAAGTATTGTCTCCAAGGCAGAAGAGTGGTAAGGGCTAATAGAGTCACAAAGTGTCTGAGGTCAGATTTGAACCCAGAACCTCCTGTCCCCTGCCTCTCTATCCAATGAGCTACCTAGTTGTCCCAAAACTATGTTTCTGATGAGATTCCAAACCTCTTTGTGAAACAGTCTGAAAAGTCTTCCATTACCTGTCTGAAGCTTTAGGATACAACATTGCTATTGGTACTTTTTTGCTGGAACTGGATTAATTTCAAATAGAGAATCTTACTGCCTAGATAAATAGTTAAAATGCCTCTTCCGCAATATTCTGGTTCATACTTATGAACCTAAAGATTTACTTGATATTTTTTAATGAAGAGAGAGAAACACTTAATAATTCCTTCATTTTCAGTGGTCTAAAGGCTACTTCTTCTTCTGCATTAGGAATAATCCAGGAATTTTCTTTGATATCACTACTTTTACCCAAATATATAAATACCATATAGCTTTTCTTTAATAATGTGTATCATCAGATTGTTTGTAAATAACTTTTATTCATCATTAATTTTTGTAATAAAAAGTCCTTTGTCATTAATTATGTTTATAATGACTTTTATGTTTCTAGGAAACTTTAGAGGCTTGTAGAAGGTAATCTAATGAACCTGTCACTAATAATTTCATTCTGTGCTTAATAGTATTGGTAGACTCCAGAAGTGAGGAGGTGAGACTCATTTCCTTAGGGAAGCCATTTTTTAAAAAAAGTATCTATATCTTTCAGAATGTTTTTTTTTTGGTCAAAAACTCCACACTGCTTTCAGTATATTTAATTTTCTGTTTTAAAAAGTGAAAGGTTTGGAATTTTAGAGTATAATAAAAACACAAGTAAAAGCATTTTGAATCAGTGTTTTAAGAAATATCCCCCATGAAGTATGGATCATAGGAATATGTCTTCCATTTAAATCTTAAACCCTCTAGCCTTCACAATCAGTAGTATGTTTGTAATGTCATCTTTGTTTCTGCTTTTTGTCCTGATATCTTGCAGACTAGCTGTTGACATTTGATATTCACTAAGTATTCTTTGAGGAAAAACATAAGCCCTCTTATTAAACCCTGTTATTCTAAAGGACCTGGTCATTTTCTCTGTGATTATGGCTTATAGCATTTAGAGGAGATCTAAAAACAAAAGAATATAAATTACATTTTTGGGGTGGAAATAACCCAATTTTGTTAGCAAATATGAAACTTATTTCAGAAATATCCCTTTCAAGATGGTGAAAAGATTAAGCTCAAAAGTACCTCTTTCCTTCCTTCCTTCCTTCCTTCCTTCCTTCCTTCCTTCCGCTGTTTATTACTAGTATTAATATTTATATCTATATTAATATTATCTTGCTTTATAAATCTTCCTTCAGCTGAACTAAACCTAGAATCTGCCCATTGGGATAAATACCATTTGAGCTTGTTGAAATACACATTTCCTTTTGTTATAATTATGTAATATATTTATTGATTAAGTATAAATGGCTTGACTTCACTTTTGGAGACATCAGTAACAACATCATGGCTTTTGCCCTACTCAGAGGCCTTTTCTGGGAAAATCATCTGGCTTTATTTATTTCCTTTGAACCAAGGGTTTTAGATTCTGCACCTGGAAACAATTCATGGCTTCCAATCAATATTTAAAAAGAGAATATTTACTCAGGACAGTAATGTAGTAAGATAGTTAGAATTCCATCTAAAAGGAAATATATTTCATTTCCACATGAGTGCCATTTCTTAATCCTCTGGATAATAATGATTTTGTCTCAATACCTGTAAACTCAGGTCACCAGTAGAATAAATCTTGGGAAAGATCCAGAAGCCTGAATTCATTGGGGTCCTACATATTATAGGGCATATATTGATGCTGCATACTCATCTTCCAAGGGTTCTACCTGTTCACTCTCTTTCCAGCCTGAATGTCTTATTTCCTGGTTTGACTTCGAAGACCTGCATCTGATTGAGAGGCAGGCTTTGCTTCCTGGCTTTTCTTTTTTTTCCCCTTAGCATTTCTGGCTTCTCCACCCCCCACCCCCAACCCCTCTCTCTCTCCCTTTCTCTCTCTCCCTTTCTC
>NC_058133.1:131468841-131602237 GCF_016433145.1 Gracilinanus agilis
CCTTCCTTCCTTCCTTCCTTCCTTCCTTCCTTCCTTCCTTCCTTCCTTCCTTCCTTCTTTCCTTCCTTCCTTCCTTCCTTCCTTCCTTCGCCTGCTGCAATCACAAACTAATTATTCAGCTTTCTTACCATTTAAACTTTAGCTTTTCTGTTCCTATTCCCTCTGACCTCATCATGACCTGCAGTTTTTCCAGACCCTGGTATTTTGTCAGGCAACACCCATGCTCTGACTACACTCTCCTTTCTTCCTTCCCAATTTCAACCCTTTAGTAAATTGGTTCAACTCACTCTCTTCTGCTTTTTCCAATTCCTTGGCTCTTTGCCCTATCAATGTTCATTGCCTGCCAAACCCTAGCCTTGGATTATTCCTACCACCTACCTCCTCTATTCCTACTTATTTGCTATTGAAAGGACTTGGAGAAAGTCCTGAAACTGTGTTGAATGGGTCCACTATTTTATGCTCCATGGTTCATCTGAGTCCTTGTTGAAGGTGATACAAGTTATATCTGTTAAAGAACAGTAGAACTTATTTGGTATGTTGGAAAAAACAAATGTGAACTTACAGATAGATATCAGTACAAGACATTTTTATGATAGGAATGATTTTTTTTTAAAAGTAGGACATTTCTCTCCCTGTCTGTAATCTTCTTTCATTACTATGTTTGACTCAGATTCTCTTTGCCCTCTTCTTGACCTCCAAGTCCTCCACCTGTTAGGACTTTCTCAAGTTATCTTTATTCTGACTTTTCTTTCTTCCCTTCTCAGTCTCTACTCTTTAGTTAACCAAGTCAATTTCACAGTTTTTTAAATGTTGAATTCCTCAAACCTTTGTCTTTTATAATTCATCTCTTGCTAAATGCTAGCCTTTAGATTACTTCCACCATCCACTTTCTCAATTCTAGGCAACTAGGTGGCACAAAAGATAGAGTACAGAACCTTGAATCAAGAAGACCTGAGTTAAATCTGGTCTCAGACACATATTTGCTGTGACTTCAGGCAAGCCAATTATCTTCTATCTTCTTCAATTTCCTCAGGGTTATTATGAGAATTAAATGGAATAATTCTTATAAAGCACTGTATATAAATACTAGCTACTTATTATTGCTATTACTATTGTTAATGTTGCTTGCTGCTGAATAGAGCTTGAAGAAATCATACCTGGCTAATTAGACCCTCTATAAATTTGTGTTATCCAACTACAAGTAGGGCCCTTACTGCTGCAAGGCAGTCCTTTTATTCTTTTGTATTTTGTTCCTCACAGAAGCCATTCCGGTTTTTTTTTTAATCCTCAACTCTGCCCGGGCACTTTCCCCCACTACCTTCTCTTCTCAGATCAACTCCTCATACCTTACTGAGAAAATGGAATCCATTAGCTGAGAGTTCTGCCTTCTCTCTCCTCCTCCCAGCCCCTTGATATTATCCTCCAGCATTTTCTCCTTCACACCATTCTGATAGAGGTGGCTTTTTTTCTTTGCTGAGGTTAGCCCCTTTAAATGATACAATCCCCTTGCTTTCTTTTCCTGCAGATTGATCCCACAGTCATTTCCCTCTCTCCATCTTCAGTCTCTCCCTTTTCATTATATATTTGCAAACATATCCAGATCTTCCATATCCTTTAACCAAACCAAAATTCTTACTAGATCCCACTATCCTTGCCATTTAGCTGTATCTCTTCTGCCTTTCTCAGCCAAACTCCTTGAAAAAACCATCTATACTAGATGCCTCCATTTAAATCATTTTCATCTCAATACTTTGCAATCTAGTTTACAGTCATATCCACTCAACTGAAACTTCCTTCTTCACAGTCACTTATCAATGATCTCTTATTGCTTCTTCTCAGTCTCATCTTTTTTTCCCGCTTGCCACCTTATTTATTCTTTTTTTTTTAGTCTCATCTTTTTTGATCTTTTCAGCATTTGATTCTGTTGACTACTCCTTCCTCCTAGATGATCAGTTCCAAGTTTTCATGTCACTGATTTCTACTGGTTGTCTTCCTTCCTGTTTTTCAAGGATCCATCTTTGTGGCTCCCATAAAGTTTGGATATTTTCCAAAAGTTCCAAGGCTTTGACCTCAACTTTCCTCTCCTCTACTGTCTCCCTTGGTGAGTTCATCAGCTTCCATGGATTTAATTATTATCTCAGTGTAAATGGTAATGTAGATCCACATATCTAGGTATCTCAAGATCAATATGTTCAAAACAGAACTCAATATTTTTTCTTCCAAACTGACTTCTTTTACAGACTTTCATATTAGTGTTGAGGATACCACCATTTTCTCAATAGTTCAGGTTTGCAACTTTAACATATTCTTCTACTCCTTATTCTCACTGTACATATCTCCCATATCCAGTCGCCAAATCTTGTTTAATTTCTAATAGACTGTTGCAATAATTTCCTATTTGAGCCTACCTGATTCAAGCCTATCCTTACCCTTATCTATTCTAAACCTTCAAGGTTTCTTTCAACCTTCAATCTTCAAATTGATTTTCCTAAAATGACTATGACACATTCCTACCCACAAACCCTACACACACACACACACACACACACACACAAGCTCCCATCTCCATCTACCTGACTTTTTTACTACCTGTTCTTCTCTTATATGATGCCTGGAATGTACTCTTCTCACTCCTGCCTCTTAGAATCCCTGGTTTTCCTTTAAGAATTGGGTACACCAGGAAACTTTTCCAACTCTTCTTCCCCTCAGTATATTCTCTTCCCAAATTTCTTTGTAGTCATTTTGTATAAATAATGTATACATTTGTGCATGTACATACTCTCTCATCTATTAGAACGTAAGCTCCTTGAGAGAAGGGATTGTTTAATTTTTGTTCCTTCATTGCTTAGCACACTACCTAGCACATGGTTCATGCTTAATAAATGCAGTTGGTTGATTGATTGTTGGAAATAGCTTAGATCTGTTTGTTTTTCATCAAGTTCATAAATTTAGTTTTATGCTTGGTATCTTCCATCTGAAAATATAACAAGGCTTATGATTCCAAGAGAAGGTTGTAGTGTAAACTCTTCGCATCTGGAAGAAAAAACTTTAATCTTAGATAAATTGTTATTGATAAATATTGTGGCCATGTGTTAAAAATATTTTGAATATTTTTATGGCCAGTTTAAGAAATATTTACTAACCTTAAAAAAATTAAACATCTACCCTGAAAATATTTGTAAGTGCTATTATAAGCTGCTCTTTATTGAAATACTTAGCTCTTCTTGACTTAGCTTTTCAAAATCTTATGCTGGGAAGATGGTGACAGAGTAAAAAGCAGCTGCTTGACCTCTCCTAACTCACACATATAGGACTCCTCAAGAAGACATAAAAACAAATCCAGACGAAAGAAGGGACCCCACAACAGGGCGCAGCATTGAAGGTACATGTAATTGGGACATTTCCATGCTATAATGAGGTGAAACAGCTCTCACTAAAACGCGAGCTGAGCAACTCCTCCTCACCCCACCCCCGACACCACCTACAATGCCAAAGCCAGCTCAAAAGAGTCAGAGTGAATTTGGGGCACCCATTAAGTACTTGGCAGTCACCTGGGGTCACTAGGGCCAGCTCCTGAGAGCAGCAAGACTTAAGACCCCAAGAAGCTAAAGAATGCACCAACTTTGAACATAGACTCTGAGCGCAGGTGTGCACGTGGATCATGAGCGCAGGTGTGGCCGTGGATCCTGAGCGCAGGTGGATCTTGGGTGGGGACCCAGTGCAGATGGGTTCACAACTGTGGAAGCAGCACACTGAGTCTGTTAAAGGAACTTTGGGCAGAGGAACAAGCAAGGGGACCACCAGGAGGCTTGACCCTGAGAACAACTAGACCTAAGACATCAGGAGCCTAAAGAGCTCAGACAGACCCTGGGCATGAGGATAAAGCCAAGAAGGTGCTGGGCTAAAAATGACAAGCCAGACTCAGGAACCCCAGAAGAGAAAGATCAGCAAGAAGAAATCTTTAACACTCGACAACTTTTACACAGAGAAAATCCAGACAACAGAGCAAAAAGCAGATGAGAACAAAAAAATAATCATATCCAAACCTTCCAAAAACAATGAAAACTGGTCACAAGCTCTTGAAGAGTTCAAATCTGAGATGATGAAAAAGATGGAAGAGATCTGGCAAGAAAATAACAGTTTAAAAGGCAGATTTTCGCAATTGGAAAAGGAAAACCAGTCTCTAAAAGCTAGAATTGGGCAATTCGAAAAAGATGCCCCCGAATCAAAAGAATTGATAAAAAATTGGAGACCAAAAACAAACAGCTGGAAAACAGGATAGACCAAATCAAAAAGGAAAATCAAAACATTTTAGCAGAAAACCAGTCTTTAAAGACAAGAATTGGGCATTTAGAAGCCAATGATCTGTCAAGACAGCAAGAACAAATAAAACAAAGTCAAAAGACTGATAAAATAGAAGGAAACATGAAATATCTCAATGAGAAATTGACAAATCAAGAAAACAGGTCTAGAAGAGACAATTTGAGAATCATTGGTCTTACTGAAAAAGCAGAAATTAATAGAAATTTGGACTCCATACTAAAAGAAATAATTTAGCAAAACTGCCCTGAAGTTCTACAACAAGAGGGCAATATAGACATTGAAAGGATCCATAGATCACCCTCTACACTAGACCCCGAAAAGACAACCCCCAGGAATATAATAGCCAAATTCAAGAGCTTCCAAGTAAAAGAAAAAAAAGTTGCAGGATACAAAATAAATGCACATAAATCATCAGCATTTCTATATATTTCCAACACATTACAGCAGCAAGAGGTAGAAAAAGAAACACCATTTAAAATCACCCTAGACAATATAAAATACTTAGGAATCTATCCACCAAAACAAACACAGGAATTATATGAAAACAACTACAAAACACTTTGTAAACAATTAAAACTAGATCTAAACAATTGGAAAAACATTGATTGCTCATGGGTAGGACAAGCTAACATAATAAAAATGACCATTCTACCCAAATTAATATACCTATCAAACTACCAAAAAACTTTTTTACTGAATTAGAAAAAAAACTATAACAAAGTTCATATGGAATAACAAAAGATCAAGACTATCAAGAGAAATAATGAAAAAAAATATGAAGGAAGGTGGCCTAGTAGTACCAGATATTAAACTATACTATAAAGCAGAGGCCATCAAAACAGTATGGTACTGACTAAAAGACAGATGGGAGGATCAGTGGAAGAGACTTGGGGTAAGTGATGTCAGCAAGACAGTGTATGATAAACCCAAAGAGCCCAACTTTTGGGACAAAAATCCACTATTTGACAAAAACTGCTGGGAAATTTGGAAAACAATATGGGAGAGATTAGGCTTAAATCAACATCTCACACCCTATACCAAGATAAATTCAGAATGGGTGAATGACTTGAATATAAAGAAGGAAACTATAAACAAGTTAAGTGAACACAGAATAGTATACTTGTCAGATCTCTGGGAAAGGAAAGATTTTAAAACCAAGCAAGAGTTAGAGAAAATCACAAAATGTAAAATAAATTATTTTGATTATATTAAACTAAAAAGATTTTGTACAAACAAAAACAGTGCAGCCAAAATCAGAAGGGAAACAACAAATTGGGAAAAAATCTTTATAACAAAAAACTCTAACAGGAGTCTAATTACTCAAATATACAAGGAGTTAAATCAATTGTATAAAAAAATCAAGCCATTCCCCAATTGATAAATGGGCAAGAGACTTGAATAGACAATTTTGAGATAAAGAAATCAAAAGTATCAATAAGCACATGAGAAAGTGTTCTAAATCTCTAATAATTAGAGAAATGCATATCAAAACAACACTGATGTATCACCTCACACCTAACAGACTGGCTAAAATGACAGAAGGGGAGTGTAATGAATGTTGGAGGGGATGTGGTAAAACTGGGATATTAATGCATTGCTGTTGGAGTTGTGAACTGATCCAACCATTCTGGCTGGCAATTTGGAACTATGCTCAAAGGGCTATAAAAGAATGCCTGCCCTTTGATCCATCCATACCATTGTTGTGTTTGTACCCCAAAGAGATCATAGATAAACAGACTTGTATGAAAATATTTATAGCTGTGCTTTTTGTGGTGGCAAAAAACTGGAAAAGGAGGGTATGCCCTTCAATTGGAGAATGGCTGAACAAATTGTGGTATATGCTGGTGATGGAATACTATTGTGCTCAAAGGAATTCCATGTGAACTGGAAAGACCTCCAGGAATTGATGCAGAGTGAAAGGAGCAGAGCCAGAAGAACATTGTACACAGAGACTGATATACTGTGGTAAAATCGAATGTGGTGGACTTTTGTACTGGCATTAATGCAGTGACCCAGGACAATTCTGAGGGACTTATGGTAAATAATGCTACCCATATTCAGAGGAAGAACTACAGGAGTGGAAACACAGAAGAGGGGCAACTGCTTGAACACATGAGTTGAGGCAGACATGATTGGGGATGCAGACTCAAAACTACCACACCAATGCAACTATCAACAATTTGGAAATGGGTTTTGATCAATGACACATGTTAAAACCAGTGGAAATGCGCAGCGCCTATTGGGGGAGGGGAGGTTGGGGGGTGAAGGGGAAAGTAAGAGCATGAATCATGTAACCATGTTAACTTTTCTAAAAAATAAATATTAAAAAAATCTTATGATGGGAAGAATATTTAAAAAGTTATCTGTTTTCAATAGCTTTGGAATCAATTAGAATATACTTGCTATATTAACGAATTGCCTTAGGATTTAGCCCAGTGTATGAAAACACTAAAGACACATGCAGTTTAATTATGATCACAGCCTCCAAGAGAAGAAGGGTGGACTAACAGAATACTAGCCTTGGATTTAGGAAGACTTGTCAAGGTCTGCATTTAAGTCTTGCTTCTCATGTGTCCTGGCTGTGTGGCAAATCACTTAAACATTCAGTGACCAAAGCAACACTCTGAGATAATATAAATTAGTTGATGAGCTACAATAGCGAAATTTTCATCTTTGAGGAATTCACTTCCAGCTGACCCAGTAATTCCTTCACCAAAAACAGGGACTTTAAACTCAGTGGAGTAAGAGCAAGATGAAATTTTGAAATTGTATCCTCTTTGCAAAGGGTCAGTATTTTACCCTACTTTAAAGTATGAGTGTCTGGCAGGAGCATTTGGAAATTTAGTGTAGGGTTCTGTAGACTAAACAGAGCTTTTGTATTAATATGTCTCTGCAAATTCAATTCTCTTGTTTTTAGCACCCTTCAAAGGTTTTTTGTTTAAAATCTCAGGTAATTATATTCCATGATTTAGTAAAGATCACAAAGTCTGCTGTATAAGCTAGCTAGATTTGTGACATTTTAAATTCTGGATACTTTAATTCTTTTAAAATCTGAATAGAATTTTACTTTTACTTTCCCCTTGGGTTCCTTTTAAACTGTAAAGTAGGTCTATTATTATATTTATACCTATGCATCCAGTTCAGATTATCTGTGCCCACATAATATAGAGTCAAAACACAGATAATGCAAAATCTTACTTAAGTCATGGTTTTAACTTCATTCTATCATTTATCAAATGGTTTGCATTTCATTTCATTTCCTTTTTGAGGTGTTAATGTGCAGTGAAATAACTCCAGAACTGGAAACTGGATAGAACAGATAGTTTTTAAACTTTTAAATAGATAATTTATT
This sequence comes from Gracilinanus agilis, assembly GCF_016433145.1. Classification (NCBI taxonomy): domain Eukaryota; kingdom Metazoa; phylum Chordata; class Mammalia; order Didelphimorphia; family Didelphidae; genus Gracilinanus; species Gracilinanus agilis. Next base: position 131,476,517 of record NC_058133.1, read on the forward strand.
TCTTGCTAATCTGATAACTGACTGTTTAGATTTATAAACAGATACTACTAATTAAAATAACAGTAGCACCCCTGTTTTAAGGCAAAGGAAGAAATATAATACAAATATAGAAATGAGAGGAAAGGGTGAGTCCTGTGTACTACCAAAAGAATGATCTAAATGTATATGGAGACCATTGTTAGATTTGTACCCCCAAAGAGATCATAGATAAACAGACTTGTACAAAAATATTTATAGCCATGCTTTTTGTGGTGACAAAAAAACTGGAAAATGAGGGGATGTCCTTCAATTGGGGAATAGCTGAACAAATTGTGGTATATGCTGGTGATGGAATACTATTGTACTGAAAGGAATAATAAACTGAAGAAATTCCATGTGAACTGGAAAGACCTCCAGGAATTGATGCAGAGTGAAAGGAGCAGAGCCAGAAGAACATTGTACACAAAGGCTGATACACTGTGGTAAAATCGAATGTAATGGACTTCTGTCTAGCAGCAATGCAATGATCCAGGACAATTCTGAGGGATTTATGGAAAAGAACGTTACCCATATTCAGAGGAAGAACTGCAGGAGTGGAAACACAGAAGTGGAAACCATGCTTGAACACATGGGTTGATGCGGACATGATTGGGGACTTGAAAGGAGCACACCAATGTAACTATCAGCAATTTGGAAATAGGTCTTGATTGATGACACGTTAAAACCAGTGGAAATACGCATTGACTATGGAGGGGGTAGGGGACAGGAGGTCGAGTGTGAAGGGGAAAGTAAGAACATGAATCATGTAACCATGGATAACTTTTCTAAAAAAATAAAAATCACCTAAATAAATAAATGATAAATGTATATGGAGAAATCTAGTTTTGTCAAAGTATATATATATATATATATATATATATACATATATATATAACTTTAGCTATGAAGCACTTCAAGTAGTGATTTATCTAAATTGCAAAGGTTTCTGAATATCTGAAGGATTTCCCTTTTAGGCATCAATACTTAAAAAAATAGTTTCCTAATTTGGCATTGAATTTCCTCCCTATTTTCCTTCATCCTTAAATAAATTATACCACAATCAGCAAGCTACTCCGTAGGGCCAAATCTAGACTGCCAATACCCGTTTTTATACAGTAGAGAACTAAGAGAACAGTTTTGACATTTTTGAATATGGTAAAAACTTATTTAAAAATGTGAAAAACCATTCTTGAACACAAACAGAAAACTGGCTTTGGCCCACAGAGTATACTTTGCATTTCCGTGTACTCTACTGATCATAATTTAAACCTTTTTGATGACTTGAGTTATCATAAACCCTATAACTTTTATCTGTTATTAATAACAACAACATCAATGCTTTGAGTATTATGCTTGATACATCGATGCCCTTGGCAAACCTGTTGAAATTTGTAGAGCAGTTTACATGTGAAAAATGGATTTAGGTTGCTACGATTTTAGTTCCTCCATCTGGCTTGTGCCTTAATAGCGTCTCTCCCTTTTTAATCTGATTTAAGCTTGCTGTGGACTTGAGAATTATGACTAAGCTTTTTGAATTTGGATGTGAAATAAAAATAAACGAGCTTCAAACAAGAGCCCAGGGGGGTGGTCTCAAGAGTAAAGTGCATGAACTTTTAGAATATGGACTTCATGACATATGTTTTGGCTGCTCAGATGGGTTTTTGCTTACTTTCAGGTTCTTTGCTGTGCCCTGAAAGGTGTGTCCTGATAGGTGAGTCCCAGATTGATAAAATGTTACTGTAAATCTATTTTTTACTATAGTGGAAATATTTTCATTATTTCCTAATATTCACTTGCCTTCTGAGATTTTACTGTGAAGTTTTAGATTAACTGTAGTAGTTCCAAAGGGAGATTATGTGGATTGTTTTAAAAATTCAAATTGACTATAATAAAGCTCATGATTTTCTTAAAAAGTCATAGTCTATTTATTTGTTTTTTAAATCTGTAAGTGAGAATGCACCACTCTTCTTAATGTCATTAGAAGGTCGCTGCTATTTCTCATTAAAAAAAAAAAGTTGTTGGATTCAGTCCATGTCAAATATTAAAGGATTTTGATAGATGAGACATAGATTTGGAGATGACACCTATTTGAATCTTAATCTTTTTCATTATTTATGTCATAGGATTTCCAGTGATATTAAATCAAGGTTTCTCAGCCTTAGTTTTGTGATTCTCTAAGATGATTCTAGTTATCTAAAGAAAGATAGAGCAGAATTCTCAATATAGTCTTGCTACAAAATTAATTATATTTCACTTTAAGTTTTAAAATGCATTACTTTTATGCTTTTTCAGGAGTGTGAAAGTATTACAAAGCAATCAACATTTCTAGTTCAATTGTTAAATTTTTTTTTAAACTCTTAACTTCTGTGTATTGGCTCCTTGGTGGGAGAGTGGTAAGGGTGGGCAATGGGGGCCAAGTGACTTGCCCAGGGTCACACAGCTGGGAAATGTCTGGGGCCAGATTTGAACGTAGGACCTCCCATCTGACTCTCAATCCACTAAGGTACCCAGCTGCCCCCAATTGTTAATTTTTTAAAAAAGCTCCTCTACCCAGTGAGATAGTCTAAATATTATCTACAGATGGAGTAACAGGGACCCAAAGAAAATAAGTATCTTGTTCATTGTCATAGTTTCATAGGATTTAGAGATGGGAGGGACCTTAGGGTTCATGGAGTCTAACACTTTTACTTTATAGATTAGAAAACAGAAACTCCCAAAGTGAAGTGACTTGTTACAGGTCCCCCAGGTTGGAAGTTGCAAAGTAGGATTTTAATTTATACCTCTCATTTTAAATCCCATGTCCTTCAATACGCCACATGTGACTCTGAATAATTGATATGCTGCTGTGGCTTGGGACAGAGAAGATAAGATTGTATCTAATTGAATTTAATAACTGGATTACAGGAGTTGCATATAATTACCAAATCAGATTCCCTGAAGGTTTTCTCTCTTTGCACTACTGTTAAATGAATCTTCTACTGCTCAACATCACTTAAAAGTTATTTCACTTTTTCCTTAGAGTAGAGGTGGGGAACTTTTTTTTTTTATGGAATGTCATTAACTGAAAGTTAAATTTAGGGTTGGTTGTGAATTCTTTTTAGGTGACAGCAATAAGCAGCGTTCCATTTATCTTATAGCCTAAGAATTTTTTGACAGAAATTGTGATTTAATTGGTATAAGGACTCAAATAGCCTACCCTTGCTAACCCCCTAATGGTCAAACTATTTTTAAAAATAGTCGTTTTTTTTACATTGTAGTTCCCCCTCATATCCGTCCCTTTATTGTCTTCCAGAGAGCTAGTCATCTTTTTTTTTTTTAACCCTTACTTTCTTTCTTAGTAACAAATCTAAGACAGAAGGACCTGGGTGAGACAATTGGAGTTAAATGATTTGCCAGATCAAACAGTTAGGAAGTATCTGAGGCCATATTTAAACCCAGGTCTTCCTGACTCCAGGCCTAATGCTCTATCCACTGAGCTTCCTAGCTGTCCCTCTAGAGATATCCCTTATAACAAATACTTATTTAAAAAAAAAAAGGATAAAGAGGAAAGCCATCTTTAATCAAAATCTGACATTATATGCAATTTCTAATACTAGTGGGGACCCTTATCCCTTGTAAAGGAATTTTCATATCTCTTCTTTAGGGGCAAAGTTTGTTATTTTTTTAAACCCTTACTAAGCATTGGTTCCAGGGCAAAAGGAAGAGTGGTAAAGGGCTAGGCAATTAGGGTTAAGTGACTTGCCCAGGGTCACACCTGGGAAGTGTCTGAGGCTAGATTTGAACTTAGGATCTCTCATTTCTAGGTCTAGTTCTCAATCTGCTGAGTCACTTAGCTGCCCTTCAGAGTTTATCCTTCATAATTTTGCAACATTNTATATATATATATAACTTTAGCTATGAAGCACTTCAAGTAGTGATTTATCTAAATTGCAAAGGTTTCTGAATATCTGAAGGATTTCCCTTTTAGGCATCAATACTTAAAAAAATAGTTTCCTAATTTGGCATTGAATTTCCTCCCTATTTTCCTTCATCCTTAAATAAATTATACCACAATCAGCAAGCTACTCCGTAGGGCCAAATCTAGACTGCCAATACCCGTTTTTATACAGTAGAGAACTAAGAGAACAGTTTTGACATTTTTGAATATGGTAAAAACTTATTTAAAAATGTGAAAAACCATTCTTGAACACAAACAGAAAACTGGCTTTGGCCCACAGAGTATACTTTGCATTTCCGTGTACTCTACTGATCATAATTTAAACCTTTTTGATGACTTGAGTTATCATAAACCCTATAACTTTTATCTGTTATTAATAACAACAACATCAATGCTTTGAGTATTATGCTTGATACATCGATGCCCTTGGCAAACCTGTTGAAATTTGTAGAGCAGTTTACATGTGAAAAATGGATTTAGGTTGCTACGATTTTAGTTCCTCCATCTGGCTTGTGCCTTAATAGCGTCTCTCCCTTTTTAATCTGATTTAAGCTTGCTGTGGACTTGAGAATTATGACTAAGCTTTTTGAATTTGGATGTGAAATAAAAATAAACGAGCTTCAAACAAGAGCCCAGGGGGGTGGTCTCAAGAGTAAAGTGCATGAACTTTTAGAATATGGACTTCATGACATATGTTTTGGCTGCTCAGATGGGTTTTTGCTTACTTTCAGGTTCTTTGCTGTGCCCTGAAAGGTGTGTCCTGATAGGTGAGTCCCAGATTGATAAAATGTTACTGTAAATCTATTTTTTACTATAGTGGAAATATTTTCATTATTTCCTAATATTCACTTGCCTTCTGAGATTTTACTGTGAAGTTTTAGATTAACTGTAGTAGTTCCAAAGGGAGATTATGTGGATTGTTTTAAAAATTCAAATTGACTATAATAAAGCTCATGATTTTCTTAAAAAGTCATAGTCTATTTATTTGTTTTTTAAATCTGTAAGTGAGAATGCACCACTCTTCTTAATGTCATTAGAAGGTCGCTGCTATTTCTCATTAAAAAAAAAAAGTTGTTGGATTCAGTCCATGTCAAATATTAAAGGATTTTGATAGATGAGACATAGATTTGGAGATGACACCTATTTGAATCTTAATCTTTTTCATTATTTATGTCATAGGATTTCCAGTGATATTAAATCAAGGTTTCTCAGCCTTAGTTTTGTGATTCTCTAAGATGATTCTAGTTATCTAAAGAAAGATAGAGCAGAATTCTCAATATAGTCTTGCTACAAAATTAATTATATTTCACTTTAAGTTTTAAAATGCATTACTTTTATGCTTTTTCAGGAGTGTGAAAGTATTACAAAGCAATCAACATTTCTAGTTCAATTGTTAAATTTTTTTTTAAACTCTTAACTTCTGTGTATTGGCTCCTTGGTGGGAGAGTGGTAAGGGTGGGCAATGGGGGCCAAGTGACTTGCCCAGGGTCACACAGCTGGGAAATGTCTGGGGCCAGATTTGAACGTAGGACCTCCCATCTGACTCTCAATCCACTAAGGTACCCAGCTGCCCCCAATTGTTAATTTTTTAAAAAAGCTCCTCTACCCAGTGAGATAGTCTAAATATTATCTACAGATGGAGTAACAGGGACCCAAAGAAAATAAGTATCTTGTTCATTGTCATAGTTTCATAGGATTTAGAGATGGGAGGGACCTTAGGGTTCATGGAGTCTAACACTTTTACTTTATAGATTAGAAAACAGAAACTCCCAAAGTGAAGTGACTTGTTACAGGTCCCCCAGGTTGGAAGTTGCAAAGTAGGATTTTAATTTATACCTCTCATTTTAAATCCCATGTCCTTCAATACGCCACATGTGACTCTGAATAATTGATATGCTGCTGTGGCTTGGGACAGAGAAGATAAGATTGTATCTAATTGAATTTAATAACTGGATTACAGGAGTTGCATATAATTACCAAATCAGATTCCCTGAAGGTTTTCTCTCTTTGCACTACTGTTAAATGAATCTTCTACTGCTCAACATCACTTAAAAGTTATTTCACTTTTTCCTTAGAGTAGAGGTGGGGAACTTTTTTTTTTTATGGAATGTCATTAACTGAAAGTTAAATTTAGGGTTGGTTGTGAATTCTTTTTAGGTGACAGCAATAAGCAGCGTTCCATTTATCTTATAGCCTAAGAATTTTTTGACAGAAATTGTGATTTAATTGGTATAAGGACTCAAATAGCCTACCCTTGCTAACCCCCTAATGGTCAAACTATTTTTAAAAATAGTCGTTTTTTTTACATTGTAGTTCCCCCTCATATCCGTCCCTTTATTGTCTTCCAGAGAGCTAGTCATCTTTTTTTTTTTTAACCCTTACTTTCTTTCTTAGTAACAAATCTAAGACAGAAGGACCTGGGTGAGACAATTGGAGTTAAATGATTTGCCAGATCAAACAGTTAGGAAGTATCTGAGGCCATATTTAAACCCAGGTCTTCCTGACTCCAGGCCTAATGCTCTATCCACTGAGCTTCCTAGCTGTCCCTCTAGAGATATCCCTTATAACAAATACTTATTTAAAAAAAAAAAAGGATAAAGAGGAAAGCCATCTTTAATCAAAATCTGACATTATATGCAATTTCTAATACTAGTGGGGACCCTTATCCCTTGTAAAGGAATTTTCATATCTCTTCTTTAGGGGCAAAGTTTGTTATTTTTTTAAACCCTTACTAAGCATTGGTTCCAGGGCAAAAGGAAGAGTGGTAAAGGGCTAGGCAATTAGGGTTAAGTGACTTGCCCAGGGTCACACCTGGGAAGTGTCTGAGGCTAGATTTGAACTTAGGATCTCTCATTTCTAGGTCTAGTTCTCAATCTGCTGAGTCACTTAGCTGCCCTTCAGAGTTTATCCTTCATAATTTTGCAACATTCCTTTTCATTTTGTGGTAGTTGTTCTTTCCTTTTATATCTTTACAGTCATTGTGTCTTTTGTTTCCTAGTTCTATTTATTTCATTTTCCATTAGTTCACATAGGTGTTTCCGTACTTTTGTTTATTCATTGCTTCTTTATGGCACAATAATATTTCTGTTGCATTCATGGGCTGAACTTTGTTTAACCACTTCCTAATTTATGGGCATCTACTTGTAGAATCTTTAGGTCTAAAGTTAAGGACATTTTAGCCACTTTATTTCTATAATTCCAAATTTATTTCTTGAATGGTTGTACAATTTTCTTTCTAGAAAAGTCACAGCTCCACCAAGAATGCAATAGTATGTTTGCCTTTCCATAATCCCACCAACACTGAAGTTTCTCAGTTTTTCTCGTCTTTGCCAGTTTGCTGGGTGGAGGTAAAAACCTTATAGTTGTTTTGATTTGCATTTCTCTTATTTAAAACATTCTTCCACATAATTATTAATAAATTGCATTTCATATTTTGAAAACTATTTGTTCATATCCTTTGACTACCTAGTTATTGGAGAATGAGAAAAATTCACATTAATACAGATCATCACTTGCATTGCAAGACATAGTCTTATAAGCTCAAATGTGGCTTCAGACACTTCTTAGCTGTGTGACTCTGGGCAAGTCATTTAACCATGATTGCCTAGCTCTTGTTGCTCTTTTGTCTTAGAATTGATAGTAAGCCAGAAGGTAAATGAAGAAAAGAAGGAAGGAAGAAGGGAGAAAGAAAGGAAGGAAGGAAGAGAAGGAGGGAGGGAGGGAGGGAAGAAAAGTGGAAAGGAGGGAGAGAGGGAGGGAGGAAGGAAGGAAGAAAGGCAGGAAGGAAGGAATATGTGATCTGGTAAGAGTTTAAAAAAAAAAAAAAGGACTTGTAGTCTTTATGACTTACCTGTGCCAAGGAGAGATTAAGCGAATTTCCTAAAGTGACACATCTAGAATGTGTGTCAGAGGAGTACCATTTCACCATACTACCTAAGAAAAGGAAAGTGAAAAACCCTATTCAAAAAATATAATATAATAAAGTAAACTTCAACTCTGTATTGCACTAGTTAAGGAAGACAGACAAAGGTGAATGGAAAATATTGGGGAGATGAAGTTTAGAGGGAGAAGTTGAGAAAATAGATACACAAAAGCAGAAGTACACAGAAAAGGAGATATTTAGAGATTAACACATAGGAGAAGGGGGGAAGAGACAGAAACACAGAGAGAAAATAAGAATATTGAGATTAACCTTAAGTAATAATTTTCTCATTTTGTACCCTTTTAAGATCTTACTAATGAAAGAGATATTTAGTGAAAGTTTTATGTTATTTTCATTCTTATTTGCATAAATGGAGCTATCTCCTCTTGGTAATTCTTTGAAAGGTGGTTGAAATTAACTTGAGGAATGGAAGATCTCTGCCATTTTCTTTGGTATATATAGCTCCTTCATTGTATGTGGATCCTTGAAAACAGGAAGCCCATTTTAACAGGAGATACTTATTTTTAAATTGACAGAGAATATAGGGACTTTTTTTTTTCGCCTTTAAGGTGCCAGAACTTAAACTTATCCAACTGGGCATTGTGTTTTTTTCTATCACTTAAAATCTGTCTTATAAATAGTCTTCTATCTATCAGGTACATTAACAAATACAGAAATGTACAGCAACAGCAGTCTACTCTTATTTATAATTTTTCTTATCTAATTAGATTTGCATGGATTGATTAAAGTACCTAAACTAGCTTCCATAGAATTAGATCTAGAAGAACCTTAAAGAACATCTGTTCATTACTCTAATTTTACAGAAGAGGAAGGTCCAGAAAGGATAAATAATCTTCCCAAAGTCATAGATTGATAATAAATGAAAAAGTTGGGACTTGAAGCCAGATTTTCCAGCTCCAAATTAATTTTTTCCACTGTGCCAATTAATTGGTTGATTAACAAGCATTTAATAAACACATAGTTTGTGTCAGACACTGTGCTTAGCACTGGCAGTACAAAGAAAAGGGGGGGAAAGCACTAAAATTATCTTTTCCCTCTGTAGTGTGCTTCTTAATGAGAGACAACATGTATTTATTTAACATTCATATGGACTTATTTAACATTCATATGGAATAGAAAACAAGTAACTGTTTGAAGGGAAAAGGGAAGTGAATAATCATTTATTAAGTACCTATTATTTGCTAGCCACTGTACTAAGTGCTTTATAAAGATTATCTCATTTGATCTTCATCACAACAGTAAGTGCTATTATCATTGCCATTTTATAGTAGAGGTAGATATTACAATGATCCCCATTTTACAGTTGAGATAGATACTACTATAATCCCCATTTTACAGTTGAGGTAGATATTATGATCCCCATTTTATAGTTGAAGAAACAGAGGTTACCAGTGGTTAGGTGACTTTCTGAAGGTCACACACATTGTCTGCAGTTGTATTTGAACTCAGATCTTCCTTCATCTGAGCCTAGCACTGTGTTTATTGTGCCACTTTGCTCCCCAGAAGGAGCTGGGAAAGATCTTCTGCAAAGGTTGGAGTTGGAGCTGCTCCTTGAATAAAGCCAGGATATCAAAAGGCAGAGGAGAGCATGGAGGCCAGTCAATGCAAAGGCACATGAAGTGGGGAGAGGGAAGGAGGAATAATAGCAAATGGGTCAGCATAGCTGAATTGTGGGTATGGAGGAAGAAAAGTTTAATAACATTTGAAAGATAGGAAGAGCCCAGTTTGTGAAAGGCTTTAAATGCCAAATAATATTTTCAATTTGATCTTGTAAGCAATAAGAGAACCACTGGTGTTTAAGTTTGCAGGATGGTGGTGGTAAGTTTAATATGGTTAAGCCAATGTTTAAGAAAAATCCCTTTGGGAGTTGTTGTAGAGACTTGAATCATGGAGACGAATCAGAAGACTTTTACATTAATCCAGATTAAAAGTGATAAAGGCTTGAACCAGGGAAGTAGCTATGTTAGTGTAAAGAACTGGACATATATATGAGATGTGAAGATAGAAAAAATAAGGTTTGACAATTGGCTAGATATGTAGAGTGAACAAGAGAGAGGAGTCAGAAATGATGAATCTAGTGTTTGGAAGAATGGTAGTGTCTTCACAGTTATAGGAAGATGTGTAAGAGTGGTGGTATGAGGATGGGGGTGGTAAGAAATGATGAGTTTGGATTTGGACATGTTGAGTTTGAGATGTCTATAGGACATCTAGTTGGAAATGTTCATAAAAGAGTTGTCTAGCCTGGATATACAGATCCTAGCAGTCATCTGCATAGAGATGATAACTGACTTCACAGGAATTGATGAGATTATCAAGTATAGAGAAAGAAAAAAAGAAAGGCTGCCTTGGAGGACATTCACAATAAAGATCCAGTAAAAAGTCTGAGGAGTAGTTGAACAGGTAGTAAGAGAATCAATAGAGAACAATGGCATTAAAATCTAGAGAAGAGGCAATAACCAGTAGGGAAAGATGATTACCAGTGTCAAATGCAGCAGAGATATCAAGGATGAGGATTAAGAAAAAGCCTTCAGATTCTGAAAATTAGAGATAATTGGTAACTTTGGAAAGAACAGTTTCAGTTGAATGAAGTTGGAATCCTGATTGCAAAGGGTTTAGAAGAAAGTGAGAAGAAAGGAAGTGGAGACATACTGGGAATCTTTTTAGGGGTTTATCAGAGAAATGAAGGAGAGATACAAGACGATAGCTATCAGGGATGGCAGGACTAAATGAAGGGGTTTTTTTTGGATTGGAAGAGACAAGTTTTTTGTAGGAAGTAAGGAGAGAGGGGGCAGCTGGGTAGCTCAGTGGATTGAGAGTCAGGCCTACAGACAGGAGGTCCTAAGTTCAAATCTGGCCTCAGACACTTCCCAGCTGTGTGACCCTGGGCAAGTCACTTGACCCTCATTGCCCACCCTTACCACTCTTCCACCTAGGAACCAATACACAGAAGTTAAGAGTTTAAAAAAATAAATTAAAGGGAAAAAAAAGGAGAGAGTGAGGAGGGAAAAAGAGTACAGGCACTATTTCGCCTGTCTGCTGGAGAAGACAGGAGCAGATGAGAACAAAGGTTCAAATAGTGGGGGTAAACTTGGCAATGAGAAGAACCTTTTCCATCAGAGATTGGAGTGAAGAAAGAAATGTTGGGGAATGACAAGAGAGTGATATGAAATGAGAAGGAGAGAAGAAGGGAACTCATGGTGAATATTCTTAGTTTTTCTGGTAAAGAAGTAAAAGTCTTGTCTTTAGCCTCCTTAGCTTTCTTTTAGACAGTTCATTCACAGTATCTCCAATGGAAAGTCTTTCCTACCTCCTCTTTGTGCACTTTCCTCCAAATATCATCATTATCATCATCATCATAGTTAACATGTCAATTTAAGGTTTGCAAAGTGCTTTATATATTATCTCATTTGATCCTCACAATAACCTAAACGAAGTAAGTATTATTATTATTCCATTTAACTGATGAGGAAACTGATCTTACCAGAGAGTAAATGACTTGCCAAGGGTCATATAATTGGAGTTACTGAAATGAGATTCAAACTTTTCCTGTGGCCCTCTATCCATTATTCCATCTGTCTTCCAGAAATTCTCATTTTTTGTATGTTATATCCCACCAACCTAAGTAGAATGTAAGTCTCTTGCTAACAGGGACTATTTATCCTTTTTTTTTTTTTTTTTTGTATTGCTAGGATTTAAGCAGTGCCTTGCCCTTTATAGGCACTTAATAAATTCTTGTAGGTTTGTGGTGAATTAGATTACTGTAATAAATTACTCTCATAGTTTATGTATTTCTTTTTCTGATTGATGAGTAAAAATCAGCATTGTACATTGATTTTAGGAATTTGTGTTATTTAAAGGCCTGCTCCATTAGTCTCTAATTTTTAGAAACTCAAAAAGGTATTGGTTTGAGATACATCTAAACTATGTGAAATCAGAATCCCAGAAAAATTTGACATTCCCTGCTTAAAGGTACTGCAGGTTAAGCAATCCACGTCTTTGATTTATCTGAATAGAGGAAAAATTCCCAGGCTCCCATCTGTTTGCTAACAACCAGTCAGAAAAGATTGACTCCTCTGTACTGGAAGAGTTATGTTTGGGCAGTCCCTGAAAAGAAGATAGTGCAATGAATAGATATTAAATTTGTGCTCAAATACAATTTTCTTTTGCCTTGTGTATTTCATCCTTCATTAGTGTGTCAGCAGTGCTGAGATCAAATAAAACCTTCTGTATGAATTCTGGCAGTGTCCATTTTTACTCAAGCCCTTCAGAGCCCTTTTATGCAAAAGAAAAGTAGTCTGTTGATTTCATTTTCCTAATCAGAAAAGGTGGGAGTATAAGTACTAGGCAAAAGAAGAAAAATGTTCTTATGTTCATTACTTTTAGAAATCCCTTGAAAAAAAGACTGTATTAGAGTACTCGCCATTGTGTCAGATTGTAGATTCATAGAATGTTAGCTCCTTTTTGCTCCTTTTTTAATTAACCAGCAACCCCCCCACCCCAAGTTGAAATGGGAACAATTTTCTGGTTATTAGATATATTTGTTAGTTTCCCAAATTTTTGTTTTTAATTGCTACTTTGGTCTCCAACCATTTATCCTCCTGACAAATCAATAGCTAAATAATAAGTTCAGAACTATGGGTTATTGTTAAATGGCATTTGATATTTTTTTATTTCAGGATATTCTCAGAATGCTAATTTGAAAAAAAATTATTTTGTTGTAATTTAATAGTTTGTGTCATCTCAAGAAAACAGAAACTTTTGGATCATTCAGGTAGGAACTCTGATTTAATTTGATGCAGATGTGGTTTCATTAGTCCAGTTGTGTAGCATGGATGGAATGCCTGGCTTGGAGTCAGGAAGACTCATTTTCTTTTGTTCAAATCAGGCATCAGACATTTATTAGCTATGTGACTCTGGGAAAGTCACCTAACCTTGCTTGTCTCAGTTTCCTCATCTGTAAATTGAGCTGGAGAAAGAAATGGCAAACCACTTCAGTATCTGTGCCAAACAAACTCCAGATAGAGTCAAGAAGAGTCAGGTACAACTGAAAAACAATAATAACAAAACTTTAAATGAGTCACATACCTCTTAGATTTCTCTGGATATAGATCTGGAAATCCTAGAAAACTCTGCTCATTCTAAGAAAGTGACAGGTTTGCTGAGAAATGCTCATCAAATAGTTTAATGACCTTTATGTAAACTTAATTACTTGTACCATTTTTATATGAAGTTATATTTAATAAATTTTAATGAAGATGGGAAATTTAGCAAATTTTACTTTAAAATAGCATTTATATTCAGTTAAATCTTAGAAAATATTTTGTCCTTTCTGTCAATTTTTAGAACAGTTCAATTTGGAATCTATGTAGTAGTAATGCCTATAATGGAAAATGTACACCTGTGGTAAAAGAATGTGTCTAGTAAATATGTTTATACAGCTGCATAGTAATGTGCCTCATTATAGTGTGCATTTATAGAATCATGTAATGAGTCTCATTTCCAAACAACCGTTAACTTTGGCTTGGAAGTGGCTAATTAAATAATAATTTTACTTTTCAAATCCAGACCGTATAAATATTATATGGCATTATTCTAGACATCAGCTTCAAATATTAATGTATGAACTTGATAGTTATTATATGCTGGCTTATTTCTTAAATAGTCCAGACTTTTTGTAAAAAATATTTCTTATTTATAAATTATATTTTAATACCTATATTTAGTAAGGTTTGCATAAAATTTTATAGCACTTACATAGAATCATTTGTCATACTTCAAGGAAAATTATTATTCATTAATTTAATTTGGCCTCTGAAAGCAACCTTTATCATTAGTACATTATATATACTTCATGGGCTTATTAGCATTAGATAATGTGTATGACTTCATTCAGGCTTATTAGCTCATGAAAAATTATTTTTAAAAGCTGGAATAAAGACAAATTTAAAAAATAAGAAAATAAATCTTGGCTTTTTCTTTTTTTTTTTCCTTTTTTTTTAAACCCTTAACTTCTGTGTATTGGCTCCTAGGTGGAAGAGTGGTAAGGGTGGGCAATGGGGGTCAAGTGACTTGCCCAGGGTCACACAGCTGGGAAGTGTCTGAGGTCAGATTTGAATCTAGGACCTCCCGTCTGTAGGCCTGACTCTCAATCCACTGAGCTACCCAGCTGCCCCCTGGACTTTTTCTTAATGGTGATTATAACTAGTCAGTTTCACATTTCAATTACATATGAATTATTTCTATATTTCTATCTATATAAAGATTAAATCAGAGAATTTAGAATTGCACATGGCATTAGAGATCATTGAGTTAAAACTCCTCATTTTACAATTGAGAGAGATCAGGGTCAAAGAAAGAAAATAATTTGATGTTCTTTAGAAAGTTAAACATTAGTAGGTTCCTTCTGCTTAAAGCACCAAAACTCAAATTACAAACATTCCTTTTCAATCTATCATGTGAAAGAAAATGTATTTAAATTCTCTGATGAGATAGTTATCATCCTGATTCTCAAATCTGTGAAAGGTAAAGAAGAAAAATTATAGATCCAATTTCATAGTTAATATAGATGAAAAACTTTTGCAAGTGCATACATAAATTTCTTCAATATCATCCACTTGGATTTATACCATGGATACAAAAATAGATCAACATTAATGAAACTATTAGCATAATTAATCTTAAAAACAAAAACCATATTATCATATCAGTAGTCATAAAAACCTTTGAAAATGATTGTACTAGTTTTTAAGAGCAGGAATATTTATTTTTGTTTTAAAATATATAACATACATGTAAGGTTCCAATAATATGATATATATGATTTATTATAAATAAGTAATATATTAGAATAAATATGTTTATTGTAGAGAAACAAATTCTCACTTTAGCTATGTCCACTCTAGTTTTTTAAAAACCCTAAAATATCTAGCATAGAAGGAACTTTCTTTAACATGATATTATTTATATATTTATATGTACATATCCATGTATATGCATTGCATAATAAATTTTACATATATTGAATTAAATATGAAAGAACTAGCATTATTTACAATGAAAAACACTGAAAACTTTGTAGGTATTTGTAGATTAAAATTAATATCTAATAATTCCAAGTATTATATTTTATAAGATTTATTAATAATCACTTGAAGTAGAGGAAAGTAAAAACTATGAGTAAAGAGGAGTTTCTCCCAGACCACTATCATGGGAGAAGAGAGAGGGGGTGGAGTTACACAAAATGTAAGAATGCAACATGGGTATGAAAGTGGAATTCTGGGAAATGGAGTTACAAAATTCTAAAATTGCACAATCCCCCCTGTGATCCTTTGGAAGACTAGTCTCCTCAATGGATCATTTAAACATAACCAGCTTATAGCTCTAAAGATTTTTAACTAAAGGTGTATATATAATATTGCAGTTTCTAAGGGGAAATTACAATAATTTGCAGATAAAAGGGAAATAAAAGAGAAAAAAACCAAAACTAATGATTGCTACATTGATTAAAAAAAATCAATTTGGGGGCAATCCCCTTTGGCATAAGAGTATACATTCAAAACAAATGCATTCAACTCCACACAGTTCAAAATCACCACATCCCAAAGTTTACTCTGGATCTTTTGGTGCAGTGTATGGTTTCTGTTGGCATCTTCATGGAGCCCACTCCAAACAGTTCACTTTCTGGATTTGGGGAGTTAGCAAATTTTACATATTACTAATTTACTAATTTGAGAGTAATTACTAAATTACTCTCAAAAGAATGTAAACTTTGCATTATAGGATAATAATACAATTCCTCCCTCCCCCCCCGAGGAAGGTAGTGACAAACACACAGATCACTCAGGGATACATGGCTGAGTTATGAGGTGTATGAATCAATTGTCAAAAGAAATTAAAAACATAAAAAAAAATAAAAGAGAAAAATAATTGTCAAAAGAAATTAACACATTAAAAAAATTCAAATAAAAGAGAAAAATAACTTCTGGATGAAATATAAAATATCAAAGTCTTATGTGTAAAAATTCTAAGTAAGGAAAAATAAACCTATAATAGGTCCTTGAATCGGGGCCTGATTAAAGTGATTTATGTCCCACAAACCTATAGTAGTAATATGCACTTACCCAGTCAGCAGCCAGGACTACAGAAAATTTGCCATCCTATGAAAGAAAGAAAAGGAACTAGATTTTAGTAGCAAATTGGAAATGGCATTCCCTGGTTGGATTTTATCTTTCATTCTCAGAGATAGGGGAGCCAGGATGATAGCCAAACTTTGGTAGTTGGTAGAATGTGGCATGGGGAAGACCTGCATCTGACATATGTCAAACAGTCACAACCTCGAATCTCAAACAAGTTCAAGTCCCCTGTTTTGGCACAGAATCTCATCAATCCCACCAGGACTGATTGGTCTCTTTGACCTTGTGCTCATTGGCACTGTGCAGGTTAACTTTGTACTTCTTGGCACTGTGCAGTGGCTCTATTTGTGATCCCTTGTCCTGGAATCAGACACAATCATTAATAAAGTCCCATAATTTTTAACAAGCAATTAATGGCAGATTTCCATAGTCTAAAGCTTTGGAGTATACTTTGACATAGGGCTAATGGACATTTTAAACTTACCCTAGTGTGAAACTTTAAAAAACCCTTAATACTATTTACATGTGTTTCAAGTACAAAAAAATGAGAGAAAAAAGAAAATTCAAATACTGTATTGCACATACAAGGAAAAAAATAATAAAATAAAAAAATAAAAACTATATAGTTCACAATTAGTGGCACACTGTGTCAGCCAAGGACAGGCAGAATACAAAGGTTTCTCACCCAAAAATGAGTTCCATTTCCTTTTTAACTTGGCCATGATCCACAGCATGAGTGCAAATGATTTTCCCCAAGTAATAGCTTTATAAAACAGTAGTATAGCAGGTAATACACATTCAAAGAAATACCAAAATGCCCCAAATTCACAATAGCCCAATTAATGAGAATATCAAACCTCCTATCGTTGTGGGATTCACATTAGTTGCTGTGGAGCATTTAAAGAAAACAACAAAAAACTTCTGAAGCTCATGGATACTTGTCACAAGTTCTCCAGATCTAGCCATTCTTTCAACCTTGGCTGAGATATTTTTAACAAAGTTTATTACTGCCATCATTCCAAAATTTTGCAGGAGAAACTAGAAAAAACCTCAGTAATGCCGATAAAAATCTTTTGCATCTAAAATGTCACCAAGAATTTAGATCATTCTGTTGGAAGGGTAGAGTAAACTGAAGAGTTACAAATATAAAAACCCATTCTGAAGCTACTAGGCTTCCCAGGAAAATCCTTCCCATCTCCTAGATGAGATTATAACTCATTACAGGGTAATTAAGCTCCTTTATGGGGAGCCTTCCTCTCTCTGGTATGAGACTGTAACAGTGTAAAAAACCTGTCTCCAATATGTCCCATCCATTTCAATGTGGAGTTGAGGACTAAATAGTGAAAATCACTTCAGATGTCTCATCCATTACATCTTTAATAAATGTGGAGATGGGGAATACAACAGTGTTATTGAACTTCACTTCAACTACAAATGGACCCTTATCTCTTGTTACAAACAACTCAGAGACAGGCAAATGATCAGTCAGAAGTATTAGTGCTGCTAGATATCTGAAAATCACTTCTGAAGACCCCTTAAAATCATTTGAGATATTTAGCACATTAAATTTTCCAAAGGTTGTATACAGGTTGTAACTAGTTTGATGGAGTCCATCTATTCATCATCTATATGACAATTAACAAATGCAAAAAGGAACAAAAGACCGTTTAGGCAACATGTGACCCTTGATGGATCTGGTGATGAACCCAGCATCCATAAGGACATATGGTTTTGTCACTGAAAAGAGATTGTCTAATGTGACTATGGGCTTTTACAATGGTATTTTCTCCATCCAGTCATATGGGAAAGGTACAAATAAAGACAATGTAACAGAATATATAATTAATAGCCAAAACACAGTAACTGAAAATGATTCAGCGTAACAGAATAGTATAGATCAGATTAATATGTGAACTTAAAAAAAATTGAATTTTAAAGCAAACACTCAGTAAATACAATATATATGTGACAGGATACAGGCATTGAATTCAAGAGACCTTTTCTCCAATTCCAATAGCTGTGTTACAGACTTCTTCACTCTTTTGGTGGGGAACAAACTCAAACAGTTAAAATCAATAAGGCAATGGAGTCTGAAAAGGCTTAAAAAGTTTTCAAAAGTTTATTACAAAATTTTTAAATGAAATATTAATAACCATAATAAAGCATATTCCAAATCACTAATAAAAGAAATGCAAATTAAAGTAATTCTGAGGCTTTATCTCATGCTCATTATCAAAGATGATAAAAAGACAGAAATAGTCACTGTTAGAAGAGTTATGACTTTCCAAAGGCATACTAATAAATTGGAAATGTGAATTTTTCTAATCCTGGAAAATAATCTGGATTTATATGAGAAAGGTCACTAAATTAATTATATCCTTTGACCCAGTGATTTCACTGTTGAACATATTCAAGTGATCCAATGTAAAATAAGTTATTCAGTGCATCATTTTGTGGTAATAATAGTGAATCTAAAATGTAAAATCCAAATGTGAAAAGTGGGTTGGTCCTCAGTGATGAATAAATTGTGTTCTATAAATGTATGAGAAAGAAGGAATCTGAGGAACTGAGAAATATGAGAAGACGTACAAAGTTATTCATAGTGATATAAGTAGAACCAGGAGAATGTTATTTCTTAAAATTTAATTTAATAATATTAAATGAAAACATACTATATAAGACAGTCAAACTTAGGTTAACCACATCAACCAAACATATTCTTCAGAGAGTGATGATGAAACAGCTTTTCCAGGGTTCTTAACCTGGGATCTGTAAACATGTTTAAAAATAATATTATATAGTTTTGTTTCCTCCTTGACTATTCTAATTCCTTCATTTTCTTTTTCTGCCTGAATTGCTATGGTTATAGCATTTCTAGTATATAGTAGTAGTGATAGTATATAGTAGTAGTGATAATGGACATCCTTGCTTCATCCCTGATCTTATTAGGAAGGGTTCTAGTTTGTCTTTATTACAGATAATTCTTACTGATGGTTTTAGATAGATACCCTTTATCATGTAAAAGAAAGATCCTTTTATGTCAAAATTTTCTAATGTTTTTTATAAGGAATGTGTGTTGTCAGCCTTTTTCTGCATCTATTGAAATAATCGTATGATTTCTGTTGGTTTTGTTATTGATATGGTCAATTATGCTGATAGTTTTCTTACTATTGATCCACTCCTGTCTGTATTCCTGGTACAAAACCCACCTAGGATGGTATATAATCCCTTGTAATATAATGTTAAATCTCCTTGCTAATATTTCATTTACAATTTTTACATCAATATCCGTAATGGATATTGCTCTAGTTTTCTTTTTTTGTTTTTAGCTCTTCCTGGTTTAGGGATCAGTACCATACTTGTGTTGTAAAAGGAATTTAGAAGAATTCCTTCTTCCCCTATTCTTCCAAATGGTTTATGTAGTATTAGAATTAATTGGTCTTTGAATGTTTGGTAGAATTTACTTGTGAATCCATCTGGCTCTGGGGCCTTTTTCTTAGAAAATTCTTTGATGGTTTGTTAAATTTCTTTTTTCTGTGATGGGATTGTTTAAGAATTTTATTATCTTTTTTGTTAATCTGGACAATTTATATTTTTGTAAATATTCATCTCACTTAGATTGTCAGATTTATTGAAATAGAATTGGGCAAAATAACTCCCAATAATTGCTTTAATTGCTTTAATTTCTTCTTTATTGTTTGTGATTTCACCGTTTTTCATTTTCGATACTGGTAATTCAGTTTCCTTATTTCTTTTATTTAATCAAATAGTTTATCTATTTTATTTTTTTTTCATAAAACCACCAGCAAACATAATTCAACATAATTCAATAAGAGATAGAAATTCCTTTTAAAATAACTGTAGACCATACAAATACCTATGGGTATATTTATCTAAAACTACATATTATAAAACTTTTCACACAAATAAAGTCAGACCTAAACAATTGGAAAAACATTATTTGCTCATGGATAGGCTGTCGGTAGAATAAAAATTGCAATGCTACATAAAAATTTGTGTGTGTGCCTAAGGGGTAAAAATTATGGTTGGTCTGAATATTCAAGGATTTGGTCACCAAGAATTAAGTACTTAATTCCAAATGAAAGACTCAAGTCAGAATATCTTTTATGGTAGTTTATTTACAAATAGGAAGAGTGAAAGCAAGGAAAATGAGAGAGAGAGAGAGATAATTACTCTGACCTGGTCTGAACCAGGCAGGATTTCAGGGGCCCCAGCAAAGGGGCCTACAGAGGTTAATTAAACAAGGCTTCTAGCCATGAGACCTCCTCCAAGACGAGGGGCCTGTCCAGAGGCCAGTACCTTCAGAAAGCCAAGGAAAGGGAGTCAGCCTTTTCACTCACCCATGTGGTAGTCCAAAGGAAAGCTTGAACTCCTCTAAGGCCAAGTTCAAAGGGGAAAAAACCTCCTCACACGAAGTTACCACCATATTTAAAAGAAAGTTTTTTGCATCACTTCCTGTGTCTTCCTTCCACTTAAACATGGACCAATGGCAGCTTAAACTTTGCTTCAGACTGCCCAGCAGTCAGTTGTTTTTGATTTGTCACTTCGCCTGCACAGGTGGGTCATAGACCTTGCTCCTCCACTTAAGGATTAAGTGGAGGGTTTATACATTCCTAGTGGCTAAAATCTAAATAATAATAGGGGAGAGTTAATCCCATCTTCACATATGCAGCTAGATGGCACAGTAGATAGATTACCAGACCTGAAATGGAGAGGACCTGGGTTCAAATTTGGCCTCAGACATTTTCTAGTTTTGTGATCCTGGGCAAGTCACTTAACCCTGTTTGTCTAGCCCTTACAGAATTATTTCTAAGAAAGAAAGTAATGATTAAAAATAATAATACACACATAAAATAATAATACACATAAAATAAAAACACAGATATTTGACAATTATTTCAATATGACTGATTTCCTTTGTAATACTACATATTTTATTTTATATATTTAAAAGCATGATAGGGAATTTGGGGTTCAGGAATGTTATTGTAGAATATTGTATACAGAGTCAGACAGTGTTTATCAGTTAGTTTTATTTAAGTGTTCTTCATTGTTACAACAGAGGGTTTAATGTTGAGGTATATGTCAGCATGAATGTGGTATAAGAAAGGTATAACTTAAGAAAAGAAAGTGTTGCATGAAAGTATCTTAGATTATTTTGGTTAACCCTGTCAAAAATGAAAATTTCATTTCAAAAGGGAGCAAATAAGTCAGTGGGACTAAATTATTTCAAATCTATTGCCATTCCAGAAAAAAACTAAGTGCTTGGTGGATATGTCATGTGGTGTTTGTTTTTTCCTATTAAAGAAGCCACACAAAGGAAATAGTGAGGGACCACAAAACAGTAATTAAGGTGGCATGGTTTTAGTGAAGGTTTTTAGCAGGAAGGAAGTAATGATCACAGGTTGGCAGATGAGAGAGTGTAGAGAATTTTTTAGGGGAGAAAGAATTGATATGTGTAATGCAGAGGGAAGATATGTGTTAGAATACTGACTTATTTGAAATGGGAGGTCTGACCAATGGGATTGTCATTGGAAATAAGTTTGGAAAAAGTAGAGAGGAAGCCATTTAATGGGAGAGCTTAAATGCTGGGTGTGTAATTTAGTTTTGGTGTTAGGAATGAGGTTATTGGGCAGACTATAGGGATGTAAATGTGGTCATTCTTCTTGGCCATATCTAAGAAGGAATGGAAAAAGAAGAGTTTGGAAGTAGAGAGTTTGAATAAGGTAGCCTCTAGATTCTTACTCTCTCTGGAAAGTCAGATAATGTTAAATCCAAGTCCATTTAGAACAATCATATTCTCCTAGGGCATGAGGGCCTAGACTAAAGGGCAAATAGAAAGGATAAATTTTAACTCATAATTCAGTAGCACTTTAAGGTTTTCAAAATACTTTTTCCATAATAGCCCTGTGGGGTAGGCAATATTATTATCCATGTTCAGCATTATAAAGGAATATCGTTTCACCAGAGAAGTTTGCTTTACATTCTTATTTGCTTTGCTTTGTATTTCATATGCCACAAGGTCTTTTCATCTGACATGGAATTGAAACCTCCTCCTATATACGTTGTCTCCTCTATGAGAATATGAGTTCCTAGAAAATAAAGACCGACAGGTTCTTCTATTTGTATCCACAATGCTTTGCACATGGTAATCACTTAATAAGTGATTTTTCCATTCATTTTTTTCATTCATTCACATTTTACAGATGAGAAGATTAAGTGACTTTGCAACAGGCATACAGAAAGGAAAGAACCGAGACTGTAGAATGAAAGATCTCTAGGGCTGGAAAGGTCCCCAGAGTTTATCAAGTCAAATCTCTTCATTTTTTAGACAAGCAAACCAAGGCCCAGCCTCTAACTCAGTCTTCTTATTCCTAATCAGTCAATAAGTATTTAACCATCCATCACTTACTATGTGTCAGAGAAACATTCTTTCCTCTGTAGTGCAATACTTCTGAAGAAACAGATTAATCCATGTGATACCAATAAGACAGAATCAGTAGAACTTTAGTGATTGATGACTAGACATTGGACAGTTTATTTGATTTTCTTATAATAAAATATTCAAACAACATTTAAAAATTCTGTATGTTGTAATGTTATAGGCTGGGTAGTACTAAGGGATATTTATGCCCTGGTGGAGTCACTTCAGGCCTAGGATCTTTTCCTCAGTTTTTCAAGATAAGAAACTCAATTTTTTTCAGTTCACCCAGAGATGATCATGTTTTGGTGAATGATTTATGCTCATCAGACTCTCAGTCAATAGATCAATATATATAAGAGACTGATTTATAAGCTAAAAATCCTATTTTGTTTGGTTTGTCAGAGTTGCTAAAAAAGGGAAAATGGCAAATGCTGGAGGGGCTATGATAAAATAAGTATATTAATGCTCTATTGGTGGAGTTGAGAATTGATCTAGCCATTTTGGAAAGCAATTTATAACTATTCTTTAAAAGTTATTAAAATGAATACCCTTTGACCCAATGATGCCTCTGTTAAGTATATATCTCAAAGTGATCAGAGAAAGAAAAAAAATCATATATATAATAATATTTGCAACATCTTTTTACAGTAGGAAAGAGTTGGAAACTGAGGGATGCATCTATCTACTGGAGAATAACTGAACAAACTATGATATATAAACATAATGGAAAACTATTGTGCTACAAAAAATGATGGATGGTTTCATCATGGTTTCAAACCTAGGAAGTCTTTGTAAGAATTTAAATTTAGGTTTTATGCTAAATATGAGAATTCTAAAGTAATATTGTAGTCACTGATTTAAAAATATTACAGCTTAAGTCAAAATGCCTTTTAGCAGCTTTATTTACAAAAAGGTGAAAAGAGTGAAAGTGGAAAAATGTAGATAAAGATACAGAAAGTACTGCCTAGCTACCAATACCCTGAGTTTAATCCTAATGTCTCCAGACTGAAAATATAGATCTGAAAGCAAATCTCACCAGAATCCAAAATCCTAATTAGGAAGCGGAAATCTGAAGAGCCAGGAGATTCTGAAGAAACCAATAAGAACCTTCATTGCACACAGGAGGCTAAGACCACCAAGAATCTCACCAGAACCTCACCAGTGTCCCACCAAAGTGCCAACAAGCACAGAAGGTCTCTTCACGGAAGAACGAAGGAAGGAATCACTCCACTCACCACCGCAGGATCCAAGGAAAGAGTCTCCTACTCCAGTCCGGCTCATCTATGCAGAATCAGACACTGAATCCTTGAGCTGGCCTTTTTAAAGCAGTTTTCTCCATGTTATTTCCTGTTGCTTCCCCACTTTACAGGAACCAATTGCAGTCTTTTAATTTGCCTAGCACTGCCCCCAACTTGGGGGGCATTGGCCTCTGGAGTTGTCACGCACTCTAGCAAGTGACTTGTGAACTCTATACTTAGTGACTGGTAAGGTACTAAGTAGGGTTACTTAAGTTTTTGATTGATTAACTTAAAAGTTGCTGATTGATAGAGTTTGATTCACTCATCACATCTTATATGAACTGATGAAAAATAAAGCAAGCAGAATTAGGAGAATAATTTGTACAATAATAACAATATTGTAAAAATAAACAAATTTGTTTGAAAGACTTGATGAAAGATTTAATAACTCTGAGCACAATTTCAGAGGATTCCTGATGAAACATGCTGCTCACCTCCTGAGAGAGTACAAAATTGGACATTTTTTTGGACATAGTCTTTGCCAGGAATATGCTTGTTTTACTTTGCACATTTATTATGAGGACTTCGTAGGTAATTGGGAAAGGGGAGGCAGGAGGAAAGAAAAAATAAAATTCAATTAAAATTTAAAAAGTAGAATGGCTATATATTAATTTTCATTAGTAAGTTTATTTGACCTAAGAAATATAACCCATTTGCTCATGGAAAGATTTGCTCAGGAGAACCTGTGGATCAGAACCTTGCTTAATTCAATTAAACTTTATTCTATAAATATTTTTAGTTTCCTGAGTATAAGGCAATATGCCTCGGTCTAGGGATCCAGTGACAGTAGCAAAATTGTCCCTGGCCTCAAGAAGCTTACATTTTTGTGGGAAGGAAACAAAATGTGCACAGATAGAGAGTTCAAACACAAGGATGGACTTGGATTGTCTTAAGGAAAATTTCTATCATGCTGTGGTATCTTGCTTTTTTATTCCCTTTTTTCTCCTTTACAGTATGGTGGTATTGTGGATTAATTGCCTGGCCAGGAATCATGCAAACTTATTTTCCTGAGTTAAAATGTTGGTATGTGACCCTGGACAAATCACTTAACCCTACTGCTTGCCTCATTTTCTTATCTATAAAGGGAGCTGGAAAAAAAAAATGGCAAACCATTCTATTCTCTTTTGCCAGGAAAACCCCAAATGGGGTTAGGAAAAGTTGGACACACCTGAACAACACTTCCCCCTCCTCCCCCAACCCTGCCTCCCTCCCCATGTCCCCAGGGATATTCTAACTGAAGTCTAATTAGAATTATAATTTTGGCTGCCTTTTAAAAAGTTTCTTATGGACTATTACCATTTTCATTTTTCATTGATGTTAAAAATTTTAAGATAGTGGTTTATTTTTATATTACTAACAGTTTAACTCATAATAAGGTGATGGTATTTGGGAAACGCTGCTTCTTACTGAAAAACATTTTTATTGTTATATTCTATTTTTGTATCACCTTCACTTCCAAATATATTCCTCTACCTTCCTCTACCTAAAGAACTATCTCTACTAATAAAATTTAAAAAGAAAAGAAAACAGAGGAAATGGCAGTTTATCAACTAAGTATGACAGTACATACAGTTTTTCATGTTACAAAGAAGGGAAGAAAATATATTCTTTTTTCCTATGGGAGAAATATGGTTATAACTACATTGTATTCAGGTTTGTTTTTTCCCCCCATTTATGGCATTATCATCACCTCTACTTCACTTCCTCATTCTCCTTCACTTTACCCCTCATATCTGATCAATTGCCAGATTTTGTTGTTTCTACCTTCACATTTCAGATATCTGACCCCTTCTCTCATTTCACACAATTATTGCTTTAATTCGTCTTTGTCACTGCTTGCCTAGATGCTGCTTCAAGTCTTTTCTCCAGTTCATCCTCTAGTTTGCTTCCAAAGTAAATTTTTTTAAACAGATCTCAAACCATGTGATTTCCTCTACTCATTTGACTCAAAACTTCCTATTGTCTCTACAGTCAAATATAATCTGTTAACTTTTAAGCATTTTAAAGGCCTTTGAAACCTGGCCCCAAACTCTTTTGGGGTTCAATGGACATCACCTCACTCCCACACACTATGATCCAGCCAAAATGGTCTTTTCTCTGTTCTTTACCCATGACACTTTATCTCCAGTCTCCATGCCCTTGCTCTGGCTACTCTGCTTCCAGAATATATTCCTTCCTTATTTCTGGCACCTATAATAGGGTCTCTCCCTTCTTTTAAGACCTAGCTGATCTTCTGCCTGAAGCCTTTCCTTCTCTCCCCAACTGCTAGTACTCTGTTTAACAAACTACCTTGTATTTAACTACTTTGTCTATTTTTGTGTCGTATATCCATATATTTGCATACAAATATATATGAACTTGTAGTCATTGAAATATAAGGAATAATGTTATTTATATTCCATCACCTAGCATAGTGCTTGACACAATAAATATTTGTTGACTTGTTGATTTTGTGTCTTTTTTTTCTTGTTCTGCTCATTTCCCTTTGCATTAGTTCATAGAAATATTCCTATGGGTTTCAGAATTCTTTTTTCTATTTTATTTTTTCCATCAATTATATGTAAAAACAGTTTCCAACTTTTTTCAAAGAAAATTGAGTTTCAAATTCTCTCCTCCCTTCCTCCCCCTTAACCCTCACCCCTCCTTGAGACAATAAGCAGTCTCATATAGATTTCACATGTACAATCATGTAAAACTTTTGTGGAAGGAAACTCAAATAGAAAAAAATTAAGAAAGTGAATACAGTTTGCTTTGTTTGGATTTAGATTCAGATTTTTCTCTGGAAGTAGATGGCATTTTTTTTTATCATGAGTCCTTTGGGATAGATATTTGGGATAGATAGATCACTGTATTATTGTTGAGAATAGCTGTTACAATCCTATACTATAACTTAATCTCTTGGATTTATTTTCCAGGTCAGTTGTTTTTCCCACAAGATATTTCACATTTTCTTCTATTTTTTTTTCATTCTTTTCACTGTGTTTGATTGTTTCTTAATTCTCATGAAGTCATTGTCTTCCATTTGCCAAAAATCTATTTTTTAAGGTATGATTTTTTTGAATGAGCTTTTTGTATCTCCTTTCCATTTGGCCAATTCTACTTTGTGAAGAATTCTTTTCCTCAATGAATTTTTGTACCTCTTTTTCCAAAGGATCTATTCTGTTTTTTAAGATACTTAATTTCTTCATTATTTTTGTGACTCCTTTACCAAGCTTTTGACTCCTTTTTTCATGATTTTCTTTTATCACTCTTATTTTTTTCCAATTCTTCTTCCACCTCTCTTATTTGATTTTTAAAATACTTTTTGAGTTCCTTGATTAATTCTTTTTGAACTTGAGAGCAATTTGTATTTCTCTTAGACGCTTTGATTGAATCAGTATTGATTTTGTTGTCTTCTTCTGAGTTTGAGTCTACTGTGTCACCAAAATAACTTTCTGTGTTGAGTTCTATTTTAAGCTTTAGTTCTTTGTGTAGTTGCCTTAAGAGCTGGTACTGGGAAATCTATCTGCTTTCGGTTCTTCCAAGATGACATGATATAAGGAGAGATGTGATTAATACTCACCCAGCCTGTGTTCTGGTCTGTGAGTAACCAACAAGCACTCTTTTTCCCCTTGGAACTGTAACCAGGGTCCCCTGTTTCCCTATGACTACAAGTACTGGTGCATGCTGGCACTCCTCCTCACCTGTGATTGTGCCCCAGGACTGCTACCTGGTTCTGTGTATGAGTAATGCAACAAGAGTCTTGCACTCAGAGCCAGCAAAGGGATCCTATAATCTCCTTCTGAGCCTTTGTCTGACCTCACCTTAACATGGAAGTTCTGGAAGTGTTGGTGGCTGCTTCAGCTGCATTTAAGGCCTGTTGCCTTGCTAGGGCCTTTTGTGTTGTGCATCACCTCTACTCTGGTGCACTAGATCCTTTTTGCTGGCCTTCTCAGTTATTTTGGGCTAAAAAATTATTTCACCATGTCTTTTTGTGAGTTATGCTGCTCCAGATTTCATTTTGAGGTGTTATATCTGTATTGGCCCAGATGGAAAGGGAACAGGTGGGAAAGAGAGTTGGTCAGTGAGGTAACTCTCTCTCTCCTCTCTTATGGATCCACTAATACTAGGGTACTTGAAGGGGTTTCACCCGGATGTTGGATGACCGGGGGAAGGTGTGCCAGCCCTTAAAGGTTAGAGGGAATGCTTCCACACAAGAAGAGGTATGTGGTGACCCTGTTCGATGTTGACCAAAACCAGGGTTCACACAAGCCTCCCCCTTGACCATTTCATCCAGGCAAAGCTGAGGGTCCTCTTTCCCTTCTTGTCTCTCAATAATCCTGGAACCCTATCTGACTGCTAAAAGTATTTATTAAGAATATCAGGGTGATTGATACAGGTGGTGGTTAGTGGAAATAGGTTGCCCTAAATGTCTGTCCCAAGGTTTGTCACTTTGGGGAGCCAATTCAGTCTCCTACCCAAAGCTTCACCTTCCCTTCTCTCTATCTCTATATCTGGTCTATACGCTATAATTATAATTCTGTAGAATAGGGTTTCTCTGTAAGGTGAGGGATAGGATAAGGGGTTTTGGGGATCTGCTCCCAGAGAGAGTCCAGAATCCCTAATGGACAGAATGATATAGTCTTGGTCACAGGAATATGTGCACTGACAGAGAACAGGGTATCTGTATTCAATTCCAGTAGGGGAAATCCACAGATTCACCTTTGGTTTGATCAGAGCTCGCTCACTGCTTCTACCTTCCTTGAGCTCCCCAAACCAAAGACCATGTCCTTTGGAATCCTTCCCAGAATTCCCCCACTGTCCATAACTGCCATTTTTGTCTTATGCTCCTCTCATGCAACATTCTGTTCCCCCCTCCCCAAATTCTTTCCTTTACCCTTCATCCTTACATATCATTGCTTTTCTAAGGGTAATTTGGAAGAAATGAGATGAGCCCCTACCTGTACCTTTGCCATCTTGGCTCTGCTCTCCAGTCCTTTTCCAGAATTCTTTTAATATAGTACAGTATTTACGTTCATATATTACCTAGTCAGTACTTAGTTGCCACTTCTTTTCTACTATGAAAATTACTGCTATGACTATTTTGGAATGGATTAAACCTTTCCGTCTTTCATAGGTTTGGCCATTTTAGTTGTGTACTTAGCATAATTTCAAATTATTTGCAACACATTGACATTGTCCCTTAGCATGAGTAATTCTGGATGATTTCTACATATGTGAAATCTGTTCCATTTATTCTTCAGCTTCACAAAGTGATTTACTAACTTTGTCTCTAGATTTAGAGTACATCCTATCTGAGGGTTTGTATCTGTGTTAACTGTAAAGAACAAAAGTTGTAGAGAAAAAAAAGTCAAGGTTTTGACTAAATGAGAAAGGCTTTGGTTCTTATAAATTGCTTTCCATTAGTACTTTGAAATAATTTTCACAGACACATGACAACCTTGACAATGCTTTTGTTTTGAAACATAGCTAGCATGGCCAAGATGAGGAACAGACTGCATTTCTTGTGTTGTCTGAGCCATTCTGGGAGAAGTTTGCCAGAGTTTAAGTTGCTTTGGGATTGGGTTTACAATGCAAGATGATTGTATCAGGAGGCATGGCTTTCTGATTGGCTTAAGAAGATGTCTGGGTTTGAGAAGGAAATTTAAGCAGAGATTATATGGAGTTGAAAACAAGGGAATCTGAGTCATGGAGCCAACCAGAAATAGATTTGACAGGTGAATCACTGCTGGTCAAACCAGGAGAAGATGACCCAGCAGAATTTTAGAACCTCTGGTCTCTGATTTATACAGAAGCTCCAGAAAGTTGTAAACTAAGAGCTTTGGGTGATCTTTGTTCAAGACAGTAAAAATATTATACTCTTTTCTTCAATTTGTTGGTAGTATTTGCTGGCAGAGAGAGAAGGAAAGAGAGACAAAGATCCAGAGGTAGGGAGAAACTGCCCTAGGTAGAGAGGAATTAAAATATGTTAATTTGGGAGAATGGGAATTAATAGAAAATAGAACATTAGAAATAAATTAAATGTTACTAAAAGAGATTTCAGTTAGGACAGCAGTAATTGAATATCTAGTTTTTAGTTATCTGTAGAGGATCTGTATTTCACACGTTGATGAGCATTTAAGGTACACAAAGAGGAACACAGGCTTATGAAGAAATGTACCAGGTAGCATATAGATAACATTTGGGGAGCTTATTCAGGTTGGATTTTGAATCTGAAGTATTATTACAGGAATCTTGGGTTACTACGATTTAAAGCTTAGTATAGGTTAAATTAAAGTTTGGGGTTATGATGCAGCAGTTTTTAAAAGATGGGCCTAGTTTGCTGGTTAAATAAGCCATCTTCAATTACCCTGCTAAAATGATTCAAGCAAATTTTATTTCATATAATTATATGTATTGAAATAAAGTTATATGTTTGCCAATGAGGAAAATAGATATCCTATTTACTCATTTATAAAACAACTGGTTCTCAGTGATAGAATTAGGCCCTTGGTTTGCCTCCTAGAAATTTCCCACAATTCTAGTCCATTCTGCACTCAGCTGTTAAGATAATCTTCCAAAAGCGCTTATCTAACTGTGTCATTCCCTTACTCAGTAACTTCCACTGGCTTCCTATCACCTCCAGGATCAAATATAAAATCTCTGCTTGATGTTCAAAACCCTTCATAACCTGCCGCTATCCCTTTCTAGTCTAATACCTTAAACTACCCCAAGTCCCCAAGTACTCTTTAGTCCAGTGACACTAACTTCCTTGCTCTTCCTGGAACAAGACAGTATTATGGCCCAATCTCAGTCATTTTCACTAGCTTTGCTCCATGCATGAAATGTTCTTCCTTCTTTTACTTCCTGGCTTTCTTCAGATTCCGTCAAAAATCTCACCTTCTAGGGAAGCCTTTCCTGATCCCTCTTGATTCTATTGCTATTCTTCTGCTTATTATTTCCAATTTATCTTGTGTCTAGCTTATCCACGTGTAGTTATTTACATGTTGTCTTCCCCATTAGATAATGAGCTCCTCAAGAGTAGTGCCACTCTTTTACTTTTCTTTGTATCCTAAAACCTAGCACAGTGTCTGGCACATAGTAGGTACCTAATAAATTTTTACTGATTGACTATTTTATGATTCTTGTAATTATAAAATTTGTAATTTTGTAAAAAAAAAAGCATAATTACTGTTTGAGATGCCTGAAAATAAAGTGCCATTCCTAGAACTCCAGAGAGATAAAGGATGAGGGGAATATTTGGAAATTAGTTACTGTTCCCAAGTACCCATATCTTTTGCTCCCCATCCTATTTCCCTTCCCTTCTTCTACTAGGAGTTGAAGAGTGAATTTAAAGCCCTGTGAGGTGAAAGCAGAATGGTTTAAGGATTATGAAAAAAAGGGCTGCTAAAGGGAGAGATATCTACTCCAACAGATGGTGATCTAGTGCTAATACCCTCCTCTCTGGCACTGATCCTTTAGCAATGTCAGTATTGGCTTAGAATGTGGGAAATTCAAGCAATACAACTGGGAAAGAGGAGGCACTATGAACAATTAGGTCTCTTCTCAGGGGGACATGATTAAGAGAATTATTTGACTAGGATACTTAGATGAAGTTCCTCTCTGCTTGCCATCATTGTCAACTGTGTGGAGGGAAAGCCCTCAGTTTTGTTCTAAGATTGGAGAAACTGCTATAAAACCTCATGATCCACATTACACTAACTCAGGATCTCAGGGGGACTGTACAATGTCATGCACATGGGGTTATAGCAATAGCTTCCCCCCCTTCCCGGCTTCTAGGTAGCTATCTAGTCAAAACTGCTTCATTGGATCCTGGAGGTATAAAGAGACTATGTAGATAGAAAGTATACTGAGGCAACAAAATGTGGGCTTCATTTTGGGATTATGTCAGAGTGTATTTGGAGTTCTCTAGGGAAGTTGTGAGTATTGATGAGAAAGTGAACAGTATAGGGAACGTATCTGAAGTTGTAGCATGGATTAGGACCAATTTTAGCTTATTCAGATTATAAGCAGTCTTACACCGGGCAAGCTGGCTGTGGATACATAAGTACTCAGGTAATTGATGCCTTTTATGTGAAATCTGCAAGAAAATAAAAGTTTGTGCTGGCAGAAATCATTGAGAAAGTATGCTGAAATCTCAAGTTTAGAGATGGATCCAGAGAAATTTGACTTTGGAGAATTTCCAATGTCTGAGAAATCTGAGTAAGGATGTAACTATATGAATGGAATATGAGATGTGCCCAATCTATCTCACTCTTTTTATCTTTGGCCTTTTCAAGAGTAGTTTTTGAAAATTGCTTCCTCTGATAGAGAAGCTTTCAGGATGACCTGAAGGAGTTGTTAGTTGCTGGCATCATTCATTACGGAGATCTAGAGTCCCTATGCCTCACTGGAGATCAGGTTTGATGAGTGTAGCCCATTGAACTGAAGTGGATTAGTATATCTTGTCATGAGCTCAGAATGTCTTGGTGCGATTGCTAAGCAGCCCATGATTTTCTTTTCTTTTTAAGTCAATTTAAGTTGTCTTTATTTCATTTAAATTTTCCTCTACTATCTCCTCCAATTTCTTTTTTTAAACTTAAAAAATTGTTAATTATATGAAAAAATAATTTTTTGACAATTGTTTTCTGACATTTTGTGCCTCAGATTCTCTCCCTCTTCTTCCTTCCTCTTCCTTCTACCCAGATGGTAAATAGGCATCTGATATAGGTTATGCATATATAAGATTAAAATTAACATCCAGTAACTCCAAATATTAATTTTATAAAGTTTATTAATAATCACCTCAAGTAGGAGGAAGAAAAAGGAAATAAAAGTATAGAAGCCTAAGTATCTAACAAAAATAAGACCACGTGAGTAAGTTCTCCTGCCAGGCCCAAAACCAGCTTCCACAGCTATGATCACAGGAAGAGAAAGCGAGGGGGACAGAGCTACACAAAACTTATATCTTCCTTACATTAGCATGTAACATGAGAAGGAACATGGGAAGCTGGGATTTAGAGTCCTGGGGAGCAAATCCTAATTACACACATGCAATATGTAGCTAATGATTTTCAGTGCTGTACCTGCATAGTGTGAATTTGGTAGAATCCTCATAGAAGAAACTAAGGAAAAAACAAGTGTTACCTTTTCAATATTGTTGTTGTTTTAAACTAATTTGAGTTGACTCACCCAAGGGATTTCTGTATTTCTCCAGTCCATGGAAAAAATGGTAAGTGGAATAAACTACATGAGGGTATTAGGTAATTTGGATGATTTTTGGGAAGACATTTGCTGAAGAAAAGCAGAGGCTGATAAAGGTGTTAGATTGGTTAGAAGATCTAAAGATCAAAAACTGAATCAATAAGTACCAGATCAAAAGAGCATATTTATAACTTGGTAGAGATTAGATAGTGGCCCTTTGCTTCTGCCTTGTCCTTGTGCACATCATGGGTGATTAACATGTTTGTTAAATCGACTGTCAAATTGAATTGAATTGTACTGAATTGGCAAGCACTTAAATTTGATACCACAATCTAGAGATGTGTCATGGTGTTGGACTATAATCTATTTGATGTACATTTTTGAGCATGGAAACTCAATCAGGAGGCAGGTGCCTTGCCCTTTAGTGTTAAAGATACTTATACTTGACTTCATGATAATATTGTACACTTGGGTGAAGGGGAAGTTCTGGAGCTGATGTGGGACATGTTCTGTTGTCCCTAAAAGAGCAGTGGGTGAATTGTGAGATGTGCTCAGTGTGGTTAAAGGGAAGTTCCATGGACTTGAGCTATTTCTCCAAAGAGCTTAGGAAGCAGAAAGCCTTTGGCACCTCTTGTGACCTCCTATGAACATAAGCAGTATCCTCATGGCAACTTGAAATATTATGTCACTCTGACCAGAATACTAGGCTTGGAGTCAAGAAGACCCAGGTTCTAGTGTGACCTTCAGGATTCTTGACAGCTGTGTGATTCGGGCAAGTACTGCAACCTCTCAGAGCCTCAGTTTCTTCATCTAAAAAATGAAAATAATATCTGTAGTGCTAATCTCACAGAGTTGTAAGCCTTAACTGTGGCATATACAAAGGAATTTGGGGATGATAAAAACATATTATGTAAATGGCATTGTTGTTATCACATACATATACACAGCTATTTCAAATAAAACATTACTTGAGTAATACTTATTAAAACACTTAGTATGTGTAAGACCGATACAAAATGTTTGGGGAGCAGTGAAGACACTAATTTGAGTCCAGTAAAGTTTGTGTAGGAGACTAATGGTAGATTAAGGGTAGAAAGATAAACTGAGACAAGATTGTGGGAGAGCCTTGAATGCTAGCCAAAGAATTTGGACTTTATCCTGTATGAAGTGGGAGTCTGTTGAAAGTTCTGATTATTAAGAGAAATGGAAAAGCACAGTTTTTAGTGCTTTGTTTTCCAGGAAAGATCTAATAACTTTTTTTTGTCAGAGATTAGGGATGATATGAATGAATTATATGCCTTTCTCATAAAATTTAAGATTAATTTACTTCTGTGTTTTCATTCTTATGTAAGCCCTTGCTATCATCCTAGATTGCTTTTAAGTCTCCAATTTTGTTGGGTGAGAAAATAAAGAGTTTGAAAAAATCTAGTTATGTATTCCTTCAATTCTTGGTTGGGCCCTGCTTGTCACTTTGTCACCTAAATCTTGAGATAGCAACTCATTTAACAGTAAGACCTTTGGAAAAGGACACTACATTCCATCCTGTAAAAAGTCAGGCTATAGCTCAGCATAGCAGAAAGAGCATTGACTGAAAGACTAAGCCTTAGTTCTTGTTCCTGCATTGACTGCTTACTGGCTCTGTAACTATAGGCAAGTCATATAGCCTCATTAAGTAAGCATAAGCCTTTAAAAAATACAACCAAAGAAGGGCAGCTGGGTGGCTCAGGGTATTGAGAGCCAGGCCTAGAGATGGGAGGTCCTAGGTTCAGATCTGGCCTCAGACATTTCCTAGCTGTGTGACCTGGGCAAGTCACTTAACTCCCATTGCCTAGCCCTTACAGCTCTTATGCCTTGGAACCAATACATAGTATTTATTCTAAGACAGAAAGTAAGGATTAAAAAAAAATACAACCAAAAACCCCCAAAACAACTTAGATATGAATGTATTTTCTGCTTATCTCAGAGTTATTGTGAGGTTCAAATAAGAAAGTGGTTATCAAAAACCTTTGTAATTTGCAGTATGATCTATCTGCTTAAATGGTCTTGTGGTCATTAACTCAAAAAGGTACTGTGACTACAGAGAAAATCCACCCCAAATCAAAGTTTGCTTCATTCTTTTCCTGAGGGTAAATTATCTAATTTAACTTTGCCAGTATCCTCCTTTCACTTAGCTAAAAAAGCTAAGAAATGTCATAAAATAACAACTCAAAAGCTAAAAACAATTAGGACTGTCATGTGGGGAGGGAGGAGGTTTCAGATATTTTCTCCCAGGCACTGGGGGTATATGAAGTTTAGATATGATATCATCCTTAGCTTCATGAAACTTATAGTCTAGTCTAGGGGCTATTGACCTTTTTTGTGTCCTGGACCACTTTGGCCATCTGGTGAAGCCTTGCCATAAAATAAAATCCATAGGATTACAAAGGAAAACAGTTATATTAAAATTTAATCTTCAAAATATTTTTTAAAAGTTTGTTGACTCATTGTTAAAAACTTAGGATTGAAATGTATAACAGTTTACAGATTGTTTTCTGTAAACTGGACTGGAGTCAGGAAGATGTGAATTCAAAAGTGGCCTTAGACCTTTACTAACTGGGTGACCCTGGGCAAGCCACTCTACTTCTGTTTGCTTACATTTTTTAAACTGTAAAATGGGGATAATACCATTTACCTTGCAAGGTTGTTGTGAAGATCAAATGAGATAAGTTTGTAAGGTACTCAACACTGGCACATAGTAGATAGTATATAGACACTGAATCCCCTGTCACATACATTATCTCATTTGATCATCTACGTTTTTCAAAAGCTCTAGTCAGTAAATAGCTCGGATTCCTATGTATTCAGCAGTGTATTTGGTATGTAAGGGAAGGAAGAGTTATTTATTTTTAAGGTAAAAAACCCATGTAGCTTCAGAGTTCAAGGGTGTATCACGATTGGCTTAGGCTTCATCCTTTTTTTGATAAGTTTTGTCTATAAATAGAATTAATAGTTCCCTTATGCTACTTTGCTCTTCCCAAAGGTGGTTGTTTTTTAAACAAATGAGAATGTAGGATGGCTTGTATTATATTACAACTAAAAGTACAAAATACCTAGTTTACTTTGGAAGCCTCTGTATTGTTCTTTTGTGTATAGCAAAGGTGTCAAAGTTGGGGCATGCAGGTCACCCTACAAAACCGCCATGGGCTGTGGACCAAATTATAATGGAATTGAGAAACATGTAACAAAATAAATAAAAATGCAATAAAACACAGATAATAGTAATTTGTGATTTTCTAGAACAATATTTGTTAACTGCCTTGTAGAGATGTCAAGAGGAGTCTTGCTGTTTATCTGTAAAGGAATTGTCCAAACAACCATATCTTTAATATAAGGCCTAACACCAAAACCTGAAAATGTCATTTCAATCAAAATAGACATTAAGAAAGTAGTTAATAAAAGATAAATTGTTCGTGACTTCACAGTAGCCAAAAAAACCCTAACCCCAAACCCCAAAGTAGTCTGTGTGTATGACAATGGGTTTCAGTCTGAGTTTGACCTCAATAGAGCAGAGTATCACATTAACCACTTTTCTCCTTGGTTACCCATCACAAACTCCTCAGTTTGTTTTTGTTTTCTCTTGTCTACTTTCTTTCTCCTCATCCCTGATACCCACCCAACCCTGTTTTATTATGTATCACTTTAATATTCGATACCATTCCTCCATTCATCTGCTGGAGGATTTTTTCCCTTTCACTACTTCTGTCCCCTGTTCTGATGGATTAAGTTCCCATATCTTTCTTACTGCCTGAAATACTGGGCCTTTATAAGCTTTTTGCTGATTCATAAATCCCTTCAACTTGGGGTCTCCTGAATCAGCAAAGAAGTATGTTCATGGACTTGGCTTGAATTTTAGATCATCTCTGTGACTGCTCTTTGAAGGTTCTGGTTAACCATTGTAGAATGTTATATCCAAGTGAGAAAAATATGAGTACAAAAGGGAAATGCTTTTAGTACTGGCAATAGAACATAGTGGTGACTTTAAAAATGCAGTCTGGTGCTCTATCTGCCATCCCCAGGGAAGGCAGATGGAGCATACATATATATTCTTAAATTTATTTAATGCCTGTAATGTGTAGTTTGATTCTACTAATAAGAATGCTACAAAAAAAATCTACTGCTATTTTTACAAAAACCTTCAGAATATGATTTATAGTTTAGGTAGATCATAAAAAGTGATTGAAACCAAGACTAATCATAAATTAAAAGAATTTCTTTTGATGTTAGAAGAGGTGTGTGATTCCACCCCGCCACCCTTTTTCCTGGAGCTAGCCAGAACAGCGTTATGGCCTTCAAAGCCTTAAGTATAAAATGGTCAAGAGAAAAATCTAAAAAAGCAGGCCAAATTCTTCTCAGAAGTATTAATTAGTCAGACAAATTAATAAACCCAGCCTTATCTTTCTTGGATAATAATGATGATTAGCTTGCACTGAACTCTCACATCGTGTAAAAATGTTGGGTTTGGCAGGACAAGCATTAGGCCCATGTTGTTCAAAGCTGAAAATTTGGCTCTTTGCCCAGTGGTGCATTCTCTATAGAGCTTAGTTTGGTGTCTAATTTAAAAAATAAGTTACATCAGTTCACTGGGATATTAAAATCATCTACAGTTTAATATCCTTTTAATTGTAACAGCTATATTTAGTTCTTTTCTTAGCAATGAGATTTTTGTCACATGTTTCCTATCTTTCTTAACCAAAACTTTCTAAAGCAACAGAACACATTCACTGTAGCTTTAATTACCAGTGTGGTATTTTAGGGGTAGGTCTTATGCATAAAGATTTTAAGGTAATGCTCATATTAACGGTATTCAATAGGGCCTACTGACCTAAATGGTTAGAGGGTGTTTATTCTAATTTATAATATTTCTTCATCCTTATTAAATTTGATTCCTATGGAATCATGGTTATTGCTATTAAACCTTTACTAAATCCTGAAAGTTTACTAAGTACTATATAAAATGTAGACTTATTTTCTACAAAATACAATTTTAGTGCAAGCATGGGTATGAGAGATTGATAGGATGGATATAGTCAGTAGAGCGGTGAAGGAAAAATAGAAAGGAGAACATCACCATCTTGACATAATTATGGTGATCTAGAAGACTTTTTTCTAAGTAAAGGAACATCAATGAATTGAGATCTAATGTAATTAAAGGGGAATGCATCATTATCATAATTTTTTTTATTGAAAACCTATAATTTACCTTCAGTTGTTTACTTATAAAATAGCAACTTTTGTAGGAACTGAAAATTTAGAGAGTCTTCCACTTCCATTTCATATATTACACTCTGAACCTAAATAGTTTATTAGTCTTGGAGTAAAATTTCTCCTTTTAAAGTTTTCTTTCTTTTTTTTTTTGTAAACTCAGATTTTAAAGAAAACACTTTGATCTCCTTTGTATATATAATATTGTTATATACTTTCCCTAATCTAGTGGGTGTGGGCTTACAGTGATGCCAGGTGATCTGGTGGAAATCATTAAAGTCACTATGGGTTGTTATAAAATTCCCTGTTCCTCTATTTGAAGTTAGCTTAGATCAAAGGTAGTAGGATTTAAGTTTTTAAAAAGGAACTTTTTTATTAAAACTTCTTTTAGGGTGAAAAGTACAGAGCACAATTGAGCTTTCAAATAGTAGAAGCTAGCAGTACCAATATATACAAATTAAGTTGCTATCCAAAATTGATTAAACTAAATGTATATTACCTCTGTGCTTTGAAGTTGGGATCAGAAGAGCATTCTTCTTGAGATATTGTGTGTATGTTAATAATGAATTTGAGTTGCAGTTTTTCTTTAGACCAATTTAGGCATGTTTCCCTCAAGAGGGAAAGCATCTTGAGCACTCAGGCTTTGAACAATTTCATCAGTTTTCCAAACGTCACCATCTTGTTGTGCTTGCCTTCTCACAAAGGATGCAGCTTAGTGACTTGTCTATAGGAATTGTATAAACACAATTTATTAAAATTTATTATGACAAATTCAACTATGTCCTCCCAAAAGATGTCTTAAATATCTTTGCCCCTAGTTTTATACTAGTAGGAGGAGTTGTGATCATAATGACAAGGACTGGGGGTTTTCCAAGATGAAAAGAAGGATGTAGATATGATGGGAGCAGTGGCTCCTATTTGGGACAGTTTTTGGGAGGAGGAGGAATGATAGTTTAGATAGATATTCTAGGAATTGATTCTAGGATTACTGTTATTAAGACACCTGCACATCCAGTTACATTCACTCTACTACTGTCCAGTCAGACAACAAGAAAGGTGTTGGTGGTGAAAGAAAATAGAGCTATCTTAACTATCTGAATAAAGGACACATCCCCACCCAATTCCAGATTGTAGATCACTTTTAAATCTTAGTGACAGTTGTGTTTACTTTCATCTAGGGACTCTGAACTTAATCCCTGGATATTGGGTTTTACTTTTTCCAAAGCAAGTAGGGTGTGGATATGTATTACTAAGATAGCAATTTGGCATTTGGAAAAATGAATGCTGTATTGCCTAATATCCCTAGGGATAAGAAGGGAGAGTGCATAATGTCTTATAGACATAATTAAGGGCTAGTGTCAGCAATATAATGTGTAAGTGGATGTGACTTGAAGATGTTAAATGTAGTGGATGGATAGGAATTTTTGGTAATTCACCAAGGGCATCTGAAACCAATAAGGGAAGAGGAGAGAGGAAAAAAATCTTGTTGAATGACTGAATAAAGCAGATGGCTTAACTTTGAATGAAACAAGGAATTTGCTTATATTTCTTTCTCCTTCTGTACTTCAAATATATAGTCACTTATAATTTTAAAAATAAAACAAATTGAGAATCAGAAGTTCAGTGTTTTTTACATGTTTCTCATGGATTTGATGCTACATACTTAATTTTTTTTATTGCTCTTTCACAAAATGATTATAACTGCTTCTTTGTTTCAGATCTTGTAGATGGCTTGCGTCATTACTTTCTAAAGAAGGAATTTCTTTGAGGTTCTTTGCTAAAAGAATGTTGTCTAAATGCTGGATGTTGTAAGCAATATACTGATAGATGTGAACATTTTTCCTTCTCCTTTTAAAAGCAAAGGTCATTTTCATGGTAATCTTTCAGCATATTTTTGGACTCTTTTGATAAAGAAGCCATTTGAATAGCAATACCTTTTTTCTTTGTTCCATTACATATTTCAGATAGTATTTTCTATTCACTAAAATTGTGTACATGTTTTTGTTGCTCTGAAAGTCCTCTGAGAATACTCAACATTTATCTCCTTCCTTTGTTCTTTTGTTCCTTTGTTCTTTACTTCCTTCCTTTGTTCTTTCCTTTCTTCCCTCCTTCTCTCTCTCCCTCCTTAAACCTATAGACTGGCACTACTCGTTAGAATTTGTTTCATAGAAGTATACCTGAAGATACTTTAGGTATTATACACTAGATGTGAAGTACATTTTTTTTCATCTGGCCATTTTTACTCTGTGATTTCCTGATGAAATTTACTGAGCTGGTTGCCATGCATCCTTTAAACATGGTAAAATATCAATTTACCTTCCATATTTCTAAATGCAACATATAAAAGTAACCTATTAGCCAGGCACATATCAAATGAATATGCTTAAGAAGGATACTTTGTAATGAAATAAAAATAATAACATTGCAACAGTAGAACATTTTTTAAAGGTTTTAGAGACTTGAATGAGTCTAACAATTATTTCTTGAATATTTATGATCTGTTATAAAGACCCCATTGCTTTCTTCATTGTTATTATTGTCTTATTCCTTGTTTTCTTTGAGCAACCTCAGAGAAAATTTTACTTTGTCTAAACAAATTTCTGAAACCAGACATAATGTGAGTTCCATAATTTTTGAACTGTTTGAACTTTAAGCAGAGCAAGCTAATGAATGTGTTTTCAACATATCGTAAGACCACTCCTGTTATATATGAAATACTTAACTTTAATGTCATTTATCTCAAACTTTTAAAAGTTTGGCTAGTGTAAATCTCTCATCTTGCCAAAGATAATATTACCATACATTACGAAATAGATAAACAAATAAAACTGGATTAGTACTTTTTTGACTCTCCTTCTTAGAACTTTATTCCACATATATAAGAAAAGTGATGTTATATAGTTTGGCTTAATCTAAGGTTTGGGTAAAGATGACAGGGGAACATTTATGTGTGGATGCTCAGATTATTACTGTCTAAAGTTTCACTTTAGGGTAAAGTCATCTTTATGTAATTGCATGAGAAAGGCCAGTAAATATAATGTGTTCTGAGGTAAACACAGAAGTAGCTTGTCTGTCAGGCATTTTAATTAACTAGCTATAATCTCTGAATATTCATTAAATTACTGTAATTTCAAATAAAATTTGCTGGGTAGTTTAAAAGAGGTTTCTAGTAGACATTAGAGTCAAAGCAGAGAGGCTTTCAGTTCAGGGGTACACTCAGTGCCAGGAAATTTTACAGTGAAGGTTCAATATCTTATTTTGAAATCTTGTACTGCAAACTGAAAGGAGGCTTTGGAAGGGCTCCAGAGCCTATGGGTATTTTAAGCTTAACTTTTAAATCATGGCACATCACAAGAAAATGTTTGATAGCCTTTCCTAGGCTCTAGTTTTTTAGTTATTTCAAATATGACAATTTGTTTTGATTCTAGACTATAAAATGTGAGGTGTTCAGCCTCTCCCTTTTCTCCTACTCTCAGAAAATACAATGAATCTCTTATGCTTAGGGAAGGATAGATGAAGGAATTGCTCTGATTCTTTCTTTGCTACTTTGGGAAGAATAAATGTTAGAAGAATGTAAATGCCCTGTGTTTTAGCCACTTTTAGATTAGATTACTTTTTATACTTCTATTCCAAGTAGGATGTACATATCTCTTCCTCCCTTTAATTTTTCGCAATTCTGTTATCTGCTTACATTTGTAGGTCTATGTCAATGTTTTTATCTTTACTTCAGAGTATTTCTAGGTAGTCTTTCAAAATATCTTTTCAAACTCCCTTAAAACTAGAAGCTATAGAATTTTTTTTGCTTCACAATAAAAACTCTGTTTTATATTTCTTTTGAGAATTATCTTTAGGGGATATCTTATTTTCTGGTAACCCCAGTGCCTTATTAAATATTCCTTTTTTAGCATAAAACTCTATAGAACACACTGTTAGGAGTTTTGGTTAAGTAAGTTACATTCTTCAATAGTAAAGTCTTTCTCAACTGAAAAATAACATGCATAGAACTTCTAGTTCTTCTCCAAACCAAGATAAAGGTTTGTTGTTATTGTTTAGATGTTTTCAGTTTGGTTTGACTCTTCATTACTTTTGAGGGGTTTCCCTGACGAAAATACTGGAGTAGTTGCCATTTCCTTCTCCAGCTTATTTATATAGCCAAGGCAAACAGGGCTAAGTAATTTGCCCAAGGTCACAACACTAGTAAGTTTTTAAGGCTGAATTTGAACTCAGATCTTCCCACCTCCAGGCTAAGCACTGTATCTACTATGCCACCTAGTAGCCAAAGCTAAGCTTTAGTTGACTATATTACTGAAGATTCCTATCTTATTTCCCAAGATACTGCCTCATTACAGAAAAATGGTTTTACTATTGAAAAAATCTTTATTTCTAATTGAGCAGAAAGACCAAGTATTATATTACCTGCAAACTCATACTCCATTATTTTTTGAGGTTTTGCCATATAGATCTCCCCATCATGTTAATTTCTAACTTTAGATTATTTCTATTAACACCAAGAAAAAATGCTTATTAGATTTTTTTTTTAGTTTGTTTTATTTATTTGTTTAGCACCAGAGAAGCCTGTATATTTGTTGCTTGAGTAACCATATATGTTATACAGCACTGGGGAAAGGTGGGCCTAGAAAAATTCCAAATAAGCTTGTATTAAATTGTATGAATGTCAATTCTGTAGTTATTTTTAATAATAAACATCTGTTCGTTTGTGATTTCACAAGGTCAGGACTAGAGTTGTAACTAGACCAGAAAACTAAAGCTTTTTGGGGAATGGCAAAGAATACCGTAGATATCTTTGATACATATGAATTAAATAAATGGAAAGTTGGGGAGCACATTTCATACAGTAAAATTTACCTTATGGAATTTTGAACCTTTTTCTTTGCTCTCTTAATGCAACTTCTCTTACCATTATAATAGGTAGTTAGAGTGATATTTAATGACTGAGGGGAAGGCATTTTTAATTTTTTAAGTTACTAGAAAATTGGGTTTTATATATAGCATTTTAAATATAACTTTTTAGGAGTATACTTTTTCTTATAATAATAATGGACATTATACAGTATTTTAAGGTTTTTAGAGTATTCTACTTAAATTATATTATTTGATCTCGCCTAATGAAGCATACTATTATTAAAGATTTGTAAGAATTTAAGAAACAAAATATTGTGATTTTCACATATTAATGGATTTCAGAATTTGAAGGAACCTCAGAAGTCATCTTGTTCTATCCAGTATCTGAACAAATCCTGCCTCTGTCACTTACTATACTTGTGACCCTGGGCAAGTGTTTCGGCTCTCTGAACCTCCAGTTTCTTCATCTGTGAATTGGTAATGATAATACCGTATAATTGCTGACCTTCCTTTCCCCACCATATTTGTTGTGTGTTACTTCCAACTTTAATGTGCTATAGAAATGGAAATCTTTTTGGTGGTGGTGGTAGTAGTAGTAGTAGTGATGATTTAAATGCATTACTATTAAAGTAACTGAAAATTCTGGGAAAGTTTATTTTTTAAGATAGGATATTCTCTGAAATACTGCTTATATTCTTAATTTTTTTTAGCAAACTCTTTTCCTTCTTCCATGACATAAAAGCAATTTTTCAGTCCAGTTTTCCATTTCTCATAAATTCCTAATTAGTTGATTTTAGTTAATTATATTTTATTATACTCATCCATTTCCCTCACATTAAAATCAGTCTTCCAAAACAGAAGATATTCATTATAGCATTATCTAGTATAAACAGGATGCAAATTATCTATTTAGCAACATATAGAAAG
This sequence comes from Gracilinanus agilis, assembly GCF_016433145.1. Taxonomy (NCBI): domain Eukaryota; kingdom Metazoa; phylum Chordata; class Mammalia; order Didelphimorphia; family Didelphidae; genus Gracilinanus; species Gracilinanus agilis. The sequence goes on from NC_058133.1 coordinate 131,520,504, forward strand.
TTACTTTAGAGAAAGTTCCAAATAAGCATGTATTAAATTATATGAATGTCAATTCTGTAGTTATTTTTAATATTAAACATCTATTCATTTGTGATTTCACAAGGTCAGGGCTAGACCAGAAGACTAAAGCTTTATCTCAGGGTATCAACATCCAAAAAAGTTTCTTCACCATCCATGTTCCCTCCAACCATCCTTGTATCATGGACCTATGCCATGTAGCAGAGCTGTTCCTTCCTCCCTCTAGCCCTAGGTTGATGCTTTCAGAGCCCAATCACTTTCATTTAGTATCTCCCATCCTAGGCCCATCTTTCCCCAGTGCTGTATAACATATACCTAGTACTCCTCACTTTCATGCTAGGAATTCAAGGGACAAAAGTTGTCTTTTGGGGATGGGTCTCTCCTTGGGCAGAACTGCAGGAAACAAGGCAAATGGTACTACCTCATCTTCATTCAACTAAGCTTGTCTTTTTTGCCAAAATTCTTATTATAACTCCTATCAAAGGTGTCACAGAGGCCTTAATTTAATTTATGCTTAATTTAATAAATGCCTATTGTATATGATATTCAGTGCATGGGAAGTAGTGATATACAAAGTTTAGGTAAAAGGGAAACAACAAATTGGGAAAAAATCTTTATAACAAAAAACTCACATTAAGGTCTAATCACTCAAATATACAAGGAGCTAAATCAATTGTATAAAAAAATCAAGCCATTCCCCCCAATTGATAAATGGGCAAGGGACATGAATAGGCAATTCTCAGATAAAGAAATCAAAACTATCAATAAGCACATGAGAAAGTGTTATAAATCTCTAATAATTAGAGAAATGCAAATGAAAACAACTCTGAGGTACCACCTCACATCTAGCAGATTGGCTAAAATCACAGCAAAGGAGAGTAATGAATGTTGGAGGGGATGTGGCAAAATTGGGACATTAATGCATTGCTGGCTGAGCTGTGAACTGATCCAACCATTCTGGATGGTGATTTGGAACTATGCTCAGAGGGCTTTAAAAGACTATCTGCCTTTTGATCCAGCCATAGCACTGCTTGGATTATACCCCAAAGAAATAAGGAAAAAAGACTTGTACAAAAATATTTTATAGCTGCACTCTTTGTGGTGGCAAAAAATTGGAAAATAAGAGAATGTCCTTCGATTGGGGAATAGCTGAACAAATTGTGGTATCTGTTTGTGATGGAATACTATTGTGCTCAAAGGAATAAAGAACTAGAAGAATTCCATGTGAACTGAAATGACCTCCAGGGATTGATGCAGAGTAAAAGGAGCAGAACCAGGAGAACATTGTACACGGGGACTTATACACTGTGGTACACTTTTATACTAGCAGCAATGCAAGAATCCAGAGCAAGTTTGAGGGACTTATGAGAAAGAAAACTAGCCACATTCAGAGGAAGAACTGTGGGAGGAGAAACACAGAAGAAAAACAACTGCTTGAATACATGGGCTTTGGGGATATTATTGGGGATGTAGACACTAAATGATAACTCTAGTCCAACTATCAATAATATGGAATTAGGTCTAGATCAATGATACATGTAAAACCCAGTGGAATTATATGTCAGCTAAGGGGGGTTAGGGGGGATTGGGGGAGAGGGAAAGAACATGAAATATGTAACTAGGAGAAAATATTCAAAATTAAAAAAATAAGTTCCCCCCCCAAAACAACAAAGTTTAGGTAAAACATGGCAACTAGCTTCATTAAACACATAGATTAATGGGACATATGATTTACAGAAATAACTAAAATACAGATCACAGAACCTCAGTATTGGAAGGAATCTCAGAATTAGCCAGTTTAACTCATGCTTAAATAGGAATTGATTATATATCCTCTATAAATGGTCATCAACTTCAACAAATTCTTTATCTCTCAAGGAAGCCCTTTTTATTTTTGTTCAGCAAGAATCCTTAGAGAGTTTGTCCTTAAAATGAACTGAAATCTACATCCCTGCTACCTTACCTGAGGTTCTGAGTTTTGCTCCCTAGGACTGAGAAAAATGGTCTTCCTTATGACAGTCCTTTAAATACTTAAAAAAAAAAACCAACACCTTCTTACTTTCTGTCTTGGAATTAATACTATGTATTGATTTGAAGGCAGAAGAATGGTAAGGGCTAGGCAATGGGGGTTAAGTGACTTGCCCAGGGTCACACAGCTAGGACGTTTCTGAGGCCAGATTTGAGTCTAGGACCTCCTATCTCTGGGCCTGGCTCTCAATCCACTGAGCCACCTAGCTGCCCCCTCTTTAAATACCTTAAGATGACTGTCATGTCCACTAAGTTTTCTGTTTGATGACCTAACCTTTCCCAGTTCCTCCAAATAATCCTTGTTTCATATAGTTTTTAAGTCTCATCATAATTCTGGTATGTTTTCTTTGGATGTGAACTAATTTGTCTCTGTCTTTCCTAAATGTATTTTTCAAGGTAGAACTCAGTGTTTTTAATATCATAAAACCAGGTGAAAGTACAATGGGATGATCACTTTCCCTCTTCAGGGAATTATGCTTCCATTAAAGAAGCTCAGAAGTATGTTAACTTTTTTATCCTGTTATGTCATACTTGTAGGCTCAAGGTCAGCTTTAATACATATTAATATGTTAATTATTATCAACAACATTAATTATATACATTTATCAAATGCTTTAAGGTGTGTAAAATGTTTTACTTCAGTTTGTACTATGTATCATAACTATTATTACTCCCATTTTCATAGAAGGAAAGTAAAACTTGGAAATCAACTTGACCAATGTAACTCAGGGTACAAGTTACATTGAATTTGGTGTGACTCAATCCCAGATCTCCCCTGATTGACAGTCTGGTGATCTTTGAATTGGGTGCTTTTGTGCTATGTGGTTGCCATCCCTAGAACTGACAGTCAGTCATCTCATTTAGGCACATTGGTGATCTGGGTCAGCATCTTTCCTGCCTGGAGGGATGATCTGAGTACAAGGTTTCCTAAGACTTTACTAAAACACCTCCAGCTATGTCTCTGAGAGGGCAACTGATACAGCACTCTGTTCAACCTTGGAGAATGTTTTACAGTGGTAGATATGATGTCATTTATGTGACAAAGACCCAGAGAGGCAGCATGATGTCATCACATCACAGCACAGTATTCTTCAGCCACCCAAGCAGCTCTCATGATGTGGGATTGGCCAACCTCTGGGCTTCGACTGGAACTGAGTCCTTTCAGCCATTCAGGAAGGCCCTTGTTGGGATGGTTGATTATTAGGTGTTCTATTTCCACATCACTTATCTGATAACTTTGCCTTTCTCCAACCAATGAAATACAGCCAGATCAAGACTGTTACCATCACCTAAAAAAACCCAAACCAAACTGACTATAGCTCTACTTCAAGATGACACAAAGATACCAGGGGTATGTTAGAGTCAGTTCCCATAGGATCAAGAGAATTGATTGTTAAAATTTCATCATGAGCAACAAACACATCAGGGCCTTATTATTGTTGGTTGTCTAGACTTAAGCAAATAATAGAGAAAATATTAATAATTCAGATTAAACATTAAAGTATGTTATAAATAGTCCCCCTGCCCCACTACTAAAAAATAAAAAAGCCAGATGTTAAACATTTACCAGTACACCCCTGGGTAAACCCATTAATCATACATCTGTTTGGGGGGAATTAGATAAGGAATTAAGGAGAGATGAGTAAAATGATTATTGAGCAATCAAGTTACATTTGAGATTAGATAGCATTGTAGTAGACCCAATCAGTGAATTAGTTTAACTTTCTCTAGCTTTGAGCTTTAAGCAAGTAAAGGGTCAGAGGACTAGCAAGGGCATCACTGAAATTTCTGATTTCAAAGTACATAAAGGGGAGGCAGGCAAGTGAAACCAAAAGAATAGGATGTTTGTCTATAAGAAAACAGAACTGGATATCACCATGAACATAGTATAAAGGCCAGGTTCAGTAGGCTTATATGAGGAGAAGCAAAAAAAGAAGTCATGGTCAGAAAAGAGAAGGTCTAATAAAATGGAGGAAATCTGAATATATTGGAAGATTGTAGGAAAGTCCTAAAGTGAAATAGATGTAAGGCCACCGAAGTTGAGGAAGCTGAGAAAATATGAAGTTATTATGTCTAATTGGATAACCAACAGTATGGCATATTAGAAAGAGAAGTCTGAGGACTGGGGGCAAATTTTTGCTCCCCATATCACCGCTCTTTTAACTCCGGGCAGATGATCTCACTTATCTAAACTTAATTTCCGAAACTATAAAATGGTTGGACCAGGTGACCTTTAATTATCTAGCTTAAAACAAATAAACATGTTTTTAAATTGCTAGCATTGTTTAAGTCTAAAAAGGGCACTAACCCCCAAATCATACTGTATATAGTACATGAAATGCTTTGTGAAGAATTCACAGAATTCTAAGTTATCTTCCCTATTTTTATTTTTCTCTTTTCTCACATGCTCTTAGCCTCTCTCCCTACTTCCTTCTTCTTTCTAATCTCCCCTCTCCCTCCTCCCAATAAGCAAACTGGATTGGCTATCATGATTTAAAGTGATTATGCACACATTTTTCTTGGCATCTAGATCAAATTTAAAATCAGCAATATATTCAGCATGGCCCAAATAGGTGATAGGAGCAGATACAGGACTTACTGATGGAACATAAATGTTTCAAGTTAAGATTGGAATGAGAGAGAACAGAAATTTCCTTTAACTTTAATAGCCTTCCAAGAAATAGTATGTATTTGGCCTAGTCTTATGGTAAGATGATGTCAACATAATGGATTCTCACGCCTTTTATCTGTGTTGTGTGTTTCTTGTGATATTTCCAAGCACCAGAACTTTTGTTCTGTTTTGCATTTTACTGGCTGACCTCCCACTTGCATAGTTTAAACCCCACAACCCTGACATCTTTTCCTTCTACGTGAAAATGAACTTGGAGCACAATTACATTTGGCCAGATTCTGGAGTTTTTCTGACTCCCTTTTGAATTGCCTTCCCAAACTTAATGTCCCAGCTTGTATGGTCTGTTTAGTTCTTAGATTTCACAATGTGCTAATGTGCATAATGACTTTGAATGGCTAGGAAGAAGTGTTGTAACCAGAGTTCATCACAAATGTACAGCAGTTGGCTTTTAAATTATCAGGTGAAAGTATACATGACTTTGTAAGGATAATGCTTTCTGAAAAATTTTTATTTTTTCCACATTCTTTAGCTTGGTGTCTATTTTTTCTTTAGGATTTTCATCAGAATTTTGCGCATGTGCTTTTCAGAAATAATCCAGATGTGGCCAGTGAAATCTGGATTTATTTTCATCTATTAATGTTGACATTCCATTCATGAAAACTAAATTCAGAATTATTGTTTGAAAAAAGTTGTACAAAAAAAAGGGGGGGGGGAGGCTGCTGGGTGGCTTAGTGGATTGAGAGTCAAGCCTAGAGAACAGGAGATCCTGGGTTCAAATCTGGCCTCAGATACTTCCTAGCTGTGTGACCCTGGGTAAGTCACTTAACCCCCATTGCCTAGCCCTTACCACTCTTTTGCTTTAGAACCAATACCCAGTATTGATTCTAAGACAGAAGATAAGGGTTTAAAAAAAAAAAAAAAGAAAAAAAGTTGTATATATCCAGTCATTTATTTTGAGCCAGACTGAAGACCTACTTGTTATTTAATGATAAGGTATTTAATCACTTTGAAAAGTATCACATTCAAAACTCATTATTAAATTATATTTAAAATACAATTAAAGGTTATAAAAATGTCTTATTCAGAATTTCAAGTGTTTGATATACTGATATTGATCTTAAACTCCCAATGTATATTTTTAAAAAAGAAGACTGGAAAAAAACTTTCTTCAGGAGCATTTTACAGATTTTTTTTTTTGCCTGAAATTTGTAGTCCTAATTTGCAAATAAACAAAAACTCCACTTAGTTAATGTAGGTGCATTAGCACAGTCATTAATAAATTGATATTGACAATCCATTTTATATTTGAAAATAATAAAAATCAAAACAACCAGATATTTTCTTAAATTTGTTATATTAATAATAATAAAGTCATTTGAAATTGACCCTAGCTGTAAAAAGACGGTTCATGTAGACCTTCCTTCACTTTTGGTAATTCAGTATAATACTTTGTAAGTCAACAACATTTGTTACGTTTTGTAAGTCCAAAAACATTTATTAAACACCTATTTTGTGCCAGTAACTGTGCTAAGTGCTAACGATGTAAAGAAAGGAAAGAAATTAGTTTTTGCTCTCAAGGAACTCATAGTCAAAGGAGAAGCCAACACATGAACAAGATATACAATAAGACCTCATTTACATGTGAATTTGGTTATAAGTGACTGGCAGTCAGAAACAGCTAAAGCCAGAAAAAGATGTAAAATAAGATTTTTTAATTACACACCAAATCTATCCCATTTCCCCAAGTTCATAAAATCTTGTAACAGTTAGTCCAATTGTACTCATTCTAGCTCTGAGAAACTTTGGTTGTTCCATACGAAATGTTAGCTGTGGTGTCAGTCTTTGTTGGAGTTCTCACTTGTAACAAGTCATGTCCGTATTAGAGCAGTGCTTCTCTTTGTTTCATTAATGTTATTTAGTTGTAACAATGGCCCCAAAGTACAAGAGTAGTGATGCTGGTAGCACCGATAAGCCTAAGAAAAGTTGTAAAGTGCTTAGGTATGTTTGTATAAGAAATACTTTTTAAATAATGAGATTTGCTATTATATGCAATTTTCATCTTAGGATAAGGGTCTTACAATATATTGGCCACGTAAAAGGATGTACTACTCTGTGTAGAATTAATGTTAGAATTAATAAACAGAGTAGGCTCTAGCATCACCCTCTCTCCAACCTCTTTAATGATCATGTAATCATACAATGTTGTTCTTGGAAGGGATCTTAGGAGTTATATATAGTTCAGTCCCTCCATTTTACAGACGAGGGAGCAGTTCCAGAACCGGCACATGGTTTGTTTAAAGCCCCAAGGCAAGTTAATGGCAAAGTCAAGATTCAAATGTGGGTCCTTCTCCTCCATTGATAATTCTAATAGTTTCATTGCCATGGCACAAGAGAAAAGGGCATGTAGATAATGGGATCTTTAAAATAAAAAGGCAGTTAATTCCGTATAACTCTCGAAGGATAGAGAGTAGGTATGACCATAGAATTCTATAAATAATAGGTAAGAGATTTAGTCTTAGTTTTAAAAGACAAGAAATGCCAAAAAAAGAATAGAATCAGGGAAGCTAGATGACTCAGTGGATAGAGAGCCAAATCTGGAGATGGGAGGTCCTGGTTTCAAATCTGGTTTCAGATACTTATTAGCTGTGTGACCCTGGGCAAGTCACCTAACCCCAATTGCCTAGCCTTTACTGCTTTTCTGCCTTGGAACCGATACTTAGCATCAATTCTAAGATAGAAGGTAAGGGTTAAAAAAATGAATAGGATGATTGGAAACAGACTGGTTTGTTATTTATAGATATAGCAGTGTACAGTATAAGAGAAAACCAGAAGTGTAATTTAAAACTGTATATTTTTATATGTGTCCAAGATTCTGTCATAATTTTTTTGCCATTTGAAGCAGTATTTAAGTTAGCAATATAAATGATATTCAGTGCATATTTTAGATTTTTGTTTCTGGAATTTAAGTGATTAAAAATTTTTTCTCTAATGGTTTGAGATCAATAACTTGAGATTCACAAGTTCCCTATTTTTGTATATAATGTTAATATCTTGCAAAGACATGAATGCAAGGATGGAAGTAGTAACCTTATTATAAACCAGAGCACCACAGAAATAGCCAAAGACTAATAAATAGCCCCATTTTAATTTGAGGATCCTAGTACCTGAGTGTTGGCAAAGACTTGAGAAATCATCTAATAATGATAAGTTTTAGAACTCAAAGATAATTTAAAGATCATCTAGTCTAGTCCTTTTATTTTTCATAGGGGAAAAAGAGGTGAAGTTTGAAGGTATAACTTGCTCAGGATCATATAAAGCTTATATTATAAGCTGCTGGAGACAGACATTGGACAAAAACCTTTTGTCTTTGGAATTTCATGTTTTCAATAATATTTTAAAGACTTTGAAGCCTAAAATTAGAGTGATTTTTTTTTATTTTGGTAAATACCTACTTATTTATACCTTGTTTGCTTTCTATAGATGGTTTAAAAAAACTCCTTGCCAAAATTATTTTCATAATGTTACCAAGATAACTAAAATGTACATAGATTTTTTTTAGTTTTACAAAGCACTTTATGTATTTTACTTTGGTCATTATAAGCTGTTAGATTTTCAAGTTTAACTGAACTATGACATTTAATATGAATTAAAAACAAATTTCAACAAAAATGCTCAAATAAGCACATTAAACAAGGTGTAAAATCTTACCAAAGCCCCCTACCTTTTAACAAAGCTAAACCACATGAATTAACTAAAACAAGAGACAATCACATAAAATGCTTTTTTTCTGTTACCTTTCAGGCCTCTCCTAAATTTCTCAGACTTTGTCTCTCTTTTCTTACTTTTTCTTTTGCTCCTTTAAAAAAATTGGTTGTTATCAAAGTGTATATACAAGTGTATATGTTGCTTGCAATTTTGTCTCAGCTTATATAGTTTTTTAAAAAGAATTTTCTTATATTTCATATTTTCCTCTTTTTTGGAACCATAATATTAATTACATTAATGTGTTATAATTTATTTAGCCATCTTCCAGTTGTTAAACAGATAGGTTGTTTTTAGCTTTTTGGAAAGCTATAGAGTAGCTATGAATATTTTTGTATAGAGAAGTCTTTCCCTTCTTTTATGAGATTTTTATGATAGTCTTAAGCTTGGTCAAAAGATATGATACATTTTATGATTCTTATTTACATATCGTTCCTCAGATGTTTGCCTGCATTCACATTTATAGTAATAATGTATTAAAGTCACTATTTCATAAAAGCCTTGACAACTTTAAGATTTTTTTTTGACATTTTTGCGATTCTAATGTAATTTAGTATATTATTACATATATTCTATTATATATTACAATATTATACATTACATATATTCTAATTCTAATTTAAAGTGACATATTAAGATTTCCTTGATTTTTCTTTCCCTGATTTTGAGCATCTCTTCATCCACTTCCTAGCTGTTGGTATCTCTTCCTTAGATTGCCTATATTTCCTTTGATTATTCCTTTATTGGAGAATGTGTATTATTGAGCATTTTATATATATATATATAGCTATCATCTTTTGGTAGCTATCCAATGTATAGTATGTTTGCTTCAAATATTGTTCTCAATCTTTTTATTTTCACTTTAAAGACTTTTTTGTTGTGTAAAAATCATTTTATATAAGCAAAACCATTGATTTTGTCTCCAGCGATATCATCTACTGATTAGAATGCTCCTCCTCCTCCATAGTTGAGACAAATAAGTATATTATTCCTTTTTCTTCCAGGGTTCCCAAAATAATTTGGAAAATACTTAGATATTGATTTAGGTAGGGTTTATATGATATGAGATGTGGAACAAATTCTTCTTTTTGCATGCAGTCATCCAATTTTCCCCAGTAATTTTTATTAAGCTGATTTCTATTTCTCATTGTTTTATGAGCATCTGAATTATTGCCCAGATTTCACCAGAGTTTAGAGCAGTAGTTTTGGGATTACTCAAGAATTTATTTTAATGTTGTGGTTGTAGCGTTTTTAGTAATTCTGGAATTAAAGGACCCTAAATTTACAAAGTATTTAATGAAAGATTAACTTACTATTATTCTTTAGAAAGAAAACACTTTTAACTTGTTCATCTAATACTTTCTTAAAGATAGAGAAGTCCTACCCCTTTAAAAATAGTTGATTCTGCTTTGAAAATGCTCCACCCTGAAATGATGAATATAAGTTATTTGTAACAGAAGCATCCCTGAAGTATGGGAATAAGCAACTGATTTGTATGATGAAAATGTAATGCCTTAAGTGCCCAGAAAACCTAGCTTGTAACACTTAAAGTTAGTCTAAGCAAGCAAAGAATAAAATCATCTAACATGACTTTACTCGGCTAAGCAACTTTAAATAAAAAAGATCAAAGGCGGTTATAACTAAAAACAGCATTTTGTGCAGCTTCCCTGGAGAAGCAGGAAGAGGCTAGAAATTACATGTCACCTTCATATCCTGACTTGCTGACCTTGTGCTAGGATCAAGCCCCTCTGTATGCCAGCTGTTACCATTATTAAGACCTTGCCCCTAGGGGTTAAGTAGGAGAAAAACTCTCCTGTCCTATAGGAGAGCAAACACTGGAAGTTCCAGCCCCTTAACATGCCTAATTCAAGGCAATCTGCATGTGCTTGTCATTCAGCCTTGTCTCCCGGCATTGTAAAGGCTGCTCTGGCCAACTTTGCTTTTCTGTTGTGTGGCTGCTGTTCTTGCCGCTACTGGGGTTGCTCCTGCAGTCATTTGCAAATCAGACAGCCTGGAGAAGGAAGCCTGGAGAGATCCCCTGGTGAAGTTTCTTCATTAGCTGAAAGGTAGTAAGTACATTTGTTCTTGTTTTGAAACATGTGCATTTCTTACTTGGAAATGAACATCCAGCTTTGTTCTCTGTGCTGGTGATGGGAATTCTGCATTTCAAACTCCCAGAGCCCACGCATTTACCAATGTAAACTTTGAACGAATGCATTTAAATCACATTGAGTTTATTTGAATTACAGTCTTACTCTGGGAGGTAATGTAAGCAGAGTTTTTTGGCTCCTCAGAAAGTTCAGTGTTCATGGAGCTGGGGATAGTATAAGGGACCTTACCAGCTCTAAAAGTAATAGATAAAAAGCAGTCTAAAACCATTTCAGGCTTTGTTCCCCTTGTTAAATGTTCTCTTGACCGCTCAGGAAAGAAATAAAAGTAGAAAATTAGAGAAGGGATAGTAAATTTGGGAGTCCGTATTTGTCAAAGATGTAGTGAATTATTTATGTTTTCCAGTGTGTAAAGACGGTATCTTGGTGCAGATACACTAAGAATTGGGAGCTGCTCACAGCAAGCTTAATTCCATTAAGTACATTCCATCAGGCCAAATACACTGATTGGTATGTGAGTTCTTTTAAGTGATTAAATATTACCAGTGTAACATTTTTTTAAATATTTTGATAATTTTGACAATACTATTTCTAGAGCACAACTTAGTTGTTCCTTGAATTAGAAGAAAGTCAATTTGTATGCAATTTTGTATTCATTTAAAAAATGAAAATGAGTATTTATATGTGAGCTTTAAAAATCTATACTTAGTTCAGGTGTCAGAAAAATTTATAGACTGGATTAATTTGTGGGATTTTTTTCCCCTGTTGGGCTAGTAATATGTAAGGGTCTGGGAAGAAGGAAAAAGACACTACTGACAAAGGTCAATGAAAAAACTTTGAAGCGTTTTTTATTTATTAACCTATTACATACCATTTTGACAACCCTTTTAGCAATACTCAAGAATACCGAGCAACTCCAAGACTCATTTTTACAATTTAAAAAAAAAATCTCTTTTAAGTACAATATGTGAAATATTATCATTGAAAGAAACAGCATAAAATGTATCCCATTTTTGAACAAAGTAGCATTATTTTAGATTATGGAGCTCATGATTATGAAAACTTCAATTCTCTTTGATGGATGGTAATGGAAAGTCACTAAGCTATGTAAATAAGCTTTAAAGTTATGACAGTGCTTTGCTTGTAGACAGTGAGTTTTACCACTTTCCATGTTCTTAAGTCTACTGAGTTATTTCTACTTTTAAAAGTTCACATAATGACTTTCTTTTCCCCCTGTTTATTTTTTAGTTCAGGCTTAAGTATTAGAATATTTGAATGGCCCCAAATCCTGCTTGCTCAGTTATAACATTTCATTTTTAAACTATTTGTTAAACCATGTAAAAACAAGGCAGGGAGTTATTTTGTCATTTATATATCTGATCCTTGGTCTAAAAGATGAACCATATAACACTCACTACAGAGGTGTAATAGTGAGCTGCTGACATTTATTATAGAGAGCATATAATTACATGTAATTGATGATATTGTAATAATATAAAACATAATGAATTCTAGATATACTTTAACATTTTAATTTAGAACCACTAAGAAAATATCTCTGTAGCAAATTTGCTACAGGACAGCATAACAACTAGTCTTTTTAACAAATGTATTTATCCTACAATTTGTATCATAATCTAATGCAAAAAAAAACACAAGAAGTTTTTCAAAATGTTACACCTTTGAAAACCCTACATAAAATTTGTATGGGACAGAGAAATCTTATTTATACAAACAGCAATAGCAATTTTCCTTTTGGTTATGTTGACTTTTTTTTTTTTTTTTTTTTTTTTTTTTTTTTTTTTAGCTCTCTCAACTGCTACTAGCTGTGGAGATTGAAGGTAGTGTGACAATTTCACTGAAGTCATTTTGAGGGAGATCCAGCTCAGAGGGGATTCACATAAGGACCATGTGAAAATGCTGGTCTCAGAAATGTGTAATTTCTGCCCCAGAGCAGGAAATAATAAGTCAAGGCTTCTAAGGCAAAGTCAGATTCTTAACATATAAAGTTTTTGGAGGGGGTAGGTGGGGTGCAACTTATATATGCTGTGGAAGTTAAGGAAAGGCAAAAGGAAGAAACAAGAGCTCTTTTGTTTTCTAAATCTTAATCTATTTTTATTATCATTTTAGCCAAAGTAGTATTCTGACTTGCATATTTAGATTCCAGAATCCTGCTTACTAACTGGGCATACAGTAGGGACATAGGAATATTTGTTGAATGAAAAAAATCTAATTAAGTGGGGAAAATATAATTTGTTCAACTTTGTGAGTCAACAGGAATCCCACATAAATAAGAAACATAGAGTTTACCTAGTGAATGAGAATCTGAATGGGATGTATGTAATTTGAGCAGGAGATACAAAAAAGTTTATTAAATTTGTTTTTGAGTTCAGAGAAAGAGTTAAACTTAACAATTTAAAGTTTTTTTTTAAGTTATCTTTACCTTAATAACCTTCTTAAGGAGATGCCTGTCAAATTAAAAGGGATGGCCTTTCTTGGGTTACCTACAAACACCTACATTTTTCCCAAGCTATGCAGACTTTAAAAGAAGTGGTAGACTTGAAGATTTATTTGCTGGTCTTTGGGCAGCAGGGCATAGCCCATCTGGGGAGTTGCTCTAGCGAAATTTCATTTGTTATTTCTAAAACTTTACAAAACAGCAGGGAGTAAGTGCCTGGTATTTGATGCTTGGCGTTTGTGGGAAAAGCCTAGATAATTCTTAATGTAGTATTAAAAAACAACACACCACCACCAAAGTCAAACAGCTTTTAAGTGTTTTATGGTGATTGATCTCTGTTTTTGGCTTCAAGAAAGACATTTTAAAAATTCCTTCACATCCCATTGATTGCCTGCCAATATGTGGGAATAGAATTTTCTTAGTTTGATTTGCACTCTTCCCCTCCCACAGTGCTCTTGCCTTTGAGTCACTAATTATTGAGTCTTTGTGATGTTTGAGGTATTACAAATCTGTAGAAACAGTGGGCATGCTTGAGGTCTGCTCAACAACATTAGCGAAGCCCGGTAATGTGATACTACTGCTTCCTCTTGGAGAAGAGAGACGAGGTGACAGACATGCTGCTTAACTGTAAAATTTACCCATTTTACAATTCTAGTTAAGGCAAAATAGCTTCAAATGAAAACTTATGGCCTGGAGAGAGTACTGTCACTTTTTCAGGGTCTTGTTTATTACCACAGCAGCAAGTGACCTTTATTTGGCAGAGATCTGAGGGAAGATAATAGACTGGGTGTCTGGAAGCTGTCTGTGACCTTAGGATTAAAAGGTTTAAGATGTATTAAAATACAATTAGGAGTTTCATTTTTTTTTTCTGGTACTAAACTTAGGAGTACATGTTTTTATGGAAGTGCTTTGGGACATCTCATTTGGGGGCTTGAATAGAGGCCAGGGATATAATTTTTCATAAGTGGTTAAATAAACTAATTAGTCAAATTAGCTGTTTCCTAAACTCTCTTCAAAACTTTCATAAATAATTGAGGCTATGTGACAGCTTCTTCCAAATTTCCACTACGTCACTGCAAATGAAGCTGCCCTGTTGTCAGTCTAACTGCAAGCATTCAACCAGATGGTCTTTCTTGAGCTAATGTTGTGTTAAGCTTTTCTTCCCTCTCTCCCCCAGCCCCTCCAACTTTAAAGCATAGGAAACTTCTTTCACTTGCAGCCAAAGGAACAGGTGAAGTTAATCCAAAAGCTAAAACCTATCCAACTTGAAGAATCAAATCCCAGTTCTTAAAATGCTGCAAACTTCCTGTTTCAGGCATCATTTCCAGAGTGCTTAACATTTGAGGTAGCAGCTGTTTGCTTAGGGTAAACTATTCAGCATTAATTGTACAAATTATAAATTGTTCCTTTCCCCTCTCACTGTTTTTAGTGGCTTACATTTTTTTTTTTTGCAATAGTCTTTTTAGGAGCCCATGCAAGCCTCTAAACAAGTGTTTTCAAAAGTTAGATACCTATTTAAATTATACTAGTTCTTTCTTACTTCATTAAGCAATATTTGAAACGTTCATTTGATGAAAGCATTTCTGCCTTTCATTTGGGGTTGTATACATATATTTTTCAGTTATGTATTACATCAACTATACAAATTAACATGAGCCTTCAGAGACTTAGGTCTCAAAATAATTAGCTGATTTGACAGAAGTTAGACATGGAAGTGTAGGAATACTTATAAAAGTAGAAGACTCACTTGTAGTAATATACTTTTTTTCAGGACACTAATGTTTACTTTAGTTAAATACAGTGCTTGGTAGAATATTGATAGTAAGAAGTATATGACCTGGTAATTTTAAATGGGATACACACACACACACACACACACACACACACACACACACACACACAATTTTAGTAAGACTGCTCTGATTTTCACAGCATACATTGTTAATATTGTACAGAGGATATGCTCTAAAGTTTAATCTTCATTAGTAACATTTTCTCCATCATTTTCTTAAGTCTAGACCAGCGGTTCCCAAACTTTTTTGGCCTACCGCCCCCTTTCCAGAAAAAATATTACTTAGCCCCCTGGAAATTAATTTTTTTTTTAATTTTAATAGCAATTAATAGGAAAGATAAATACACCTGTGGCCATCACTGCTCCTCTGGATCACTGCAGTACCCACCGGGGGTCGGTAGCTCCCACTTTGGGAATCACTGGTCTAGACCAACAAGAATACATCCTTGATTTAGTTGACATTTCAACTAGCTCCAATACTTCATTGGACCTATTGGTTATTTTCTATTTGGAAACACACTTGATTTTGATCCAAACTTTCTCTTCTCTTATACTTATCACTTCATTCTTGGAGAGGGTTAATTAGAAGGAAAAGAAAATGAGGAAATTGAGATTTTGGTACATGTACTTAGCATAATTATCTTGAAGTCTTCTCTCTCTGAGTTTATGCTCAATTTTCTAGCATTTCTAGTTATCTTAGCCATGTGAGAATATGTATGCCTACTGGTTGCCCATATGAGATGAATACGTGTATTATGTATTCATAGCAGCTTACTTAATTTCCATATGGTCTATATACTTTGATTTTACTGTTATCTTCTGTTTTGCTATGGCTAAATATGGTGATTGCAGAAAAATGTATTAAAATATCTTTCCAAGACTAGTTTATTTCTGAATTGTTCATCTGAATTAAAAAACAAAACAAAACTATTTGCCTTTCTGCTTTTTCTGTCTTATTGTTATGCTAGGCCGTAATAGTGCAGCTGTACTGAATGAATGACATAGATCTAGTTCAGGGGTCGGCAACCTTTTTGGCCATGAGAGCCATAAACGCCATATTTTTTAAATGTAATTTCGTGAGAGCCGTACAGTGCTCACAGTGTGCGCTCCTGTAACAGCGCCTGAAAAAAAAATTGACTTTATGGCTCCTGCAGAAAGAGCCATATCTGGCCCTCAAAAGAGCCAGATGTGGCTCAAGAGCCATACGTTGCTGACCCCTTAGGCTACTGTGAAGGGACTGAAGTTATAGAGAAGATGCTAAGTATAATGGTAGAAGTTCCTCAGGGAGAGCTCCCTATATTTATTAAATTACAGGTCCAGACCAAAGAAGGGGGAAATGGATGTATCTAGAGAGATATGTAAATAATATGTGGACTATATTTTGAAAAGAAAAATAAACAAGAAATTTGGAATATAAAATGTGTTTGTGAATATGTTTGAAATCAATATTTTTAAAGGTTTTATAGAAAATTTAAAAAGGAATTGATTATCTGGTTGTCACAGTATCAAGATTAGAGCCATTCTTATCTGTCTACTCAACTAATATACTTTTGGGCCTTGAGGACTTTGAAAAAGAGGGGACTAATGAATTTTCAGGTCATAATAATGATAATACTTCCTTAAAATGATTTCCTAGAACTTTTGTTGAATTATCAGGCATCTACTTTAGTAAAGTTTATCCCACAACTCATCATTTCATTATTTTCACATTCTTAACAGATCGTTATAAAAATGTAATGATTTTAATGGAAAATATTGACTTATTGTGGCCTTTTTATGGTTTCATTCAAAGATATTTCAGGTGAATCATTGATTCTATTTTCATTTGTGTAAAGTCAGCACGACTAGAAGAACAGAATTGATACTTAGTAGTCTTTATAGTCAAAGAAACATTGAAAAATACATGAGCCCCTAAATATTTTAGGGAAGATATTAACTTAATTGCATGCAGAATTTCAGAACTTCAAAGTCATATATAAAAATCACCTCCTTGCATTTCAGCAATCTTTACTTTGTGATCAAATTAAGTTCTTCATGAAAACTGTAGGGAAAATTCATTCATGGTTTATCCAGCCATTCTCTCAGCATTTTTTTTTCTTTCAGGGAAAGAGAATGTCCTCAATGTGTAAATGGATTGTGTTTCCAAAGCTGATCAATAAATAAGTTGTTTTTGTCATAGAACATAGGGTGCATAGCCCGTAAATCCTAGTTAATTTACAATGTAGCTTAAAGGAAAGATTTTTTTCCCATTATAGAGGGAATGTAGTCCAGTGGAAAGTGCTGGATATGGAGTCAAAAGACTTAGATTTATATACTACCTTTGTTGCCTGCTACCAGTAACTTTGGACTAGTCACAGAATCTTTCTGCATCTCAGTTCCTCCCAGAATGAGTGGGTTGGACTGAAAGACTTCTACCAGTTCTAAATCTGTGATTTCATGATACCTGGGAAAGAAATGAAGACTGTGTATTTCTACTTTCATCTCTTTTTTATAGAAAATGTTTTTGAGGTGGTATGGGGATGGAGATATGTACTAGGTATTAAAATTTTGATAGAAACTTGTTAATTGTTGCATCAACTTCCCAAGCAAGTAACTTTAGGTGGAAAGAAAAGGCATGGAAAGACCCAACAAAAAAAATAAATAAAGAGGAGGGTAAGCTCCCTGAAGATAAACCCTCACTGAGGAGCCCCTAGTACCAGAGATTGCCTCAGCACAATGGTCAGGTTGTTAGCCTCCTCTGTTTTATCCACTGGAGCACCAGAGCTTAGTTTCAGCAAATAGGAAGGGCAAATGTGGTATGTTTGTGTTCTGCCAGTATTTTAAGAACCACACAAAATGGAGGGTCTTTGCACTAGCAGAGAGCATGAAAGGCCTAGAAAATGCCTTGCATTTCTCTAGATTATCAGAGAGAGTGAAGCATTTTCCAAATAGAAGTGCTTCAAAGGGAACACAAAGTGGGAAAGAATCTGAAGAAGCAGAGAGGAATCCCAACCTATAGCAAGAGGTTGGAGGGTCAAAGTAAGGAACACAGAAGCAAGGGATAGGGAAAGGCAAATGAATCTGTGAAGCTTTTTAATAGCAAGCTGTTCCTTAGAGGTGGTAACTGTATCCACTAAGGAAGAAATAGTTTCTTAAGCCTCAGGAAGTCTCCAGGTAATGTCGGAAGAGAAAAGAGAGTGTCATGGATAACTGAGATGGCCATGGATTGTTGATCTGACATCCTTTTTGAACTTATTTGTCTTGTCTACTTTTAAAGGGAAAATGGAAAGGTAAAGAGATCTACAAAAGTTGTTATTGGAAGAAGGATTAATATTATAAAATCAGGCAGCTCTTGAGAAGAGCAAGAAAATGATTGTTTATATAAGGAACAATTTTATTTCCTTATTTATGACTATCTTTTTTAAAACTTTAATTTCTTGCTTTTCATTTATTTTTAAAAGTCAGGTTTAGAGTTTGATCATATTTTGAAGCAATCTGAATATACTGTACAACAATGAATACATTGCTTTTTAAAATTTTGCATAATTTCATAATAGATGAAAATCACTTTTATTAATATTTTTAACTGAGTAAGATTGTTATCTATTTCTTACCAACAAAGAACCTCAGAAAAGGAACATACATCCTTTAATTATTATCAGAAATATAGAATTAAAAATCTGCAATGAGGGATGGCATATCTTTAAAGAACATCTTTAATGTAGGGCTTCAGACAAAATTTTATATGAGCAATTTGCTATAAAGTGCTGTAGGAGGAAATTGAAATTTGAATAGTATTTTTTAAAAGCCCTCAGTAAAGGGTTTTTTTTTAAAGCTCTCAGCAGAAGCCTGAAGTTCTGGTCACATTGATTATTGATTATGGATTCTTTTTCTACCCATTAGCTTTAAATATCCAACTTTATAAGAAGTAGTAAGTACAATGTTTGACGTCTGCTAGTGTCATACATCTCTACCCTATGAATAGTATTGCTAAGTCACCCTGGCATGTAGACAAATTTTTCCAGCCTTGGCTATAAGATTTATCTTACTATTTAATATTGTTTGACTTGAAATGGGAGGTACAAGTGAAACTTTGAATTTGTCCAGCCATTTATGAAAGTAATTTGGAACTATTTCCCTCAAATTACTAAACTGCACATATCTTTTGACCTAGTAATACCACTATTAATGGCTTTCACTCTAAAGAGATCAAAGAAAGGAAAAGGACCTCTCCTCCCCCTAAAAAATCATAGCTCTTTTTGTGATGACAAAAACTCAGAACTAATGTTCAAATTATGATATAGGAATGTAAGAGAAATCTGGGAAGACCTGTCTGAACTAACACAGAACCAGGAAAACAATTTACAATTGCAACAATTGTAAAAGCAAGACTTCAAAAGACATAAGAATTCTGGTCAATGCAATGACTCAACCATGATTCCAAAGAATTGAGCAGATAAAGAATGCTATCCACCCATTGAGGGAAAGATGATGGACTAAACTTCTCTGTATTGTTCTTGTCAAACCAACCCTTTTAGTTCACTTATAATGTTGATGTGTAGTATCTTAGCATCTTTTCCATTATTATTTTTGTAATTTAGGCTTTGACTCCAAAGTCAGCTGCTATGAATCCATATGAGGCTTTTTTCAGGTATCTGTTCTTCAGGAACTTTACAAGCTAAGTTTTGGTTTGCTCTCTGGTGAGTTGAGATAATAGAATTATGAAGAATTTAGAGTGTATACAGTGGTATTTAGTTAAGTTCCACTGATTCAGTTATATCTAAGGCAGTGATGGGCAAACTATAGCCCATGGGCCAGATGGGGGGGTTGGGGGTGGGGGAGGTGGGCCTGAAATGTTCTATCCGGCATTATTCTTATTCTGATGAATACAATGAGTAGGATACAATACAATGAAACTTCAATAGAGTTGCCTTAGAAACAGGCTGACAGATGAGCATTTCCTTTCCTTTGACCCCCTCTTTAAAAAGTTTGCCCATCACTGTCCTAAGGTAGGTTGAGATAATCAGTGAGATTTTAGATTTTGAGAACATTGATGGCTTATATATATGTATATATATACATTTATGTGTATACATATAGCATACATACACATATATGTATATATCTTTTTCTCATTTGTAAGTGGAAGCTATTTAAGCACAATTGAGACTTTCACAGCACAAGACCCAATTGCTATTGAGCCATATCATCACAAGAGGTTTGACCTTTCTCTTCTGCATTTCCATGTCAGTGAAAATTCCCTTGTTGATCTCATCAGTATTTGTCTCAAACATGATAATATTTGTTGTCAAATTACTTCTACTTTATAGAAAGTTTGAATTAGTAAGTGGCCATCCATACCTCTAAAATATCAGAGAGCTTATAAGATAAGCATTCATAAATTCTGTATCTGAATATACAGAGACAAGAAATCAGTATGAGAAGAGGGATGTATTTATGTGGTGTACCAGCCTTTCTTAATGAGTATATTTTCATTATCTTATATTTCTAATTATAAAATACTATATAGCACAAATTGATAGGGAGTAGCAATATGTTGAGAGAAACAAAGAAATCTTGCTTTTATTCAATGGGCATATAGTACAGACAAAAATATTAACTATCTTCAGTGAACAGCTGATTTTTCTATCTAATAAGATTCACAGTTAGTCTGATTATTCATTACTCAAAAAGCAGATAAATCCTGTTTGAATGGTTGCATTATGATAGGTATCTGAGAGCTATAAGAAAAAAAAAACCCTTGACTTAATGTATAAGTTCTTTGGTTGCTATTAGGAAACATCATCCTGTATTAAAATTATTCTTTTTTCATTTGGACTGATTATTTGGTATCCTAAAAAACATGGATTAAAAGAAAATTTTTGCCAGATCTCTTGCAATCTGAAATTATCAAAGCACTTAGGACATAGAAATGCCATCTGACATAGGTGAAATTTGAGATGAAATGTTTAGTGACTTTTGATATATTGATACTGGCATAGTATATTTATGAGGATCAGGAAATTCACTAAACTAGCTTCCTTTAGGGACTTATAATACCTCAAGCCAGAGGTATTATAAGTATAATATAAAGTAGAACTTTCTTTTGGCAAGGCTCTTACATTATATATAGTGGGGAAAAAACCTTTTCTGAAGTTTTAATGGGTTCTGGAATGTAAGATCTATGAACCAAGGTTAGCTAGATGTAGTCAAACAGGAGATGGAAATCTTGGGTATCTGTGAACTTTAATGGACAAGAGTGGGTGGATTTAATTCAAGTGATCATAACATATCCTCCTAATGGGCAAGAATCCCTTAGAAGAAATGGAGTAGCCCTCATAGTCAATAAAAAAAAAAGGTGAGAAAAGCACTACTAGGGTACAATTTCAAAAATGATGGAATGATATCTGTTCAAATCCAAGGTATATTGTTCAACATCACAGTAATACAAGTCAGTGTTCAAATTACTGAACAATTTCACATGCCAGTAAGATTATGCTTAACATTCTGCAAGTGAGGCTTCAGCAATATGTGAACTTAAAATTACCATAAGAGTTGGCTGATTTTCAAAGAAGCAAGGGAACTAGAGAACAAATTGCCAACATTCATTGGATTTTGGAGAAAATAAGGGAATTCTAGAAAAACATCTACTTCTGCTTAATTGACTACACTAAAGCCCTTGATTGTGTAAATCACAACAAAATTTGTGGCAAGTCCTCAAAGAGATAGGAGTACCAGATTATCCTACCTGTCTCCTGAGGAACCTGTATGCAGATCAAAGGGCAATTTTAAGCCTTTAAATCTTATTGTTCTTAATTTTTTAAATCAAAGTCTGAAAATTCTGCACAAATACAAAGTTTACAAGGACTGACTGATTCCAGGAGGCATCTACTATAGTTTTCTTTTTATATAGACATTCATGTCCAACTTTACAAAGATAATTAAAGATAAACTGGACTTGGATCATAGTGCTAACTTAGCTGTCAAATCTGGTGCTTCATATTCAGAGCAAGAAATTAAAAGCAATAAATCAGTAACTGATATACATTTAATGGAGCTCAATAGTAAGTATTTAAAATGACTATCTTATCTTGTTAGGGGGATTACATTTTTGGTTTTTATCTCCAAGAATAAAAAAAGCCATTTGAAACAGCAGATTGGTTTAAAATTGCAAAAGGAGTTTGACAAGGCTGTATGTTGTTATTTATTTAAATTATATGCAGAATACATGATATAAAATGCCAAGCTAGATAAATCAAAAGCTGGGATTAAGATTTCTGAGATAAATATCAGTAATCTCAGATATGCAGATAAAACCACTCTGGTGACAGAAAGTGAAGAAGAATTAAGAAACCTTCATGTTGAAGATGAAGGAGAGTGTAAAAACTGGCTTAAAGCTTAACATCAAAAAACTTAAGATAATAGCAGCTGGTCCCATCACTTACTGGCAAATAGAGGGAGAAGAAATGAAAGCAGGTCAGACTGTATATTTTGGACTCAAAGATCACTGTACAACATTCCACGGCTACATGGCATAGTGGATAAAGAGCTTAGCCTGGAGTAAGGAAGATCTCAGTTCAAATCCTACAGCAGGCACTTAATAGCTTTGTGACCTTCCCTCCCAACAAGTAATCTTTACTTGCCTTAGGCTGCTGTAAAATGTAAAAAATCTGTAAAATGGGGATAATAATAGCACCTTCTTCTGAGAATTGTTGTAAGAATCAAATGAGATTATATTTGTATTTTTGGTTTTGTCTTGGGCCCCACATAGCTGCCTGACATAATTCATTTAGGTACTTAGTGTTAAATGAATATTTCTAACTTGGGATATTTAGAGGGATGCATTATCAGACCTTTAAATAAACCAATGTAAATTATGTCCAATAGTTGTTGCTACAATTTCTTTAGGAGTCTTTTTTCAGAAGCACGAACAAAATCTTATTAATTTTACCTTTTAATACAATGATAATATGAATTTCTGCCAAATAACCACATTTAGTTTCAGGGTTTAATGTCCAACATTCATTCTCTAATAGAGATAGCTAGAGGCCAAGTGAATAGAGCAGTGGATCCTTGGGGTCAAGAAGACTTCTTCTAATCTTCTTGCCTCAGATGTTTACTAGTAGTGTGAATCTGGGCAAGTCACTTAAGGCTGCTTGCCTCAATTTCTTCATCTGTGAAATAGGGATAATAATGTCACCTCTCAGGGTTATTTTGAAGATTAAAGAAGATAAATTTAGAAGTTCTTGGCAAACCATAAGATGCTACATAAATGCTGTTATTATTATAATAAGAGGTTAAAGGATATAAACAAATAGTTCTAAAATGAACTGTAAGCTATTAACAATCACATGAAAGAATGCTCCAAATCACTAATGTTAAGGGAAATCCAGATCAAAACTACCATAGTTTCATTAAGTTGAAAGATGGGAATAGTTAATTTTGGAAAGATTGTGGGAAGATAAGCCCACTAAGCACACATTGTTGGGGGAGCTGTGATCACTATAACTATTTTGGAAGTAATCTGGAATTGTGCAAATAAAGTAACTAAAATATCTTATGTTTTTTGACCTGAAGATTCCATTTTGGCTTATATCCCAAGAAAGCCAGTGATAATAATAAAACCCCCATATACAACAAAATATTTATAGCAGCACTTTTTGTGACAGCAAAGAATCAGAAACAAAGTACATGCCTGTTGGTTAGGGATTATCTAAACAAATTTTGGTAAAATTTAATGGAATATTATTGTGCCATAAGAAATGAAGAATATGGAGGATGTAATGAATAGGGAAAAACATAGAAAGTTGTACATGAACTCCAACATATATTACTACAATATAAGTAGAAAGAACAACCACACACATTCAACAACTCAAAAGAAAATGTTGTAAAATTATAAAAAACAAGAATGACTTGAAAAAAAGAAACATGACAGGATACTTTCAATTCAGTACCTGTGAACCACTTTGGGAGGCGTATGTGCAGTGTTGCCCATTATCCATGTCTTAAAAAAAATTTCAATATATTGATTAGTTGTGTTAATTCTTTCCCCCATTTCTTTAAAATCAAAAAAATATTGTTTGCTATGAGAACTCTCCAGGAGGGTTAGGGGGAAGGATACTGATAAAACTAGTGATATAAACAACAAATGACATGAATAAAAACAATAATAAAACAAGATATTGAATCAAAATTCCAACTTTAATATAATGATTATGTGTCTTCTTCTGCAAAGTATCAACATTCAATATCAGTGTTTTAATGTCCTATTCTGGGAGCATATTTCCTAGCGTGCTTGCTGGCATCCAGGACTCAGAAACTTTTGATTATGTAAGTCTATAAATGTGTGAAGTCTGAAATAAAACCTTCTCTATAGGAAATCCATATTTATGCAGACTAAAGAGAGGAAATATCTTTCAGCATTTCCCATAGGTCTTCTCTTCCAGATTAATGTGAAATGAAGAAAAGGTCAGTTCTAATTTTTCTAAGCCTGGGAATTCAGAAACTTTTATTCTGAAAGCTGAATCTCTGTCAATATAGAGGAAATTCAGTGAAACTGCTTCTATATTTGATTTGATTTCTTTTTTTAACCCTCAAATTTAAATTAGGAGACCAAGAACACTACTTTCTCCCTTTTTCTGTAGTTTCTGCTGTAGATTGATATTGCAGTGATTTGTTGATTGAGCTTGACCATGCCACTAAAAATTCTGTTGACTATTTAGAAACCCCTGATAATAGTAGAGCTGAAAAACAACAAATTTGCTTAAAACTTCTAAAAACTTTGCATACTAATTATTTTTTCTCTTGAGCCCACAAGATGGGGCATTTTATATCTACTAGAAAATAAAATGATTTGTAGCTAACTACTACTGACATGGCATGTCTCCTCTTTGTTTTTCTTGGGCGTAATAAATTTTAGTTTTCCCTCAAAGAAACTTTATTTTAATTATCAAAACATTTATTTTTAATCCATTCTATTTTCTTTCCCCCACCTCCATCTCAAATGTTTATGCCTGGTGTTTCATTTGCCATATTACTTACCTTAATATGCTGGTTATTTCTTTTCTTTACTCTATTTTTAGGCTTCTCTGACTTGGAAAAAGAATCAAACTTTTCCTAAAGTCCAGTCTTCCAGGCCCACAAACACACCACAGACTTTCAGCACCTAATGCAGTGTCTGGCCCATAATGAGTTCTTAATAAATACTTGATGATTGATTCCAGGATGGGCCAATGCGGCAAAAATAACCTTTCAGCCACAAAACACTTTTTTTTTTGGGTGTTATTTCAGAAATGTTCAGATGCTCATCTGAACTAGGTAGAGTTAAGATCAGGACTAAGGAGATGGGAGGAAGAGGTGAGAGAAGAGAAGTTGAGGAGGGAGCAGTATGAGAAGAGTAGTTTACATCAAGGACATGAAGTGCTAATGGTGTTGGTAGGGCTAGTAGGGGAGTTTGTTAATGAACTATGCTTAGCTTTACATCTGTTTTCTATTACTGTTTTGGAGTGTCTTTAATACCTACAGTTTGAGAGAAACTGTTAAAATGGAGAAGTCTTCCTAGACAATTAATTTTGCTTATTTTAAAACAGATTATAGGGTTTTTGAAGATAAGGACTGTGCTCTATTTATATTTATATCATTCCTGGAACCCAGGACAGTACTTTGCATATAAAGCTCACCCAGCCAATGTTTGCTGTATGAATCAATGCTTCTGTAATATTTGTTTTATGTCCCTAAATGAATTAAAATCTTTGCCTATCTTTCTAGCATACATTTTTTTGAACAAGGATTAATTTTACTTTGTTTTCTTTCATAGCAAAGAAGTTGGAGCATGGCTATGAGCAGTGGAAATAATGATTTCATGGTTCTGAGCAATGGAAACATTATGCCCAACTCCAGTACTCTTACATCCTGTGATGGAGACATTGCAACCCAACAGCACCCATCCAAAGAAGCACCCAAAACAAAAGTGAGTCCAAATGGATGCCTCCAAGTTAATGGCACAATTAAACCTTCTTTTCTGCCTTTAGACAACCAAAGAACCCCTCAGATGTTATCCCAATGCTGCCATCCTTGCCCATACCATCCCTCTTTGAATAACCATAGCAGTCACCAAGAGTGCCATTCCCAAGCTGGTCCCACAGCACCATCTCCTGTGGCCTCATGTTGCATGCAGACACACTCTGAGTATTCTGCATCACTCTGTCAAAACCATTCACCTGTGTATCAGACTGCCTGCTGTCTTCAGCCCTCTCCATCATTCTGCCTACATCATCAGTGGCCTGACCATTTTCAACATCAGCCAGTACAGCAGCATATAGCCAACCTAAGGTGAGTGCTGTGAATGTTTTGATGGTCCTTGAACATTCAGCTAATTATATATATACATATATATATGCATATATGTATATCCATATATATGTATACGTGTGTGTGCATGTGTGCTGCTCCCGACAAGGATGAGGAAAATATATGAGAAGAAAAGACTGTAAAGCAATTGTTTTGAAGGTTTGACATGCTAAATGTGAAATCTACAGAGGATGCAAAACATAGAAATTTTACTTTTTATTCTACTGGCTTTATCAATTTTGTTTGTTATTGATAATGAGAATTTCTATTTTGTTTAAATTTTTGTTTTAAATTTTGTTTAAATTTTTGTTTAAAACTTATCATAAGAAAGACTTATGCAATACAGTTATATGTAGCTTGTTTTTTTTTCTTCTAGATAACAGTGTTTTTCTTACCACTTATTTAATGTAATCGAAAGAAATGAGTACTTTCAAAGAATTTTTTTTAAGATGTCAAAATTATTTTGGGGGCCAGGGGAATCACCTTTCATTTTAAATAATTTGTAAGCAGAGATTACCTACCATGTTGCCTGAATTACAGTCCCGGGCAGTATTCCCCCATTCTCACCCTCACTTAGAGTTGAGAGTCTTGTAAGTGGTTCTGAAGATTTCTATTCTACCTACCATCTAAAGAGAGAAATTGAGGCCTAGAAGTTGGGATAGTCAGAACACTGATCAGGACATAAAGATATTAGGTTAGGGAACCTTGAACTGAACTGTAAAAATTATTTGGAAGATAGACACTACTCAAATGCAAGATATTTTAAAAACAAAAGTTTGTTAATAATGTTTATCCTTATGGACTTCACACAATCTGATAACTTCCCATTTGGTGTCCATTCAAATAATGTCATTTCAAACTTGTATTGGAGATAACTTTCCTTTTCTATCTAAAATTGGCTATTTGTGGAAAAAGCTTGTTTTTTTCATATCTTGGTAAGAGAAATTTGGAATAAAATGTGAACAGCTTGATGTTGGCATGCTAAGTTCATCTAGTAGCTTTTTGCTAACCATTTATGTGAAATACAATGAATATTTGTGTTAGATTTTTTGTGATGAAAGATTCCTAACTAGCAATCCTTTGACTTAGATTAAGCTACCTGGTATTATTAATAGTGGGCAACCTTAATGAAATGTGAACATAAAACAGACTTGATCATGCCTTATTTTTTTCTTCCATTTCTCATCAAGGAATTTTAGTTTTTTACATAATCTTTTTGTATGGTGTTGAATCACTTAGGTTGCTTTCCTAAGTGATACATACATACAGCTGTGTATTTTTAGGGGCTGATTAGAAATAATGATACAGTGTAAACTATAAAGTATTTTCAGATCCATAAGGTTTAAGAGTGTTGGGAAAATATATCATGGGGCGGGGTATTAATTTGTTTCCACTTTGTGTATGTGTGTGTGATTGTTTGAAGTGATTTCTTCATGTGCAGGTACTTTATAAAAGTCAAAGAGTGATTTCACATAAATGGGGAGGGAAGGAGAAGTGGGGAAAGGAGAGAAGGGAGAGATTTGAAAAAACAAAACAAAACTAAGAGAAACTAATCTTTTAATTGGAGCCAGATCTAGAAGCACATAATAAACCTTTATCTTTTCATCAGGTTTGAAAAGTATTTAAGGGCATTTTTTTTTAACCCTTGTATTTCGGTGTATTGTCTCATAGGTGGAAGATTGGTAAGGGTGGGCAATGGGGGTCAAGTGACTTGCCCAGGGTCACACAGCTGGGAAGTGGCTGAGGCCGAGTTTGAACCTAGGACCTCCTGTCTCTAGGCCTGACTCTCACTCCACTGAGCTACCCAGCTGGCCCTAGGGCATTTGTTTTTTAAATTAAAAAAGTTGATCTCAAAGTATTTACATATTTGATTCTCAGATCTATTTTCCTCCTATAATTTAGAAATCTTGTAATTATATAATCTACTGCAGTTTCTCTCTAGGTTTTTTTTCCCCTTTCAGCTTTTCACTTGTTCGATTTTAAGTTTTGCTTTATAAAAATTTCATTCTAAAAGATGCCTTTGTAACAGTAAAACGTCAAAAAACATTTGCTTAAAAAAAGCATAATATGTTTTGAGGCTAATGCCCTTTTAGAGAACTTTGTATAACATCTTAAATCTTTAGGCCAGTCACCAGTTCTTTCAATATAGTGGATTGTGTCAAGTTTTTCCAGCCTTAGGCCTAGCATTTGTCAATGATCTAATTTTAAAGGAATGGGAACCTGACCTATGCTTTTAAGTTAACTGGTATTTTTAAAGAGAGATTGAAAATTGCCACATTCCTAAAGCAAAATCTCAACAAACTGTGGAGAGTAAAATGTTGGGACAACCTTTCCATAGCCTCAAAATTTGGACTTTGGGATAAAACATATGCATCAGATAAGAATTATTTATCCCCTCTATTTAAAAAATACCATCAGAGAACTTGTCTGTTATGATGTGACGTCCAAGTTTTAATGCAATTTTACAGCACTAAAGCTAAAAACCTGAACTAAAACTTTTGGATATCTTTTATGTAAACATAGTAGCTTTCTTCACCATTACCTCCTTGAGACATAGACTGCTGAGCGAAGGGAAAACAGGACTTGTGATACTCAGAGAGTTCTTTGGTATTAGAGAAGTGGTGAAGATGATGGCATGACAGTATAACAAATAATTATAATGGAAATAATAATAACTAACATTTTATAGAACACTTGGAGACAAAATGCTTTTACATACACATCTCATGTTAAGTCTGCCAACAGTCTTGTGAGATAGGTACCCCAGGTATCATTATCCTCATTCACTCCAGAATGGCTAAATGACTTGCCCATTGTTACAAAGCAAGTAAATATCAGAGCTACCTCTTATTCAAAATCAAAATACTCTTGACTCCAACTTTAGCATTCCTTTTACTATGCCATTATTGTTGTTGTTGTTCAGTTATATTCAATTCTATGTGACCCTGTGGTTAAAGAACTTGGGTTTTTTTTTGGCAAAGATACTGTAGTGGTTTGCCATTTTCTTCTCCAGTGTGTTCCCATCTTACAGATGAGTAATTGAGGCAAAAAGGGGTTAAGTGACTCGCCCAAGGTCACACAACTAGTAAGTGTTTGAGGTTGAATTTGAACTTATAATTTCCTGACTCTAGGTCCACTGCTCTATCCACACAGGTGTCCATTGCTGCCTCTCAATATAAAATCAAGTCTGTTCATCTTGGTTGAGATTTTTTTTCTTTTTGGCTAAAGGGAAAAGTACATCTTCAGTCACATGAATGTTATAATGCTGACTGGGTTTATGTTAGGAAAGACTATTAAAGCTTTTATCACATTAGTTGTGCCTTTGTCCTCCTACACCAGTGATGGGCAACCTTTTGAGCTTGGTGTGTCAAAATTCACCAAAAAACCAAGCATAACTTGGGTGCTGTGTCACTTTGAGAAAAAAAAAACCACAATTTTGCAATATTTATAGTTTAAATAACAAAAATGTATAATTGTAATATATGACTGTATTTAATAAACCAAAAAATAATTATTTAACTTATCTGCTTAGTGACTTCTTTGTTCAACTGTCAGTCAGTGTCTTTTGTTGGTGTTGATATTATTTGATTTTGTGGGGTGTCATAAATTAAGATAAATGAGGGGGAGGGGGAATTTTTTAACTAAGCTGCCTATTAGTGACTTTTTTGTTGCTGAATTTCATTGGCTAATGAAAATTCAACTACACTATAGCAAATTTTTCATCCTCGGCATGTGGCCCCATGTCATCAAAAATGGCTATGTGTGCCACTACTGATATGTGTTTCATAGGTTTGCCATCAAGGGTTCTACACCTTCAAAGAAAGTTATCCCTGTGAATTATTTAAAGTAATTTAGAACAGCATTCACTGTCAGAGTCACTTGGGCATTTGGCCCTCATCACTAAGGATTCTGAAGAGAGTAGCATTATGTCATGGCATTTGATTGGATGGAGGCCTTCCTATTGTTGTTTTTAAGTAGGTATACTTCTGAGCAAGAATATTATGGAAGTTATTAAGACTTAAATTCTAGAGATGTCACTATGGATTTTTCTACTTGTAAACCATAGTAACATAAAATAATGTTGTTTCTACAGTGAGCTTTTCCATCATTGAACTTAAAAATTTTATTTGATATCTCTTTTTTACATCACCAAGATTTTTCCCAATATTCCTTCCCTTATCCCTTTCCAGAGAGTGTCTGTCTTTATAACAAATATTTTTGAAAGAATAAAAGGGGAGGAGAAAATAACTCAAACCTATTATTTTTTTTAAAAGTGTGAAAATTGAGCAATTTACCATGCCTTTAAACCTCTTACCTTTGAAAAAGAGTGGGATGGAGGTGTCTTCTCATCTCTCTTCTCTGGAGCCATATTTGCATTTTAAAATTTAGCAACATTCACTTTTGATTGTTTTGTGATACTTTTGGTTTACATTATTATAATCATTGTTTATTTGTTTTCTTAGCTTAGTTTATATTACTCTTTATCAGATTAGGTGGATTTTTCTATGCTTCTCAGTATTCGTCATATTCATTGCTTCCTACAACACAGTAATATTCCATAACATTCCTGTACCAAAATTTATTTAGCCATCCCCCAATCAATAAATCTACTTGCTTTAAAATTATTTTCTGTCAGAAAAAGTGCCACTAGAAACTTTCTAATCAATGAATTACTATGACTATAAGCCTAGTAGTGCAATCTGTGAGACAGAGTAAAGACACTTTATTTACTTTATATACATAATTCCAAGATCTTTTTCATAATGGTTAAATGATTCACATTCAACAATAATACACTAGTGTGCCTATCTTCTTACAACCTCACTAACATTGACTATTCCCATGTTTTGTCATCTTGTCTATTTGTAGGGTGTGAGATTAATACTCTTATAATTAGTACCGTGGAGTATTCTTTAATATGGTTATTAGTTTGTAATTCTTCATATCCTTTGACCACTTCTATAATAATCTGTTAGTTGTCCATATATCTCAGATATAAAAACCTTGTCTAAGAAATTTGATATAAAGTTTTTCCCCTATTTGATAATCTTCCTTATATACATGCTTTAATTTTATTTTTGGCAGACGCCTTTTAGGTTCATATAACCAAAAATATCAATATTATCTTTTTTTGTCATTGTCTCTATCTCATGTTTGACTAAGACTGCCTAAACCCTTGGCTATGAAAGATTGTTTTCTTCTAATTTTTTCTAACATTTATGGCATGATCTTTAATCTTAAGATCACACATCAATTTAGAATTTATTGAGGAATGTGGCATAAGATATTGGTCCAAGTCTAATTTTGGCCAAACTGTTTGTTTTTTATACTTTTCCCCAGCAGTTCTTATCAAGTAAAAAATGCCTTCATAAGTAATGTATGTTTTCTAGTTTATTGAACAATGGGCTAAAGAGGACTTTTTTAATTCTCTTATGTCTAGTTTGTTTCATGATCTCTCTATTTTTAACCCATACCAAATTATATCAATAATGAGGAGAGAGGCCATCCCTGTTTTACTTCTATATTTCCTGAGAAAGCTTCTAGCGAATCCCTACTGCATTATATGTTCACTTATAGTTTTAGGTAGATACTTATACTGTTTTTTAAAACTTTCATCTCTGTCTATATTTTGTAGATTTTTTTAAATAGCAAAATAATGTACTTTGTCAAAGGATTTTTTGCATTTATTGAAATAATCAGGGATTTGGAGATTTGGGGGGATGTTTTAATCTCTGGATATGTCATTAAGTTTAAGAAACATCTGATTAAATTTTTTTTTAATCTAGAGATTTATTTGTAAGACAGTGCATGAGGGGATATTTTAATTAGGCATGCCAATAAGAAAATATTTTACTTGATTAAATTCAGCAAGTATTGAGTGTGCAGGGCTGGTGCTGGAGGTACAAGGATTTTTTTCTAATTGATTCTGGCCCTCAGGGAAGTTATGGCAAGCCTATCATTTTTTCTTGCTTCTATTCAACTTAGTTTTGGAGCTTTCAAAGTTTTCAACTCAACTCACCTCATCACTGCCTAGATTATTGTTTGCTCCTCCAGATAATTTTACTCTGTGTTTTGAGTTGGATTCCCTGTATTGTATTCTTAGTCAAATTTTGACTGCTTGGGAATGTATACTCCCATGTTTAATATTGTTTAATCCAAAAGTGTCAGTTAGGATGTACATAAAGGTAATTCATAGTGTTAAGCCCATTACTGTTTAAGTGCAAAATAAGTGGGGTGTGTGTGAGAGAGTGTGTGTGAGAGAGGGAAGTGGGGGGGGGGAGAGAAAGAGAAGAGAGAGGGAAAGAGAGAGGTGAGAGAGAAGAGAAATTAAGAGAAAATACAATAACAATAAGTTGCCATAGTTTGGAAGAAGAAAAGAAAGTGGAACTTGAGCTGGGTCTTGAAGGATGAACAAGAATTAGGCGGAGGGGAGGGGGAAGGTTATAGGGAGGATATTAGTTTGAATGAGGGAAGATGACAAAAAGCTTCCAGAGAACAAATATTAAAACAGTTTGGTAGAGGTTTAGTGTATGTAGAGATAATATTCTTCATCCTAATTCCACTCTAAAGCCCTGTATCATCTGGTTCTCTAAAATACTACATGGCCATAGTCTTTATCCTGCAAAAGACTAGAAAATATTTCTCTGGAGCCAGTTATATTGCCTTTGGCTTTGCTATAGTAGGTAATTAATTACCTAATTGGGGCTTTCTTATTACTGTTTTAAGGTGAAAGGGTAATAGTATTATTGTTCAAATTATTATGGAGTTTTCTCTCCAAAAATAGCATTTAAGTTTCCTGACTCAAATCGTACTAGATTTTAATATGGTGTTGCAAATATTCTTGATTGTAGCACCCTTACCTTTCCCATAAATGGTACCTGGTAATAATATCATGCTAGGAAACCTGTGATATTTTTGGGTACTTGCCAAAGACACTTTTCTCCAAATGTGATTTCATAGACTGATGGTCACTTGGGATGCCTCCTGTGGCACACTAGAGAAATTGGAACTGTAAAGCTTTAAGAATGCTTTGATTAGAGACCCAAAGGACTCTAGACCTAGAATAGTCTGAACTTATTACTCTGCTGTTACCTCTTTGTACAGAGTGACCATATTTATTCCTATGTTTCTTTTCAACCTGTTTTCTATCACTTTCACTTTTTTATTGCTGTTTCAATTTCAGTCAGTATTTCCAAGCATTTCCCTTTTCATCAGTTGGTCTTTGTGGCCAGGTTTTTCTTTTCTTTTAAAAGTCAGAAGTAAGACATTTTTTGTTTTTAAAGGAGAAATTGTTACTACTTGGGAGTGTTGCCCTTTTATATATTATCCAGGAATGAAATGGTAGTAAAGCTAAAGACTTCCCAGGGAACATACCATTCAACATCTCCACAAGTCTCCTATAGCAGTGATGGGCAAACTACAGCCACGGGACATATGCAGCCCCCTGAAATGTTTTATCCAGCCATGAGACATTATTCCTAATCTGACAAATACAATGACAATACAATGAAACTTTGAAAGAGTTGCCTTAGAAACAGACTGACAGATGAGTATTTCCTTTCCTTTGGCCCCCTCTTTGAAAAGTTTGCCCATCACTGTCCTATAGCATTATCTCATTTTGCTTCATTCTTCTATCAGTCTGTTATAATCTTACCTTTCCCAATGCCCTAGAACAGTGATTGCAAACCTTTAAAAGGTTCAAGTGATGTCCTCAGGCACATGTGGAGAGGGGGAGAGGAGTAGCCCAGCCCCATATTCTTCTGGCTTTCAGTAATGAACTCTGGTGAACTCTGTGCTGGGGTGATGGCAAGTGTGCCCATCGAAAAAGCTCTGAGTGCCACCTGGAACCTGTGTTATGCTATTTCACCCTAGAATATGATTCAACAAAAACCACATAAGAGCTTTTATTAGTTGTCTAGGCATGAACATTAGCATTTACAGAAAGACTATAAATACAGCTCTTTTTCCAACCCTTAAGGCACAATACAAAGTCTTTTGATGTTAAGGCAATAGAGAAGTAAAGTTCCTAATTTTAGGGCTGAGAATAATAACTTACAGTAAATACATTACTTATCAACATCTTTGCAACTACTATTTGAGGATTCACAGAGTACTAAACTATCATTTTGAGTAGTAGAAGAGATGGGAAAGAGAGAACAATCTAAAGAAATTGATATGGTCACACAGAACTTTAAAAATAAACACAGATTTTTAAAAGACATGTAGGAAAAAATGGAAGCAAAAATAAGTAACAGGATAAATATCAAAAACAACCCCCCATACAAATAAAACCCCAGCATAGTTCTATAATATTAGTGTCAAGAATACTAAAGTCCAAGATGATCAAAGTAGACTGCTGCACAGATTTGTTTTTGGTTCCATACTATTAGTAAGTATTGTTATAAATGATATACATGAGGGCATAGGTAACATGTTTATCCAGGTTGTAGATGACACAAATCTAGAAGAGATACTTAATCTGTTGGATGGTAGATTCAAGATCCCCCAAAATCTTGATAGGTTAGAATAATGGACTAAATGAAGTATCTTGCAATTTTATAGGGATAAACATAAATTTTTATGCTTGGATTCTGAAAATAGCTTCACACATATGGAAAAGAGAGCAAGTTTGGTGTCAAAGATCTGGTGATTTTAGTGGACACAAGTGTAAAATAAGGCCATATTGTAGCATATCTGCATAGGAACACACACACACACACACACACACACAAAAGAGCAAAAGCTCACACTCAGATCACATAAGAGAGACTAGGAATTATGGTTGTTCCATTTGCCCCAAGAGGGGAAAATGAATTGCTGGGGTTGGAATTTCAAAGACACAAAATAAGCTAGCCAGCACCATCCAAAAGTAGAATGGGATGTCTTTGTAGATAGTGGGTTATATATAGGATAACAGATAGCCTGAGAGATCTGTTCCAAGTCAGATGTTCACTGACACTCAGTTCTTAAAGAATTTATATTTTAAAGATTTTGAGTTGGAATAGTCCTAGTTAAATTGAAAAAGAACTCTACTTTGGCCTAAACTTTTCTCTTGCATCTTGGTCACATGGAAGCCATTTTCACTGTAGGCATTATTGGGATCAGCCTGAAGTTCTTCCTCTTTCCTTTCTTTTGCCTCCCTATTTCCCAGTAAACAAAATAGCAACTTCTTTAAAAGGAATTATATCTAGAAGAAGAAAAATATTTCAGCCTAAACCAAGGAAAAAAGGAATCTACACCATTGAAATGATATTATATCATACGCTACTTTTTCTTTTTGTATTCTTCTTTCTTCCTCCCTTTTTTTATCCTTTATTTCTCAACTTCAATTTTTCATTCTTTTTCTGTTGAGACCCAGTATGGCCAATGTTTTACGTTGGTTTACATAATTATGTGATTGTGTTTCTTTATACCTGTTGTATTTCTTTTTATCTTTCTGCAAATTGCTATACCCCATAAGAGAAAAGAAATGGAGAAGCTGTAGGAATTTTGCTTTAGTTTTAAATTTTTTTCTTTATCCAAAGAAATAAAGTAGGGGAGGGATTAGACCTGTAATTTCATTGGGTTAGGTAATTCTCAAGTATGCCCTTGCAAGTCAGCACCTTCTTTGTGTCTTACACGCTTAGTTGTCTAGAGTACTTGAGAGGAAAGGTAACTTGTCTAAGGTCATTCAACCACTTCTCTCAGAGGTAGGACTAAACCCAGGTCTTCCTGGCTTCTAGGATGATTCTCTACATGTAGCTCTCTCTTTCATTTAATCCCTACATGTCTCCCCTCCTCCAAATTATTTGGCTAGTCATTTTCCTTTATGGCACCTGGGGTTGTAAATGTTGCTGAATTTTTAGGATCTATATATTTTTCTGTAGCATTAAAGTCCATGAATGCCTTTTCTTGTGAATCCTCTAGGGAATTTTGGGCAAGTATCCAATGTAGTAATCCCCTTATGAAGGTTCATTTTAGGAGAATTCTCATAAAATATGGTCTTGATTTCAATGAAACTAGATTTATTTTTATAGATTAAAAACAGACAAAATTAATAAAAAGTGATGTTTGTAAACTTTAAAAAAATGTTCCAGACTTTACTTGCCAAAGCAAGTCAGTTGACAGTCAATTGGAATGGATACTTTTTTATTATTAATATTCTATTAGAGACTTATCCCTTACAACCATAAATTAGTGGACTCAAGAGTCTGTTGAATCTCAGATTCTGTGCTGCAGAGTATATAATACATTTTCAGAATACTGAGCTTGATTGGTTTTGACCTTAATCACAAGTCTCTCCCTCTCTCTCAGGAAAAAAACCAAATCCAAAACACTACTTCATAAAACTGAGTGGTTGAGACATTGTGAACTGTAGACAAATGCATTCTTTAGCTATCCCTCTTCCCTTTCCATTTCACTGCAAGTTACTTGGCAGATGTCTATGAATGAGGGAGAAATTTTGAAAAGTTCAAGGGTGTTTTTTTTAAGCCCTTTTAAGGAGTAGTGCAAGTATCTGCCAAAGAGTGGGGCATAAAGGCAAGACATTGTTATGGAACAGTTCCACCTCTGATTCCAGGAAGAGGGTAATTGTTATCAAGAGTACTCTCTCTTTCCAAAGCCTAGCTGATTTGCTGCTAGGTGTAAATACAAAGAAGTGACAAAACTTGACCTTTGGAGGAGGACTTTTCTTGCTGTAGAATTTTTAGTAATTTTGACAAAGGTGTAGCAATATAAAAGGAGTTTTTGTTTTTCATAAAAGTTATATAATTAAGTGTGAGCATATAGTAGCAGGTCAGTAGCACAGTGGATAGAATACCAGGCCTGGCATTGGTAGTACCCGACTTCAAATTTGACCTTAGATACTCCTTGTTGTGTGACTTTGGGCAAGCCACTTAATCTCAATTACAGAGACCTTGCTGCTTTTCTGTCTTAGAATTGATACTAAGACAGAAGGTAAGGGTTACCCCCCCCCAAAAAAAAAAAGCATTGAAGAATATGAACTTCTTGAAGTCTGAAACATTTTTGATTTGGTCTTTGTATTCCTGATGCTTTGCCTAGTTTCCAGGACAGAAATGTTTGTTGAATTGGATTGTTTTAGAGTCAGAAGGCAGGGTTTGAATCCTAGCACCCTGCCTGCTTCCTAGCTCAGAGAACCTGGATTTGTAGCCAGTCTTTGTAATTGTGTGACTTGGAAAAGCCATTTAATTT
Source organism: Gracilinanus agilis (assembly GCF_016433145.1). Classification (NCBI taxonomy): domain Eukaryota; kingdom Metazoa; phylum Chordata; class Mammalia; order Didelphimorphia; family Didelphidae; genus Gracilinanus; species Gracilinanus agilis. The sequence goes on from NC_058133.1 coordinate 131,557,823, forward strand.
CTCTAGACCTCTACCTCATTGGTGAAATGAAGGAATTTGGACTAGATGATCTATGGCCTCTCCCATCTCTAAGTTTATGAACCTATAACAGAATTTTTAGGAGTGCATTGTCCTTTGCTCATAAGTTACAAAACTGAGTTATGTAGAAATGTTTTCAGATGATTTTTTTTTATAGAAAGGATCATTGATCATTTGTCCCTCTTTTCAGCCACATATCAAACATACAAGTAATTTTAACATCTGTACATACTAATATTGTCTTTGCACATAATGAATATATGTGTTTTTGTGCATATATACCTGTTTCTAGAACAAAGCATTCTTCATGTTGGTGAAAGCTTTAAGTTTTCAAAAGCCTTTACTGCATTCTGTTATCTGCATTTTCTCTCTCTCTCTCTCTCTCTCTCTCTCTCTCTCTCTCTCTCTCTCTCTCTCTCTCTCTCAATGTTATGTTTCATCTTAGAATCAATACTGTGAATTGTTCCAAGATAGAAGAACAGTAAGGCCTAGGCAATGAGAGTTAAGTGACTTGCCCAAGGTCATACAGCTAGAAAGTATTTTGAGGCCACACTTGAACTCAGGACCACCTGTCTCTAGGCTTGGCACCCTATTTATTGAGTCACCTAGTTGCCTGCCACCTTCTGCATTCTCTCTTACAGTTGAACTATAACCCCCTATTTGAGGCATGGAAAATTGTTAGACATAATAAAACTTTTAGATATTACTTGTTTTGCAGTCTATCTGCTCACAACTTGTAGACTGTGAAGTCCATGAAGGCAAGGACTATGCTTTTTAAGTCTCTGTTTACCACCATAATCAACACAGTGTCTACTGTTAAGTACTTAGTAAATATTCCATAATGGTGATTTCTCTATGCATGTTCACCAACATGGCCAACTCATATTCAGAGTACCTGTTAATTTCAAGTCGTAGGTTGCTAGGCCTTTGGAGCAAGATATACAAAAGTTAGTAGTATAGAAAAATTAGGTCCTTCAGAAACTACTACTCTTCATTCACCATTTTGAAGGAATTGGGTATTTGCATAAATATCACTAAAAAACATTTGTCAAACTTTAACTACTTTGTCCATATTCTATGTCCCTGTTCTTTACAAGGTTATGAGACACTGAAATGTGTTTTGAAATCAACAATATTGAAGTCCTTACAAGTATATAAAGCAGCACATTAAGAATATGAAAATTTGAAAATTAGAAACCTAGTAATATATTGTATGATCAACTGTTTCAAACCTGAGGGTTTTGGTTTGTTTCTTTAATATCTATTGTTTGATCTCCAATTTTGAAGTCCTTTCAATTCTAATCCATACTCCCATAACCCTTTATTCTTTATTCCCCTGTCCCATATTTCTTTCTTACTTTTAAAACTGTAGCCCTCAGGAGAAGAAGAGACAGAAGGATGGAATTGGTCCTGGACTACTGATTCAGCCCAGAAAGTTGGCCTGCTTTATAAATTTGGTAGTGCTTAAGCAGCTGCCCTTGAGAGCCAAGAACAGATTCAAAACAACTGGTTTTTGGAATAGAGAACCTCAGATAGCCCACCTTGGGTGGAGAGGGAGTCAGAATATTTCTGGTTCCTAGAAGTCGAAGAACAGTAATCATTTGTGTCCATATGAATGACCAGAAATGAGTAAATTTTGTAATTTTATAGTTACAAATTACTTTACAATTATAATTACTTTTACAATTATTTTTATTTTACAAATTTTACAAGTTTGAGAGCCAAGAAGAGATTCAAAACAACTGGGTTTTGGAATAGAAAACCTCAGATGGCTCACCTTGGATGGAGAGGGAGTCAGACTATTTCTGGTTCCTAGAAATTGAAGAACAGTAATTGTTTGTGTCCATATGAATGACCAGAAATGAGTAATGTTCATCAGATTTAATGAGACTTGAAAGATTCTCAGTTAAGTCCCAGGTACCTATCCCTAGAAGTCAACAGACTTCCTCTTTTATAGATTACAAGATTTTAAACTGGAAAGAACCTTAGTGATCAATGGATTCAACCTCTCCTCGTTCATTTGTTGCATTTAGAAGAAATATTTTATAATATTTATGAATATCATTTGAATTTCACCTAACTTTGATTTCCTGTCAGAGACCTAGGCATTAGTTACTAATAAAGCTTCTCAAAGGCTCTTACTTAAGCTTGTTGTTTGTAGTTGGCACGAAATGAGGGTCACATGAAACTATCATCTGCAAGTGAGCCAGAGAGAAGCAGTAGAATAGAGTGTAGAGATAGTGGTTATAATGGGACTTTCTTACAGAGTTGTTGTAAAATTCAGATAAAACAATATATTTAAAATATTTTGCAAACTTAAAAGAACTATATGAAATTATTATTGTCATTGTTATAACCAACATTAGAAGGGATCAATTACCACACTTGGAGTCAGAAGACCTGTATTTAAGACCCAGATCTGAGGTTGACCTGTGTCAGAGACTTTGGGTAAATCATTTCATGCTCTATGCATCAGTTTCCCCATTTGTAAAATAAGTGAATTGAGCTATATAATATCTCAGGTTTCTTCTAGATCTAATATTCTGTTATAAATCATCCCAGGAAGGTGTTCTATTTGCTTTCAGACTTTAGGTGACTCCCCTTTTACAAATACCTAAGAAAAGAAAACAAGAGGAACCTCAAGGCCTCAATAGTTCTCACTGTAGTAGAGGCAGGTTTTACATTAAAGGAGACCTCTGAACCTCAGATTTCTCAGCAGCAAGGAAGTTGTACTCCAATATCTACAAAATTATTTCACTTAAAAATTTCTATGAATCTTAGATTTTTAAAAATTGTTCATCCTTATTGCTACTGGACTTGAGGTACTTGAGAGTACATTTTAAGACAAACAGGCTACTTAAAAATAATTGTAATATCTCACTCAAATATAACATTGTTAAGCTTAAAACTACTGAACTGCAACACAGATCCCAATGGAAACATCAAGGGCAATAATTATTTTTTAAATTATTAATGTACCCGTAAACAGTATATACTATAAAATCCTGTGTTCAACACCATATTGGCTTAATGTTTTTTTCTTCATTTACCTGTTCCCTTCCACTCTGCCTCCAAAGCTGACAATTAAGTGACTAGTATTCATATACCATGAGTATTATTTTGTTTTTGTTTTTTAACCCTTACCTTCTGTCTTGGAGTCAATGTATTGGCTCCAAGGCAGAAGAGTGGCAAGGGTAGGCAATGGGGGTCAAGTGACTTGCCCAGGGTCACACAGCTGGGAAGTGTCTGAGGCCAGATTTGAACCTAGGACCTCCTATCTCTAGGCCTGGCTCTCAATTCACTGAGCTACCCAGCTGCCCCCTACCATGAGTGTTTTGATGGGGAGTTTTATACTTTGATTCAGCTGTCTATGATCTTTAATTAGTTTAATGAGGTTTTTCTAGCTTATTAATTTTTCTTGAAATTTATTAATGATTATTTTTCACTTATTAAGAAAACAATAAACAAAGGTCTCATTAGGCATGTCTTCTACAAGATTCAAGGTAACAGACTATTATGAAAAGACAGTGCAAAAGCAAGTCCTCTAATTCAGTGCATGCTTAACTTTGAAATATAAAACATGAGACATTTGGCTTATCTTGTGATGTCTGACCAAATAATACATTATTAGCTACATGAATTGAGAAACAGTGTTTTCTTTAAGAATACTTTTCAGCCCTCTAAAAATACTTGATGATATACATATGTACACACATATATAGACCTATATAGATTTTGGGGCAGTGGGGTGTATTACTGTGGCAAAGGGTGTTCTGGGATTCTTGTTTTGGTGTGTCTACACTGCACAGGACTTGAGCCCTATGACACTTTGACCTCTGGAACCACTTCTTCCTGTTCATATAAGTGGAAGAAACAAATTGTCTTTGAAAATGAATTTCCCATGCCCTATTTCCCTCACCTTTGAGAGCAGCAGCAAAGCTGTTCTTTAACTAGTGATCTGCTAAGGCCTTTGAAATCTTTAGTCCTTAGAAGAAATAATTAACTAATAATATAAGGCAAAATACCATCCCAACTCTTCACCAAAACCTAATTCTACATTACAGATTTCATTTCTTGTTTACTGAAATGACTGGAAAAATGACATCAAGTTTATTTTCTTTTTTGAGCCTGCTTGATTAACAAATAAGAACTGATCTTTACAAGTTTCCCATAGTTATTTAAATATAAGAAAATCCAGAGGCTTATTTAATATTTTGTTTGGTGTTTTTGGAAGGAGCTTAGATTATGTTCAAAGCATAGCTTTTTAATTTTGAAAAAAAAATTCAATTCAACAAACATCCTCTTAGGTACAAAATACTGTGATAGATGCTTTAAACAGTTTTTAAAACAGTTTGAACACATTTAAACAATTCTTGTCCTCAAGGTACTTGAGGAGGTAGAGCAAGGAACGACAAATATACAGGTAAGCATACTATCACATAATTTGATGGATGATAGGAATAACAACTTCAGAGCTCAGAAATGGCCCTCTGGAAAAGGTGTTGGCCTTGAAGGAAGATAAGATGGAAATGAGAAAATAAATGGGGGGTAGCGTGTGTGAGAGCTGGAATATGGAATGTTCAATTCAGGTAATAACTGGTGGTCCATTTGGACTGGTAGACAGTGTATTTAAAGGGGAGTAATATAAAATTAGGTGACAAACTACACTGGATCCAGACTTGGGAGAACCTTCAAAGCCAGCCTAAGAAGTTTTATATTTTATCCTAAAGGTAAATAGGGCGCTCTGGAAGGCATTTTTTTGAATAGCAAAGTGACATTGTTAGACCTTTCCCTTAGGAAGATTATTTTGACAGCTTTGTGGAAGACAGATTGGAAAGTGGAGAAAGACAGGAACACCAATTAAGAGGTTATAATGGCTGATTAGTTACAAGTATCAATTGCTAATTGAGACAGCTTTCAAATAATGAGACCCAAGAGGTATACCATTTTGGTCTCCTGCATTCCCATGGACTGACATCCCTAGGTGATAACTATTTATCTTTCGCTAGCGATTTTTGTTTGGGTTGGCCTGGGGATTTGGAAATATGTGTGAACTATGCTATAAGGGATGTTTCTCTCACCCTCCCACAGTCTTTTATCATCTCTCCTCTGTAACCTTCTTTGTTAATGTCTGGGGTGCAGTGATAGCAAGTTGTTAGCAGCTGGAGGACAAGGGTGTTTTTTCCCTTCAGCTAATCAGTCGCAAGTGAATAGTGAAGTGGGTTTCAAAGTAGATGGCAGTGAGAGAGAGAAAAAAACACAATAAAACTGTCCAAAGCTAGAAACATTTTAGAAGTTACCTTAGTAACTTTAAATTTAAAGGCATCTTTGTTGTTTTAAAGTGTTGGGGTTCATTGTTTGGGGTAAAAAACTTCAGTTATTTTCAGTTTGAGGGAAGAAATGTCCAATTCATCCTAGGTCTAGATATAGGAGAAGACAAATTCTTAGTGGTTTTCAAAAATAATCATTTTTAATAGTAAGCAAATTCTAAAGGAAAATGATCAACAAAATGTGTGATTTAAAAGGAAAATTCCATTTTCTTACATTAAGGTCTAAGATCCAAGTTACACATAATGCATATTAACAGTTTGGCTATATAAAGAGTAGAGTATGTGGTCACTCAACTAAAGTTGACTAAAGGTCACTTTTTAGACCTCTGTATTGCAGAAGAGTACATTTCATTATTTCTGCTGAAAGCAGTTTTCAGATAATTTTTCAAATGAATGAATGACTGATTTTGAAAATGTCTAGGATACAAATATATGCAACTTTGGTTTAAGGGTGGGATTCCCTGCCTGCTTTTTCCTACGTGGTTTCACTATTCAACTTTTTGTTGCATAAGGGTCTCTTCATGGAATTTTGCCTCAAAGCCATTTTTTCTCCCTGATCGTTGTAATGGCAGATTTGATCAGCACCACAGATATTCATAGATTGTAATTATGTTGCTAAATTAATAACTGTCTTCAAGCATAATAAAATCTCATCTACTGTAAAATAGCAGGGTTGCCTTTTATGTTCTTGGTGAAAGAAATTCAATTCAGTAAACACTGAACACACACCATGGATTGAACACACACTGAAAGAAGAGGATATTGGAATTAATATCAGATTTAAGAAAACTCCCTAAAGTATACTGAATGCTGGACTGGGTTAACCAAGGAAATATTCAACAAAGCTGGACAGCTCATCCATTCAGAATGAATGAATAAAAGAAGGAAAGAACATTTAAAAGCATAATACTGTGTGCCAAGAAATTGAATTTTATCTGAATTTTTAAGGCTCTCATTTGATTTCATAACTTTTTATACTTCTCTTATGCATTTATATTCCAATTACTTGTCTATTCTCCCTTATTTAGTTGGTAAGTTGTTTGCGGGCAGGTACCATATCTTTTTTATTTTTATCTTTGCACTTAGCACAGTACATTGCATGGAGAATTCACCTTGTAAAAATGTTGGTTAAATGTTGTCAAGTTAGGAGGAAACTGTAGTTTCAGTTTTGTCCAGTTCTTTGGATATGTGTAATTTATATAGTAGTTTATAGTTTCCCATATAAAATATTTCTGCTAAATAGAATAAGTTTAATCCTCTACCCTTCAGAGGATCTTGTTCTGGGCCTGTCTTCTCTTTTATTAAGTCCAGTTCCTTTAGATTCTAATTTGCTAGTAGAACTAACACTTGATATCATTATCCAGGAATCATTAGAAATTTCACTGCCTAAAAACTGATTCCACTACTCCAGTTTCAGATATTAATTTTTTCAAGTTGGTATCTCTTTCCTTAATTATTCTAATAACCTCTTGGTTAGTTGCTCTCTTGGCCTCTCTTCTCTCTCCCTCTCTAATCCATCCTTCATTCAACTACCAAATCAATATTCCTAAAACACAGGTCTAACTAGAGTATTCCTCCTGCTCAGAAAACTCCAGAGACTCCCTATTGCCTTTAGAAATTATAAACTTCCCTATTTTGTCATTTAAAGTCCTTCATAGTCTGACTCCAGCCTGTCTTTCTAAAATTTTTGCATATTACTACCCTAAATTCTGAATTTAGCCATATTAGCTTGTCAGTCTCCTGCCTTTTTACCTTTCCATAGGTTGTCTCCTACACTTTGGAATCCCCAGCTTCTTTCAAGACTCAGGCCCAGATGGCCTCTTGGTTCTCTTGGATGGCCTATCCTGATCTAGTTGCTAGTTCCCTCACACCACTCCCACCCAAATTACTTTGCATTTTGTTCTTTTTTTTTTTAAAAAAAACCCTTAACTTCTGTGTATTGGCTCTTAGGTGGAAGAGTGGTAAGGGTGGGCAATGGGGGGTCAAGTGACTTGCCCAGGGTCACACAGCTGGGAAGTGTCTGAGGCCAGATTTGAACCTAGGACCTCCCGTCTCTAGGCCTGACTCTCAATCCACTGAGCTACCCAGCTGCCCCCTTGCATTTTGTTCTTAAGAGAGGCAGCTTTACTAAAGGATAGATATCTGGCCCTTTGATTCAGAAGACATGGGTTTAAGTCTCAAATCTGATACATATTGGTCAAGGCCCAACTCTTGGTTCCTCAGACAGCCATGAGTTTCTCACTGGGACTTCCCTACATAAATGAAGTTGCAGATCTAGACTGCCCTGAAAAAATATGTGCTTCTTTATCTGTACATTTATTCTTATGATGTATTTTCTGTTTTTTTATTGCTTTGTTTTCATCTTCCCATATCAAATGAATGCCAGAATACTGTGATAACTAACTTCATGGATTACTCATTTCCTTTCTAATTAAGAAACTGTAAGATCTTGAGAGTTGTGACTATGTAACTCACTTTGTTAAGTGCTTAGCATATCACCACTTACTGAGGACCAGGAGAAAAGCCAGGGAACCATAGTTAAAAGAGGAAGTAGGCCAATGTTCCTGCTCTAGCTATAACTTTGCTTTGTCATGTTTTTATCTGTTAGCCAGAAATCTGAGCTCCAAGCCAGGGATGCACCCTAATCATGAGACAAAACAAGACCTACTCCCTCCATTCCCTTTGGTTACAATGTACCCTCACCCTAAACTCCATAGTCTGCTACTCCAGTCCTATCCACTCCAGCATCTTAGATCCAACTTAGCTTTGCCCCTTCCATCTGCCTGTTGGAGTTAGAGAACCAACTACATCTGTCCTACTACCAGATTTATGCTGTTCAACTTCAGCTGGGCAATCTGCAGTTTGTTGGTTGTTAGCTCTTTAAAAAAATTTTCTTATTGATCTCCTAATATATTCCCTATAGTAATTATTTCAGAAAATCCTAAATAACCTTTTATAGGTTTATGAGTCTTTCAGCTAGGAGTAATTTTTATAGATTACTCAGATGCCTTCACTTTACATATGAGTAAACTGAGACTTGGGGGGGGGGGGGAGGAGGAGTAATTTACCCAGTGTCACATGAATTGTAAATAAGAGCCAAGATTCAAGTCTATTTACACTGATCTTAAATCAAGAATCCTTCTGCTGTAACTTGCTGCCAAATACACTCTCCAAAACAATATTAAGCTTGCTTCTGTCTCTCTCCTCTTCCCTCTCCCCCAATTTATTTTTTCCCACCTCTGTCCCTTAGATTCCCTGTTACCTCTCTCTGAAAAGCCTGTGCCCTCAATCTCTATCTATCCAAATTCTCAGCTTTCAAAATTCAGTTCAAGTCTCACCTCAAAAATAGATTTTAGCAATAGAAGCACCAGGCATGTCATTGAAAGTAAAAAAATATTATAATTTTGTTTTGAAATGAAAATTATTCCTACTATTTTTATTTTCTTGGCTCTATTGATTACAAAAAAACAACTGTTTCAAAGTATTTTTTTAAACCTTACCTTCTGACTTAGTATCAATTTTTTTTAACCCTTACCTTCTATCTTAGAATCAATACTGTATATTAAATTTATTCTAAGGCAGAAGAGTGGTAAGAGCTAGGCAATGGGGGTTAAAGGACTTGCTCAGGGTCACACAGCAAGGAAGCATCTTAGGCCAACTGAAGCCAGAATCTCCTTTCTTTAGGCCTGGCTCTCAATACACTGAGCCACATTGCTGTCTCTCCTTAGTGTCAATTCTAAGACAGAAGAGTAGCAAGGGCCAAGCAATTGGGGTTAAGTGACTTGCCCAGAGTCACACACAGCTAGGAAGTATCTGAAGCCAGATTTTAACCCAAGTCCTCCCGACTGCAGGCCTAGTACTCGCTTTATCTACTTGGCTGTCCCCTCAAAGTATTCATAAATTTTGATCCTTCTGGTTATATGTAGAAAATAGAATACAGAAAAACTTATCTTTAGCAGTAGAAGTAAAATACCAGACCACAATTGTCTTTTTGTCTTTAAGGTGCTTTTCACGTGTCCTATACAGTATTTCATGGAATCTTAGCATCAGAAGAGTTGCTAGCATTTAATCAAGCCTTTCCCAAAGTAAGAGATCCTTTTCAGGCAGGTCATGATCTAACTTCTGCTTTAAATGCCTTTTGTGAGATAGGGAAAGTGTCATGTTAAGTTGGGAGACTGGTTCTAATTATAAAGAAGTTCTTTCTACTGGGCTGGAGTTGGCCTCCTTACTGACTCCTTGTCTTGTCTTTTGGGTTCAAGCAGAAAATTCTTAACCCTTCTGCTTCTCAGACAGTCTTTTCCTGGGCTTAGATCTCACTTGCCTGGACTTAACTCCAGTTCTTTTAAGATGGTCTAATTTACTAGGGACTAATAACTCCTTAATCATTATCAGGTATCACCTTTAGGAGGATTTGTTCCTAGTTGAGAGTGAGATAAGCTAATTGGGGAGCCCAATACTAAAGGGCTGTAATATATATAAGTATTATATATAATATGTATAAGTAAATATATATAATATATAAGTATAATAATATAAGTATTTACTTACGCTTTATTGTCAGAATCTTGGCATCTGGTATGCCTTGGAATCTAGGTATGATATGTATCCAGTTCCATCTTAGAATTTCACCTATTGACAAATATTAAGAATGCCCCCCCCCAGTTTTTTTATTGTAATTTACAACCATTTCTTCAAATAAAGTAAGATTTTCATGGGAACAATACAATATCAGAATTTAATCTCTAAACTGAAGACAGTTTTTACATTTAGCTTTAGCTAAATATATTTACTCTTTGTTGTTTGTTTTTTTTTTAAACAACTTTTACCTCCTGTCTTAGAATCAATACTGTGTATTAGTTCCAAAACAGAGGAGCAGTTAGGACTAGGCAAGGGGGGTTAAGTGGCTTGCACACACAAGGTTACACAGCTAGGAAGTGTCTGAGGCCAGATTTAAACCTAAGACCTCTAGTCTCTAGACCTGACCCTCAATTCAGTGAGCTACCCAGCTGTCCTCTATTTTTATGCAGATGGGGCTAAGAGCTAGGAAGTGTCTGAGATCAGATTTGAACTCAGTACTTCCTGTTTCTGGGTCTGGCTCTCTTATCTACTGAGCCATTTAGCTTCCCCAGCTACTCTTTGTAATATAAAAGAGAAATTCTGAACTCTAGACTAAAAGAAAAGATGAAGTAAGACTGGATTTTTTAAAAAATCTGGCTGATAGCAACTTAATTTTCAATACCATTTAGTAGTTTTAAGTTTTGTAGAATGTCAAATCTCAATTTTTAACAGTTTTGTAAATATTTGTAATTGTAATTGTAAATATTCACTGTATAGAATTTGTGTACAAGTTGTTTTAAAACTTTAAGAAGAGCAAGACCAATTTGATTTCTAGTTTTCAGCATATAAGTGGTTCTTCTGACAGCTGACTAGCATTTGTTTACAGTGAACCCATTTTTTTTTTAGTTACTTTGAACCTGAAAATGCCTGGTTTGCATGAGCGCTATACAATTTTTCTTTGGCCTTCTTAGAAGATTAAATGATCTCAAAGGAATTATTGAGCACTTATCACATTCTTAGCACCAAGATGATATTTCCATTTATAAGCTCCATATTTCAAGATGAGTTGAAATGGAAAGAAGAACGACCCTTTAAGTACTTAAGAGTCCTTGGAGAAAAAACCTGACACATATAGGTCTTTGGACCTATAAATCCCCTGTCAGTACTCTTGGCCAATACAAACCTGTCAAATCCAGAGCCTGGCCCCCATCCCTAGCTCTCTTCCAAGAAGCTATCCTTGGCTAAACCTACTCCAGGGGTTACTGTGTTCCATATTCAAAGACTTACATAGTTTATTTAAAACTCCTTGTATGTTGCCTTGCATTTTTTTTCTATTCATGTAGTCTGTATGTTGTTGGGACTTTTTGTTTTGTTTTTTAACCCCTTTTAGATCCTCAAGGGCAAAGTCTGTTGTCTTCTACTATTTTTGTATCCCCCAAAGTGCCTAGTCTCTTAACTTTAAAGCCTCCCTCTCTTTTTCCCCATCTGCAAAATGGGAATGATAACAGACTGACTTGACAGGGTTATTGTGAGAATCAAATGCAGTAATATATGAAAAACACTTCATATACCTTGTAAAAAAGTAAAGGAGAGATGGCCTGGATGAGAGATAGAATGGGTTTAACTTAACCAGGCTTACAGCATATCCTGCTCAGGGACAGAGATTAAAAGATGGTTGCTTCTCTGTTATAGGCCAGTAATTCAGGGGGAAATAATACAGCAACTGGGTCAGAAAGGAACAAATACCTCAAGGAAAGAAGAATGACGTTTTGCTAGGTTCTTGGCTTTACCTAGCTTCCTGAGGTGATTTCTCCTGTCACAGAATTGCTAGGAGAGAGGGAAGGGTGAATGATTAAGACTTGGCTTAGCTCAATCAAATGTAGACCCTCTCATCCCAAGGACCCCCTCAAACCCGTATCTCCTTATGTCCCTAATAGTTTGATCTGACGGCTTCTTATAAGTTTGAAGATTTATATAAAAAGGGTAGTAAGGGCAAGTCAGGAAAGAGGATGTAAGAGCCCTGGCATTTAATACCCCAAAATGGGTAACAAAGTTCAGTCCTCTGCCTCAGCTGAGGCAACCTTGGAAAATCCTATCTGATCTAATCCTAGGCTAAATCAATGGATTAATAGTCTTTAGGCAGTTAACAGATCAGGTTGTGGGAACTCCTGCTGGCTCTGTTCAGTCTCCCCTCTGGGCAAGCCCTTCAGGTAAACTGCTTCTTGATAGAGTTCACACAGGTAGAGATTTCCAGGTATTCTGGAACAGGAACAGGAAAGCAACAAGTCTCTTGACAGGAATCACTTTGAGATAGGAAATGCTGACTAGATCAGGAGAATTGGTCCAAAGCTGTCTCCCTCCAAGAGTTCAAACTCCAAAGTCCTTGAGGTTTCCAATGGTCACCCTCAGATTCCATTGCCTTTCAGAATTATCTCTCACGGACATTCCAAAGCTCCTCTCCTTTGCTTTTCTGTGTTATCACCTTGTTTGCATGTTTCTGCAAATTCCTTCCTTCAACCTTAAAGTGATATATAAATATATCTGCAGCAGCATTATTATTACAATGTTGAGTACACAGTAGGTGCTTAATAAATGCTGGAATGTGGAGGAGAGATAGAAGAAAGGATGGTATACTAACATCCTAAAAGTATATAAAGGGTTTTCTGAAGGTAGAGCGTTAGCTGATGTTTTCCATCTCTGCCATAGTTAGAACAAATAGAAAAGAACTGGTTGAGATTAGGCGGGGGGGAGAGGAGGGAGAGAGAGAGAGAGATTGAGATTGAGATTTAGGCTGAATTTATGAAAAAACATCTCAGAAGACTCCAAAGAAGAGATTAGAAAATATATCTCCCTTCCTTTGAAGACGGCAGGGACTTGTCAGCATGGGGCATTGCAAATACTGTCAGACTCAGTTGATTACTGGTTAATTTTGATGAATGGGTTTTTTTTCTTCCTTTTTTTTAAATTCTTCATTATAAGAGATGACTTTCTAAGTAGGAGGTTGAGGAGGGATATATTTCAAATGAAAGTGGTGATGTGAAAACAAATATATCTTTTTTTTGAAAAAAGAAAAAAGAAAGTCAGAACAGAGAAAAAAGGTGAAATGAGAATCTAGGGAAGGCTCTTGTATTTGGGGAATTATTGCCCAAAAATGTGACTCTCCATTCTGGTTGATACCCTTTCATACTGTGACACTCTGAGAGTCTAAGGAAAACTAGCTATCCTGAAGCAAGTTTCTTGGTTTAAAGTGAGAGCTTTGCAGATGCTGTAGGTATATAAATTATTCTGGAGGCCTGGCTTAGATCGAAATGTACCCTATGGCTTTAGAACAAGGTACTTTGGTGTAAGTTAAATAAATTCTGATGGTTCCTTCCAGCTTTCTAATTTTTTGCCTTTTTTTACTAGCAATCAATCAGTGAACATTTATTAAGCACCTACAAAGCCAGGCTTTGTGCTAAGTAAGCACTGGGGATGAAAAATGTGAATATCATCTGAGACTTTTCTAGGTGATGATTAAGATTTGCTTTAGAAGCCATACTTAGATAATGTATGCAAAGTGTTAAATAATATCAGCTTTTCCCCCCTATTTTTCTTCACTTTTCCTTCTGCGAAGATAGGCAAGTTAACATTTTCCAAACATCTCCAAGTATTAGCTAATATTAAGAAGTAGACATTTTGAAAAAGCTGCCCCAAATTACATAGGCATGTCTGATCCACAGGCTAAAAATCCTGACAGGTCATCAGAAGCCAGTAATACAGTCTTTGCTATTTAGGTGGGATAAAACTGCTTAAGGTTTGGGAGCTTCATCTGTGATGTTTTAAAAAAAAAGACAAAAAACAACTACTTTTCTACTGACTTTTTCTTATGACTAGACAAGTGGTTTGAGGACCTAGGGAAAAGGATTTTAGAACTTTTTTAAACCTCTTTTAACTTGAGAACTCTTGTGTGTTTGTTTTCCTGCTAAAAAGGCCCATTAAGTCAGTGAACCAAAATGATTTCTGATGGCTCCTTTCAAACCATGCATGACCTTGATTACTAGGCATTGTATTGTGGCAGCACTAATTCACCTTTGCACAGGCATGTTTCTGGCACCACATCATCATGAAGGTTATTCCCTATGTACAATGCTAGAAGATCAGGGAAGAATGAGGTATACATATATGCTAACTCTTCCCCAGGTAGAGGCCTTCTTTGAAAACTTACCCCAAGATACTTACTGATACTCCCAAACCAGTTAGGGAGGGAGCCATTAAAAAAAAAAATCAGTCAATCTAGATATTCACATAAAGGACTAAACTTTTCAGATACAGAAAATGCATCACTTTTTATTTGGTATTGATAGAAAGGTAAGAAAGACTATTTCATGACAAAATTTGAATTTTTTTTGTATTGACAAATTCTATTTTGACATGTAGACAAATACAAACTTGAAGAAAATTATCCACAAAATCCAAAGGCCTAAAGATTATTATACAGAGCAACACAAGAGACTGATTGCAACCAATAATGCAGGTCACCTTAAAGTTTTATAGTCTATCATTCGTTACAAAAAAAAAAAAAAAAAGGACTTATTCGTTAGCTATAACAAGTGAGTAATCCCCTTGTCGAGTGTATTTGAGCTGAGGGTTTTTGTTTTTTTGTTATTTCTTCAGTTGCATAGTGGTAAGTGGAAGTTTTCATGTATGTTCTAGGACCCTGGGTCACCCTATGGAAATCCATTTCTAGTGGGGCACATGTTTCAAACACCAACCTTTGCTTTCTACCAGGTGGGAAACAATTTCCCAGTAGGTGGGACAGCCATTTGTGCCTCTAGTCACAGCTCTGGTCCTCACTTTAATATACTAATGCTAAGAAATCTTCCAAAAGAGCCCGGGGTTCTCTGGCCAGCCCTTGCTTTCTAGCACCAGCGTGCAACAGTGTGCTCGCCAGCTGCTAGTCAGCTAAATCCGAAGAGCTTGGATGTCTAGTTTATAGGTAGAATAAAGGTGGCCTGTGTGGCCAAGGATGTCAGTAAGAAGCAGGAAATGAGATGCTTTATTTAGTGGACAGCCAAGGAGGAGATTGGGCGCAAAATGTAGTCTAGGGAGCAAGGGAAGCATTGGACAGCAGAATCAGGGAGAAGAGCAGGAAAAGAAGAGGGCAGGAAGGGAAACCTAAAGGAGTAGAATACTCACAAATCAAAATGTGAGAGACTTAGCTACTCTCAGCAATACAATGATCCAGGACAATTCTGAGGGATGTATGACAAAAAATGCTGCCCACCTCTAAAGAAATGTTGGATTAAGAATGCAAATGAAAATATATTTTTCTATTGTTTATTTGGGTTTATATTTTGAGATTTTGGTTTTATAAGATTATTTATTTACAAAAATGAACAATATGGAAATATGTTTTGCATGATAATATACGTATAACCCTGATCAAATTTTTTGCCTGCTCTGGGATGGGGAGGGAGAAGAAGGTAGACAATTTAGATCATATAACTTCAGAAAACTTATGTACAAATTTGTTATTATGTGTAATTGATAATTTATATACATAACATTTCAATTTTCAAAAATTAAAATTAAAAACTAAAAAAAATACTCACAGATCACTGGGGAGGTCTCAATATGAGAGCTCTGATTCCTTTAGGATTTTTATTTATACCTGAATTTCAGGTGTCATATAGAAGAAGACACACACTCTCTAGGCCATATCTGAATCACAGCACAAGAGAGAGACTGTGGTTGGTCAGTTTGGTATGTGGTCTTGGTTTAAGTCTTTAGAGGGGGGGTTAGGAGAAGCAAGGGATGGTGTCTGTGGCCCTTCTTCCTATATTCTGGTACCATTTGAGCTTCTGATGGGAGCTGTGGAGTTGTCATTTCTTGAGAAAAAAAACCCCTGCCAACCTCTGGGCAACTCGTCAGAACCTACCATGGTCTCTATCATTCTTTAGGCTCTGCTTCTGTTTCTCTGCAGAACTCTGTGAGGATATATGAAGGAACTTAAAGACAAATTAGATTCATTGAGGAAAAACAGCCAGGAAGATAATACATGTATGAGGAATACAAAGAAATAGAACTTGTTCTGTGAGGAACCTTGAAGGTTCCTTCATATATCCTCACAGAACTCTTCCCATATTTCTTTGAATTCTTCATGTATGTATTTCCTTACAATATTATATTCCATTATATAAACATACTAGAATTTGTTCAATCATTCTGCAGTTATAGCTCATACTGTTTCAAGTAATACTGCTGTGAATATCTTTATACAAATGGGTTTTGTTTCCATTAGCCTCCTTGAAAACCAAGTAGTGGAAACACTGGGCCATAGATTATAAATAATTTTGTAGCTTTCTTATTTAATTTCTAAAACACTGAAACCTCTTCATACCTGTACCTGTACTGAGTCAGCTATCACTGTTTCCCCCCCAAACTCCTTCAATGCTTAATTTTTTCATCTTTTACCATATTTGCCATTTGATGGGGAGTAAAATGCTACTTGAGTTGTTTTTGTTTATATTTCTTTTGTTATTAATGATTTTAAACACTTTTTCATCATATATCATTTGATTTTCCCATGTTGCTAGACTTACAAAAGAGTTATCCTATGAAATAGGGCTGGTGGTGGGTTCCTTCTCTTTAGAGATCTCTAGGCAAAGGCAGGGTGATCATATTTGTTGAGGACTTTCTACTGAGAATTCCTTTTGTGAATTTATTGGACTACATAGCACTGACATACTTTCCAGTGCCAAATTCTGTGAGTCTCTCATTTTCTGTGTAGAGATTTGATGATTTCAAATTCTACAGATGAAAGAAATAAACTACAATTGTTTGTTTATTTTTTTAAACCCTTACCTTCCATTTTAGAATCAATACTATGTACTGGTTCTAAGGCAGAAGAGTGGTAAGGGCTGAGCAATGGAGGACAAGTGACTCACCCAGGGTCACACAGCTAGGAAGTATCTGAGGTCAAATTTGAATCTAGGGCCTCCTGTCTCTAGGCTGGCTCTCTATACAGTGAGCTACCTAGCTGCCCTTGACTACGGTAGTTTCAAAACTGAAATATAAATTAGATAATCTACTTCAACCTTCTCATTTTATAGGTTGTTTAAGTGATTAGATGAGTTACCAAAAGTCACAAAGTTAATGGCAGAGCCTTAGTGTTAACTCCTAGTAGAGTTCTTCATTATGAGAATGAGACTTAAAAACTTTCATGTGGTAATTAGGCATTAATGTATCTATTGGTCTCTTAAAGATACTTTGAATTATGCATTAAGAGTATGAAGAATTTACCTAGCAGAGTGTATGTAGAATATGTACCTAGTATACATACCTTATTTCTGTTACATGTTGAGGACTAGTAGCCCAAATCGTATAATCTCTAAGAATAGGCTGTTCATTTTTGTTATTTTCTGTTAACTTGCTTAATTTTTAAGCTAAACCGATTTCTTTTGGCTCCAATCATATGCTTAAATATTTTAACATAACCTTTTTTACACTCAGTTTTATGGACACCTTTTAAAAAACCACTATTGTTTCTGAAAAACCTAACTGGGCCGAGATTTTCCTTTATTTTTCATTAGAACTTTCAGAAAAAGTCAGTTTATATTTACTTATTCTTTTAAGTTCTGAATAGCCTGAACATGGAAATGAACATTAAGCAAAGTCAATTCCATTATGTATTTCTGTTGTTAAGAGCATAACTAAAGAATTTTTCATAGGAATAGCTTTTCTTACTGACTAGTATAATAAAGACATCAGAACAGCTGCAAGGTATTGGTTACACTGCTGGAATTCATTTTGATACACATGGATTTTTTTTTTAATGCATTTTTCCCAGCCCTTCAAAATGTGATAGCAGGTGTGACTTTTAACCTTCCAAAGCAGAAAACTTAATCATCAGCATCTCTAATACAGTATTAAATCTATTTTGCAGGGAGAGAGGGACAAAATGTGTGAAAGACTTGTTTGTTTTACAAAGATTTGGAAACCATTTTTAGAAATGGTTTTAATAAAAATAAAGGGTTTTAATAAAAATGAACTTTTATGATAAAAAAGCAGAATGTGGTTAAATATACATATGTTACAACTAATAAGTCAATACCAGCTAATATAGAGAGGAAAGGAAAAAGACCCGCATTAATGAATTTTGATTTCATGTATTTATAAATTCTTAAGATTAATCATTTCTAGGTTCTTACCTTACTTAGAGCTGTTAAAAGGTAAAAGTTATGATAACCCTGTATCCCTGGTGTGATATGTAAATTTTATTGATTTAAAATATACTTGTAGAAATGAATGTACTTTACCTTACTAGTGGCTAGAATCAAAGCAGATCCTCTTTTAAAAATAGTTTTATGGCATATATGTGGATCTGCACAATTTTCTAATATATTTTTGATATCCTAATATATAGATAATTATATAAACATTTTTCTGTATCTTACAGAAATGTAAAATATCCCTCAATTTCAGCCACTTGGTGGCATTTTTTGATGTAATTTTGAAGGTTAGAATTGATAACTCCTATTTACTTTTTTTTCTTACCTGTTTCTATACAACGACCCTATAAAGTAGATAATGCAAGATATATCATCCCCATTTTATAAGGAAACTAAGGGCCAAAGCCGTTAAATGACTGCCTCAGTTTTAAAAGGGAGATAGATATTAGCACCTAACTGTCAGGATTATGAAGACCAAATCAATAGTCATTAAGCCAGAGAGCAGGAATTTGAACCCAGATCCTCTGACTTCAAATTCAGTATTCTTCCCACTGAATGCTGCTTCTACTTTGGTTACCTTTCAGAAAGCAATTAGATATAATAAATTACTAAAATCCATTTTAGAATTGATCTTTATTCAATTCTGTGGCGACCACCCCTTTAAATATTAATATCCCAAAAAACCCCTTTTTCCCCTTTACAAGCCATAGGGAAAAGTTTCAAGGTGTTTTTCTAATGCCTTTTGGAATTTTAAATGACCAAAGCACTGCATCACTTAGGCCCCTGAGCCATTACATGTACTGTATTATAAAGATCCCCAAAGCACTGTCTCAAAAGAGAGTGAATATTCCCTGTGCTACTCAGATTACATTTCATTCAGTCATATTTCATTAGTTACTATGGGTGCAAAGAAGAAACTGAAGCGTGTAGAGGCACCATGACAGAATTATAAAAGCACCTTAATCATGGGATCAGAAGACCTAGGGCTTCAATACCTTCAAGTTCTCAGGCTTTTCAAAGCCTCAATTCCCTCATCTGTAAAATATGGGTGTTGGACTCTCAGGTTCCTTCTAATTCAAACCCTAATTCTTTAATTTTTGGAATTATACAGAAATTTTAGGATTAAGAATTTATAAGACCATAGATTTAGAGCTGGAAGAAATTCGAGAGGTTTTCTAATCCAATTTATGATTTCATATGATATGAGAAAACCAAAGAGAGGTTTTAAGAGACTTGCCCACCATCATATAACTAGTGACTTAAAGAAAGATTTGAATCCCAGATACTAAATAGCTATATGACTCTGCACAAGTCATTTAACCTCTGGCCACCTCAGTTTCTTCACCTGAAAAAAGGGGAAGATAAAAATAAGCACCTATCTGCCAGGGTTGTTATGAAGACTAAATCAAATAATAGTGGTAAAAGGTCCTACAAATCCTAAAGCACTAAACAAGTATTAACTGTTATTATCTATATAACTTTCTTTTCCACTTTCTACTTAAGCTGGTTTCTTTCACTGTCTCCAAATATACCAACTTCATTTCTGACTCTGGAACTTTTCTTTAATACCATCTATTATATCCTTAAAACCTGAGAACAAATTTTAATTAATACATAAATCTTTCCAAGACTACCACTTTCTACAGAAGTTTCTCCATTCCCCTAAATACCTTTTGTATACATTTGGACACTAATCATTTAATTTCCTGTATTTTTTTCTTATTTTTCATGTATGGAGGTCTTGTTTCCCTACCTAAATTTCAAAGTGCCTATCATGGTATTAGATATACCACAGTCAGTATTTGAGTTGAATTAATATGAAATTTGACATGGGTAGTTTTAGTAATATATATATTTGATTTGATTTTAGTTCTTCAAAATTAGTGGTCCATTTGTGACTTATATTGACTCTTATTTGATCCAAATATTTGATTCCCCTTTTCTCCAACTATTCTGTATAAATGGAAATTTACAATGCACATAAAATATCTCTATCTATACACAATTTATCTTTTTAATAGATAATGTTGCTGAGTGTTTCAGTAAATCAACATGTATTGAGAACCTGCTATGTGCAAGATGTTGTATACATAAGCTGGAGGCAAGTGATTACAAAGATGGAGGACACATGATTTCCATCAAAGAACTTCTAATCTAGGAAGAGAAAATAATTGACATGAGGCAGAATAGACTTTATAGGTTAGGTAAAAACATGCTTGTAATTTCTTATTCACACCTAACAGTATGACCACTTTATTTTTCTTTTTAAGTGTTAGTAATGCTAAAGCACCTATTTCACCAATGCCAAAAGTAGTTGTAAATCTTTTAGGAAACCTATTGTCAGCAAATGCTGCACTCAGTGCTTATCACCAGCCTTCTGTCTTACTCAACTATAGCAAATGCATAAATGCTGGATTTTGGAGGCTTTAGTGGAAAGGCCAGATAGATATCTTGGCTCGTAGAATTAATTTTTCAAACATATTACAAATTTTCCCCTTTTAAAGGGGTGACTATGACTCTTTTCCATTTTTACAGTTAGTGCCAGATCATCAAAACAACCCACTACTCCTGAGTGCTTATCTTTTACACATACAGGAAATACCCTGCACAAGTGGTTGTGGTTATTGTTATCCTTCAAGTCACTTGACACAGATCATAAACATTTAGTCCTGATGCATGAAAGATGGATTAGAAGCTTGGCTTAGCTTGTCTGCACTTTATCTGTTTCATCTTCACAGCTGAATCCAAGTGTGCCAGTGATGATTCATGGTAATAGTTAATGATGAAGAATGGCCTTGTTTTTGTTGGAAATCATTATAAGAATTCACAGCAAATGTGTGATCACTTACTTTTGAGTTCACTCTTTTCTAAATCAGTAGATCAACCTATATTTAATACGTATAAATTAACTTTTAAGTCTTTTTGTTTTTAAGTAGTACTGAACAATCTAATTTCATCATATTGCAGCTAATTAGATTTCTAATGAGTCTAAAAGTGGCCTCCACAATAATTTCTACAGATTTTTTGGGTGCTTCTTTTTGTTTAGGGACAGAAAAGTTAAAAGTCAAATTTCCATACAGGCATTTCAGAGGTTCAGAAATATAAATGGCCAATCATTTGTGGTATCTTAAAAACCTTTGAATTGTGAATTTTAGTTTCCTCATTGCTTTTTGCTTATTACTAGAAAAAACATTGTCTAAACAAGTGATGGTGAACCTTTTAGAGATAGAGTGCTGGGCCCTGCCCCAACCCCAGCCCCCAGGCTGGGTGCCGTGCCCCTCTCCCCCACCTCATCCGGGGAGAAAGTGTTCCCATTGGGCTGCTGGGCAGAGCAGCTGGGAGAAAATGTCATTAGGTGAGGTGGAGAGGGAGGGAGGAGCAGCTCCGAGTCCCTCTGCCCTTCTAGTAGTGAACTCTGGGAGTAAGGAGGGAGGGTGGCCGAGTGCCCTCAAGAGAGGGTTCTGCATACCATTTTTGGCACCTGTGCCCTATTTGAACACAATGAAATTCATGTAAACTGTCACAATGTCATAAAAAATTTTTTTAAACCCTTTCCTTCTGTCTTAGTACCATTTCTAAGACAGAAGAGCAGTAAGGGCTAGGCAAATGGGGTTAAGTGACTTGTCTAACATCATACAGCTAAGAGGTATCTGAGACCAGATTTGAAGCCAGGTCCTTCTTATTTCAGGCCTGGTGCTTTATCTACTGTACCACCTACCTGCCCATAAAAGATTATAGGAGTGATTTTCTCTCATTTTTAGTCATGTCCAACTCTTTGTAGCCCGACGTAGGGTTTTCTTGGCAAAGATATTGGGGTGGTTTGCCATTTCCTTCCCCAGCTCATTTTACAAATGAGAAAACTGATGTAAACAGGGTTAAGTGGCTTGCCCAGGATGACACAGCTAGTATCATTGAATTTTGAACTTGGAATGAAGCACAGTGCCTGGCACATAGCAGACATTTAATAAATGCTGATTGATTGAGATAATATTGATGCTCCGGGTACTTAAAAAGTCTTTTCAGAGCAGAATTGGGACAAACGTGATAATGAAGTTTTGTGGCCATGTTAGCAACTCTGTCTCCTACCTCTACAGTGTCCTTGAGCCCTCTTCCTACTCCATCATAAAAACATCATCATTTTGATGGCATCTGTTCATGCCAGGTTTTTCCTGACATTGACAAGCTGGATAAAAGTAGCAATAGAAAAGGGGAAACAGGATAGTTAATAGGGCCAGAGACAATACCTTAAGATGCTTCTGTGAAGGAATTGGGTATGTTTAACTAAAAGAAGATAAAAGGACACAGCAGATGCCTTCAAATAGCTGAAGAGCTGTTTTGGATTAGACTTGTTCAGATTTGCCTCAGAGGACAGAGGTAGGAACAAAGCTTAGAAGTGATAGGGAAGCCAGATTAAGATTAATATGAAAAAAAAAACTTCCAATCAATCAGATTTGTTCAAAAGATGGAATGGGCTGCCTCTGAATTCCCTTTAGTGGAAGTCCTCAAGTAGATGCTGGATAACCACTTTGAAGGGAAGCTGTCAAGGGAATTCTTAGGTAACAATCGAGCGAGGTGACCTAAAAGGTCCCTCTTAAGCTATTAAATTCCATAATTTAATATTTCTTCTTATTGCTTCCTCCTTTTGATACATCTTCTCTGTAAGTTCTAATTTTCTTGGTACTGATTTCTCTAATTCTTTCTCTTTTCTTTGCAATCTCTCTCTACTTTCCCCTAGTTTTGCAACCATGTAACTCTACCTTCATTTTACTAGGCCATTTGGTTCTTCCCCTTGTCATCCTCATCATAGTCTCATTTATGTGTTCCATTGGAGAACAGCTAAATAGTTAGAGTAGTTGGCAGAAAATCACAGGGACTTGCAAATATTGACAATATTTTTCCATGTTTAGCCACATGATTTTACTTCTGTTCAGTATAGTCTAGCCTTTTCTCCCAATCTCTTCCTCAGCTTGCAAAATCTGATATTGTTTTGAAAAGTCATGCTGAAGATTTTATCATCATGAGGTTTAAAAAAAAAAAAGGAATCTAGGAAGCCTCAGGGGGAAAAAAAAAAGAATTAGATAGAATCCTATACAAAGGATGTACTTATGTACTCTATGTACTTCCTTAGCAGCTTGTTCTTCATTCACCTCCTCTGGTATTTTCTGGCTACAAAAAGCAGCAGAAGTAGGATGAAAGACAAAAAACCCTTATATACCTTAGCGATCATGTTTTACCTCTAGTTATGCTGTAGGTTTTTCAGAACATCTGTTTGGATAGCAACTTCAGAGGGCTATTATGTTTTCCCAGAAGGCATCTCTGTGGTTACCCCAATTATCTATTTTTCAGAATAGACTTCTGCTCATTGCCTTGATTAACATAAAATGAACTTGTTACTAAAGGCAGAAAGAATGCAGTGACTTTCATTACATTTATGGTTGTAGCATTCTCTGAGGGGTAGGCTTGGGGGATGAGAAGGGGAGGGAAATAAAGAGCATTTATATCTTCTTCTAACCCAAATTATACATAGTAGAATTTTATTTCTTTAGAATTGCTTCTTTTGCCAGAAACTTGGCACCATGAAAAGGCCTATAGCTAGCTTTTATGGGTTTTCTCTTTTTCTTAATTAAATTTTTATCTTTTTTCAATCAACAAAAATTTTGTCTTTCTCCCTTTTTTCCTTTCTCACCCTTTCCATTGAGAAAGAAAAATAAGCCCCCTCTAACGAATGTGGTTAGTCAAACAAAATAAACTCCCCCATATTCATTTCATATATATATATATGTAAATATATATATATGAATATATATATATATATATACTTCTCAGTCTACATTCTGAGTTTTATCACCTCTCTCTCAGATGACTAGAGTATTTTATTATTTTTAAAATGTGTTTTTTGTTACTTTACAATTCCCAGGTATCTCCCACCTTCCTTCCCCTCTTCAGACTAAAGAAGGCATCATATAACACAAAAGATAAAAGTGTATGTGTATGTATGTATGCAAGAGAGAAAGTGTGTGTCTTACTCAGTTCTTTCTCTGGAGGTGGATTATACGCAAGTCATTCTTCCAACAATGTTTGTTACTGTGTGTAATGTTCTCCTGATACTTTATTATGAATCTTCTGAAATTGTAATTGATCATTGCCTTGAACAGAGGTCTAAAGTCTTTCAAAGTTGTTCTTCATTACAGTGATGGTAATATTATATAAATTATTCTCCTAGTTCTGTTCAATTTACTCTGCATCAGTTCATATAAATCTTTCCAGGTTTCTCTTGAAACTGTCCCCTTCATTCTTTCTTATAGAACAATGGCATTTCATCACATACTGTATATATCATATATACATATCATATATCATAACTTATTCAGCCATTCCTAAATTAATAGACATTCTTTTAGGTTCAATTTTTTTTCATCACAAAAAATTGTTATAATAGTATTGTACATATGGTTCTTTTTACTCTTTCTTTGATCTCTTTGGGGTATAGATTTAAAATTAGTATTGCTAGGTTGAAGTTTAATAAATTTTTCTAGGTTAATAAATGTGGGGGCATAATTCCAATTGATTTTCAAAAGGACAGGCTGAATTTATAGCCCCACCAGTAGTGCAAAACTGATTTCCCCCAACCTCTCAATCCCTTTGTCATTGCCCTTTTTTTGATCAGCTTTTGCTAATCTGATGAGTATGAGGTAGAATATTAGATTTTTTTAGAATTTATATTTCTAATTTTTAGTGATTTAGAATATTTTTTCATATATCTATTGAATATGTCTATTCATATGTCTTCCTCTGTAAAGTGCCTGTTCTTATCCTTCAACCATTTGGCAACTGGGAAAAGGCTCTTATTCTTATAAATTTGAATTAGTTATATATATAAGCATATATATATATATATACACACACACATATATGTATTTGAAATGAGACAGTTGTTAGAAAAACTTGCTGCATGAATTTCCATGTTTATCTGCTTTTGGTTTTAGCAGCATTGGTTTTGTTTATACAAAAGTTTTATAATTTTATGTAATCAAAATTGTCATTTTGTCTCCTATGCTCCTCTATCTTTTGTGTATTAATTCTTCCTCTACAAATAAAAAATTAACTCTGAGTTAATTTGTTTCTTGCTCCTTTAATTTATTTATGATATCACCCTTTATGACTAAGTCATGATTCCATTTGGAACCCTTCAGTAATATAGTCTGAGATCTTGGTATTTACCTAGTTTTTGCAAAACTCCTTTCCAATTTTCCTAACAGTTTTTATATTTTCTTATATAAGAACTCACATATTAAGTTCTTACTCCAATAGCTGGAGTCTTTGGATTTGTTAAACACCAGATTAAGTAATTTTCTAGTTTTTGTGGAAAAATAGGAAGTACTTTCCAGGAAATTAACTTAAAGATAGAGTATACAGATTTAAGATTCTATATAGATCATTTCTGTAGTTAAATGTAAATGTTCTCATTACATCAACAATTACTAAATTAGTATACTCTATTGTACCTCTGTTGATACTTCTGTGCTCAATTGGTGTATTTGGCTGATGGCTTTTGTCTGGTGGCTATTAATAAAATCAAAAGGGCTTTTGTAGAGCTTGGCAAGTTGACAAAATTCATATTGTCTTCAGAGCATCAAAGTCTGTTAGAGCTAAAAGAGATCTTTGAAATCATTTAACCCAGTTCCCTCATTTAAAAAAAAAAGTTTTATTTGGGCTTTTAGTTTCACATCATATTCATTTCCAAATATGCATGTCCTCTCCTCTACCAGCCTTCTCTTTTAACAAAGACTGTTAAGTACCACAAAATTAACCTATACAGTACAGTCATTTATGTGATTGGCAGCTGTGATAGAGTCCACAACAGAGTTTCCAAGCCAGAGTTAGTCGCCATGTTGGAAGAAGAACTAAGGAAAGCAATTTTTGTGGTATTTGCAAATAAACAGGATATGGAACAAGCCATGACTCCCACAGAGATGGCCAATCCATTTGGACTCCCTGCCTTGAAGGATCAAAAATGTCAAAATTTCAAACATCAGCAACTGAAGGCACAGGCCTTGGTGAGGTAATGGAATGGTTAGTAGAAACCTTAAAGAACAGACAGTTAGCTTTCTGTGAGAAAGGTGATGTCAGAATTCCTTCTTAACAGTCAAAAGAGACACACAACTCTACCATTAATATAATTTCTGACATATACTGGATTGACTTTTAATATCAAAAATAAAGGTTTTTTTCCAAGGGATATTTTATTGTAATTGAACAAACTGAATATTGATTCTTTATAACATTTATCTTCTTGTTTTCCTACCTTGTTAAAGTAGAGACTGTTAATTTGAATGGTATTTCTAGCCAGATATGGTACTTTTGAAAAATTAATCCTTTTAGGAATTAAAATTTAATTTTGGAAAAACAAAATAAACATGTGACAGCCCATACCCATCATCTCCTAGAAAATTCATTTCTACATCTGTTATCAGGGCTGAGCTTGGTCATTATAATTATAGAACTTTCCAGTGTGTTAGATTTTTCTTTCCACTTAAAATATTATGATTATTGTGCATATTTCTTGGTTCTATTTACTTTACTCTGCCTATTTCACATAAATCTTTCTCATATTTCTCTGAATTGTCACATTTGTCATTTTGTATGGTACAACGATTCATTATATTTGTGTGCCACAGTTTGTCCAGCTATTCCCCAAATCAGTGAACATCCATCATTGCTATCATTAAAATATTGAATTTTCCTGTTGTGAAAATTTTGATATATATGGGACTTTTATTCCCCCTTATTTTATAGATGAGGAAGCTGAGACCCAAAGAAATCAGTAACTGATCCAGAGTTACATTGATACTCAGCCCAGAATCTCACCCTACGGGTCCATTTGACATCCTTGCATTAGAAGCTAAATATTATGGGTCTTTGAATGATCTTTTGATGTTGTAAAAGTCCATTAATAAATATAGTTAAAATTTAAGATTTAAAACATACCTATACATATTACATCACAAATAAGTTTTAGGGAAAAATGTATACCTACCAGTATCCTCCTTGCTCTTAAAGGATATGAATGATTGAAGATGAAGGTTTAAAACTCTCTTGACAAAAGGTGGAACTTAAATAGGGATATTAGAAGGAAATTATGGTACTTTGAAATGGAGGTGATGGAGGATGCTAATATTTTTAAAGAGAGAATAGGATAACCTGGATGAAGATTCCAGGTTAGGCAAAAAATGGATATGAAATAGTGGTGATCCTAAAATGTTAGAGAGAATTCGGAAGAACCCTAGAGATTATTTTGTCCAACCCCCTCAATATGTAGACAATGACAATAAAAACTCATATTTACATAGCATTTATAATACGTATTATTGTCCTTTTAAAATAACAAATATGGACTACATTTAAAGAGACTTTAAGGTTCATGACACATTTTCCCCCCTAATAATCTTATAAAGCTGGCAGTGCTAGAGTAGTAGTATCCTCATTCTGTAGATAAGAAGACTAAAGTGGCTTGTCCAGGTTCAGTGTGGACCTCCTCTTTGTAGACTTGGTTTGCTTACTATCTTTTATTTTATTTTCAATATCTTTATTTTCCCAAGTGCAATTTCTTCTTCCTCATTAAGTACTTTGTGTAGTATGATATTAAAGACCAAATAAGGTATCTTTCACTATCCTTACTAGTAAAAGGAATTTGTTATTAAAAAATAATTTAGCACTCTTTCATTTTTTGTCTATTTATTGTCCTTATATATTCATCACTAAATGTCTTCAGGATGACTTAGTTGGATTTCTTGCCAAGTTTTCTAACTAAATGTCTTTTCCTCTTCTGGTCGTACTGTTTTTGAATTGATACTACTATACTCTTTTTCCTTATTTCTTCATAAGATAATTTTATATTCCAAACTGATGTTGCTGGTTTCTCTTTCTGACAAATGGATACGTATTCTCTCAGGGTGGCAGTTCTTAGATTTTTTTGCTTTCCTCATTATGGCAAGTGATTTATATCAGTCAAATGAATTATGAAATACATTACCCATCCTTTCATCCAATTCCCATCTTTTATGCTTCAGTAACTTGTTTAAATGGGCCAGATAGTAGAAAACCTATTAGAAAATTACTGCAATGGTGAAAATAAAAACTCTAAAATGAAGCAAATTGCTAAGTAATTGTAATGCCTAGTCTTGGTCTCAGAGAAGAGATTAGGAAATGAACTGTTCTCTTTGTAGTGAGGTAGGAGACTATAGATTCAGTGTGGTACACAGTCAGAGATGCCCTCTCATCTTGGATCCTGAGATCTAGAGAATCTTTTCTGAATCAGAAGTTTCCTTTTAATGGAATGAAGGGCAATATTTTAGTCAATTGGTTTTGTTTAGCTATTTCTCTGTGTTACAAGGAAGGGCTTACTGAGAAAATGATTATGATATGAAAACAAGAACCATCAATCACATTTTTTATTAAAGTTTTATGGAAGTTTTTAAAAAATGGTATACAATATCTTTTTTGGGGGGGCAGGCAGGTGGTGCATTGCATAGCGTGCCAGGCTTGGAATCAGGAATATTCGTTGTCCAAATTCGGCCTAAATCAGCTGTCTCTGTCCAGTCAGAATGCTGATTTCTTAGAGCAAAGAACAAAATTAATGCAAAGCCAGAAAAAAAAAATAAAAATTTTGTTCTTTGCTCTAAGAAATCAGCATTCTGACTAGACAGAGACAGCTGATTTAGGAGTGACTCCCACATCAGTACTGTTACAAGGATCAAGCGAGATAATAATAGTAAAGCAATTAGCACAATACCTGGCACATAGTAAATGCTAGACAAATGTTAGCTATTATTATTATTAATGTTAAGACTTGTTTCCTAGCTGTTATAAGGTAATCAGGTTCAGTTTTATGACAGTATTTGTTATTTCATCATTGTGAAAAAATAATAATACTGTGCATTGTATTTAGTCAGAGACAATTTTGATTAATTTAATATTATTCTATATACAAGCTTCTGGTGCCCTCCAGCATGACTCTGTGCCCCAATAAAATTTTAAATAACCTTTATAGGAATCTTGAACATGGAGAAATACAGTTTGGGTTAACATGCCAATTTGTCGAGTAACCAAGTCACCATCCCACTTCCTCCTAGTCCACTTTTCTCTGGGACTGAGAAGGCTCCTCCCTGAGATCTAGAGAATCTGTCTAAATCAGAAGTTTCCTTTCAATGGAATAGAAGGTATTGGGCAAGTTCTAGCACCTACTTCAAGAGTGAGGAAGACAATAAAATTATCTAGATAATAGTTAAACTTGAATGTTGCCCTAAATTCATTTTCCTAAGAAAGGCCTTAATTTTTGTTCTACCCATTTTCCTAAAGGGAAAAGTCTGGAAAGGGACATTATTTCCTAATATTTTCAGTTTTATTAAAAAGATGTTTAATATGCTCTCATCCTGTTTAGTACCTTATGATTCTTTTATTAATAAAAGAATTTATAATATTTAGGCATTAAGCTTCTGTGTTTAATATGCTCTCATCCTGTTTAGTACCTTATGATTCTTTTATTAATAAAAGAATTTATAATATTTAGGCATTAAGCTTCTGTGTAATTTGTAAGTCATTGGCCTCTGATTTCTCACATATTTTCCAACTTCTTTTTCTATCCTTACACATAAAATACCTTTCCATCAATCAATAAGAATTATTTTTTTAATACCTGTAGTGTATCAGACACTCTGCTAGACCTTGGGAATACAAGGATAAAAAATGAAACTATTCCCTCTCAAAAAGAACTTATATTATACATTTGTATTGAAATCACCAAGTTTCAGAAAAGACACTAATTTAATATAGAAGAAGAGATATGAAGAAACATCTTCTGAATTTTTGTAGAAGAGGGAAACACTCTGTAGAACACCACATAGAATGTTTTTAATAATGTTGATTAATTTTGTTGACCCCCTCCTTTTTAAAAATCTTTGTTAGAAGAGTTGGTTTTCTGTGTGGAGAAAGATAAGAATTCACTAGCAAATATAGATAATGTAGAAACAAAAGATATTAATAAAATTTATTTGTTGTGGAGAATTTTATTGAGTCCCCTTCACTTTTTCTTGGCCTCTTAATCCTCTGAAACACTATGTAAATTACAATTATTTTCATGATGGTCTTGTTTTACCATGAGTACTGCCATAAGAGATGACTAGTCTTCCATGAAATGGTCTTTAAACTCATGGTAAAAACCAATTCTGCCTATTCCTTTACTTGCCTCTCCAAGGAGAACCTTTAAGCCATATTCTGACTTAGGAGTATTATAATAATTATGAGTCTCTTGATATGTTTGAGGTTGTAATTTGATGTACAGAGAGAATAAGATGACCCTTCTCCCTTATAACAGTTGCCCAGGCAGGATCCTTCAGGTCTAAGATGCTGGGGATAGAAAGAAACAAAGTTCTTCCTGTTTTCAAGGAGCTAACATTCCACTAAGAATGAGTCTATATTTATTCCTGTGTACCATTGTCACTAACAAAGTGGAAGGGAACTAACTACCTAGGCTCAGCAAAACCCTTCAGAACTTGCTACTCTGTTTACAAGCCTCCAAGGGCAGAGGTTCACTTCCACATTATAATGAGGGACTTAAATACACACGAGTGTGTGTCTTTGTGTGTGTGTTGCAACACTTCTTGGTCCTTCCACTTGTGCAGTTCTTCTCTAACTAAGAGTTTTAAAGAGTTGAGGACATGGAGAAATGAAGCAACTTGTTCATGCCCAAGTACTATGTCAGAGACAGGACTTGAATTTAAGTCTTTCTGACTGAGTGACCCACTGACCCAAGGTACTGTCTTTCTATGTACATTTGTAGTTTTGTATAACTTGTAAGATAATAGTACTTGGTTTACAATTAATGTGACTTTTTTTTTCTTTTTCAGACCATCCAGACCTCTCAAGTTACCAAAAAGGTAAAAAAAAAAAAAAAAAAAAAAAAGTACCTTTTTTACCCCAAAAGATGATTTTTTTTCCAATGACTTTGCTCCTAGGGCTACAGCAATAGTTCTGAATCTCTGAAGGAATGATCTTTTATATTCTGGCAAAATTAGCCATTTGCCTTAGCTATAATCATCTTAATAACTAGCACTTATATAGCATGCTAAGGTTCCAAAGGTTTAACATACTTTATCTCATCTTATCCTCATAATCCCTATGAGGCAATTGCTATTGTTATCTTCATTTTATAGATGAGGAAATTGAGGTAAATAGAGCTTAAGTGACTTGCCCAGGAGTCACACAGCTAATAAGTGAACCCCAGTCTTCCTGATTCCAAATCCATGCTGATTCCACTCTATCCATTGTACTATCTAATTGCCTTAGTTTCTAATCTTATTTGTAATAAATTAGGTTTCTGCTTGTAATTGTACCTAGAGGAATATGATTCTGAAAGTTTTTCTGGTCCTTGGTCAAATTTATGGCATGATTCATTTAAATGGTGTTTTCTCTGTACTTGTCTTGAATATTTTGAGACCAAACTGAGAGAATCCTATTCAACAAACATTTTTGTCCCTATTTTGGGCAAAGCCCTATTCCTTTGTATGCTGGTTGCTCTCTTGAAAGATCTTCATAGAGCAGCTTTTGGCCAGTGGTCATAAGAGATCTGGAAAGGAGATTAGAGGTCATCTAGTTCAAACTCTGCATTTTACATATGGGAAAACTAATGCCTACAGAGTTGAAGACACTTGGCTACAGTCACACTGGTAAAAAGTAGCCAACCCATGATTAAAATTCATGTCCCTCTGACTTCAAATTCATTCCCCTTTCTATTACACCAAACTGGATTTTCTCTTTTTCTTGGGCATCAAACCAAAAGAAAATAAGACCTTGAAATTTCTAATCTAAGTTTAAACCAGCCAGAACACTCCCATCCTGAGCAAGTTTGGTTATAAAGCTATTATATTTACCCAGCTATAAGTGGCTTTTGAAATCCTTATTAGCTAAGGGACTCTAAATGCTGATAGTGGTGAAGCCTGCTGAGGTAAATTATCCTCTCCTTGAAGCAATTTGAATAAGTCAATTTCTACTTCTCACCCTCTTTTGTGGTTAAAAAAAGGAAAGAGCAGGAGATTATTCAAGTAAATATGTTCCATTAATGCCAAGAAAATGAATTTCAGTTTTTCTAGAAATAATACCAGCTTCTGAAATAAACAAGAGTTTTACCTTTGGAAAAGATTTATATGGTTTTTATTTTGTTTTTTCCCAAGTGGAGTATAATATTCAGAGTATTTTGAAATAGAAGTCCCAATCTGGTCTTATTACCTCTGGCATACAAACATACTTTCCCAGTTTACTGTAGTACTAACACAAGAAAGAATCTATATTCCTTTTATTTCCTGAGAAATTCCTTAAGACATGGACAATACCTTCTTTGTTTTGGGTACAGGAACAGATGATAAAGCAATTGCTTGATGTCTCCTTAGGTTATAATAACACTCCTTGTTTTATGCATAGCATTATATCAAGCATAGGTTATTTAAAAAAATGTGAAGTAGAGAGACATCAGAGTAGTCTGCTGGATATGTACTGAGCCCTGAGTCCTTTTTGATGCTATTTAGTTTGTAGACAGTTTCCACAGGGACAGCAACTGTAGTTATAATTCCACATGGATCACAAAGTGCTCCTCACTTTCTTTTTAAAGTTTAATAATAATGTGAGCATGAAACAAAGAGCTGAGTCTAGAGAAGCAGAGAGGTAGAACGAAAGAAAGAAGAGGAATAGAGAGGAAATGGATAATGCTAAAAAGTATAGCTTGTGTAATAAAAGTCTGCTAATAAACATTCCAAGACTAATGGTTTGTGGTGCGTTTTTTACCTTTATGCTTTATTCATTTCCTAAACAGCCTCATGTTAATTTATCTTCTCTTAATCTCATAGTTCATTAAGACAGAGAAGGTATATTACCTTTATGACACATGTAATATTGACACATATGGGAGACACTTTGTTTGGGATATAATATTTCACTCTACCAAATAAAAATCCTTTTTTTATTGTCAATATATGAATAAATATGGTTGGATCTTGTATTTTGTGCATCTTTCAATGTCATATGATGAGGGTTTTTTAGAGAATGTTCTTCTTGTAGGAAATCTCTTGAGAAGAGCAACTAGGTGGCTCAGTGGGTAGAGAGCCAGGCCTGGAAATAAGAGGCCTTGGCTTCAAAATCTATTCTTATGTACTTCCTAACTATGTGACTGGGCAAACACTTAATCCCTACTGGCTATACCTTCTTCCTGCTCTTCTGCCTTGGAACCCATACTTAGTATTGATTCTAAAACAGAAGGTAATGTTTTTTTTTTAAAGTTTATTGAGAAAGGCTGCCTTTCCCCTTATAAATACCATTATCAAGGATGTCTTTTCTTGTGTGTAGATTATTTACTTTAAGATTTTCTATAAATAGGAAAGTAGGGTTGGTTATTATTGATGTTGTCTTGGTTGCCTTTTTTAGGATAATGGCAGTAGCCAGGATTTTGCCCACCTCTTTGTTTAAACATCTCCCAAAGGGGGGCAGCTGGGTAGCTCAGTGGATTGAGAGCCAGGCCTAGAGACGGGAGGTCCTAGGTTCAAATCTGGCCTCAGATACTTCCCAGCTGTGTGACCCTGGGCAAGTCACTTGACCCCCATTGCTTACCCTTACCACTCTTCTTCCTTGGAGCCAATACACAGTATTGATTCCAAGACGGAAGGTGTAAGGGTTAAAAAATAAATAAATAAAGATTTCCCAAAGGATATTGAAGAAGAACAAAGTAGACAATCTATACAGTTTAGAGGGCAGCTGGGTGGTTCAGTGGATTGAGAGCCAGGCCTAGAGATGGGAGGTTCTGGGTTCAAATCTGGCCTCAGACATTTCTAGCTGTGTGACCCTGGGCAAGTCACTTAACCCCCATTGCCTAGCCCTTACCACTCTTCTGCCTTAGAACCAATACATAGTATTGGTTCTAAGACAGAAGGTAAAGGTTTAAAAAAAGAACAAAGTGGGCATGAATATCCTGCAACTCATTACAAACCAGGGATTACTCTTGAGAATCCATGTAAATGTTGTCATCAAAGGAATGCGTTACTGAAAAAGAAACTGGATTGGATTGTGTGTTCTATCAGCATCTTTGTAATGTTAAAGGGGCCTCCTATCATGTTGGGTATATTCTCCCCTTCTTCTATGGCAACCACAGAGAAAGCAATCAATGAGAGTCACAGGATAGGAAGCCATGGATGAGTTGCTGTTTGCATCACTGGAGAGAATATCCATACTGTTGAGATCCTAAAACCATTGGAATTTAAAGATGATTAAAAAGAAACGTAAGTGGAGATGGATAGGACATAACGCTACGAAAACCGGAAGACAACGTAGCCAGACAAGCATTGAGCTGGAACCCTCCAGGGAGGAGGAAAGTCGGAAGGCCAAAACAGACCTGGCGAAGATCTGCCGAAAATGAAACAAAGACCGTCGGAATGACATGGGCCCTGCTGGGGGAAGCTGCCCAGAACAGAGTCCGTTGGCGTGAGATGGTTGCGGCCCTATGCTCCTAGGGAGTCAACAGGAATAACTAACTAAACTAAGTCAAAGAGAGCTTAAGTTGTTCACCCAAGGTCACACAGTTAGATGTGGTGGTAGATGGCACAGTAACAGTAAATAGACTGTTGGGCCTAGAGGTGGAAAACTTTACTGGTAGTGACTGATCAATTTACTTATCTTTCTAAGCTTATCTATAAAATGGAAGCAATAATAGCATCCAGGGTAGTGAGAATCAAATGAGATAACATACGTAAAGTGCTTGGCAAATGCCATGCATTTGTATTTTTAAATTACCACCACTAAGACTAGACCTAAAAAAATTAAATAAACTATACCTATGTCCACTAATTTTTATCCTTAAAAGCGATTCTGTGGTTATATGCTCATGTGTTTAAGAGAAACACTGAGGTATAAAGAAGTCTGGCTGGCCTGTCTATGGGTATTGAGTTAGTCTGAAGAAGAGCTAAAAAAGTAACTCAGATCCTACTTTCTTGTTTCAGGATTTAACCTAGACCTTGTCAAAGAAGACACTTATTAAGGTATAGAATTGAGTCACTTTCAGTGACAACATACTGAAAAACCTGTTACGAATCCAAAGGAAAAGGAAATTTTTTGAGTGTTCAGCAATTTTTTCAACTAGACATGTGAACATTAATTAGTCAACAAGAATTTATTTAAAAAAAATTTTTAAACCCTTATCTTCTGTCTTGCAATTAATTCTAAGACAGAAGAGCTTCAAGGTCCAGACAATTGAGATTAAGTGACTTGCCCAGGGTTGCATAACTAGGAAGTTTCAGAGGCCACATATGGAAACTAGGTCCTCCTGGCTCTAGGCTTGGCACTCTATCCACTGTATGCCCCTCAACAAGTATTTTAAGTCCTTCTCTGTGCCAGGCACTATGCTAGGCTCTGGTCACAATGAACTTATGTTCTGATATAATTAGCAGGAGGTAATTCTGATCTTGGGAAGACTGGCCACTTTAGAATTTCAGAAACATAGAATTAGATTAAGAATTATATTTCCCATCTGAAAATTCAGTGGGAACTAGGAATAATATTTTTCAAGAAACCATATAGTAGTGTTATTATAAGAAGGTTGTCCATTTTAAATAGCCCCCCATTAAATTCAGTATGGCTTTAAATCAATCCTGTTATTAATTGCGCCAGGTATCTATCACTGATCAATTTCCAGAGCAACCAGGTAGTAAACATGAGTATACAAACAAAAAGATTTTTGCATTGTATTAATAAGATTTACTTTGGTCATGAAAACTATCAAAAATAGAATAGAATCATATCATTTTGTGACTGCAAGAGACCTTAGAGATGATTTGGCCCAATTTCCATATTTTATAAACAAAGACACTAAAACTCAGAAGGGCGGAATGACTTCTCCAACATCACATAGTCAGTTGCAGTTTTAAGACTGATACTTGTGCCTCATAAGCTAGTATTCTTTCTACTATACCAGTACTGACTAGGAAATCAGGCAAAGATGTATTTTATATCAACAGTTCACTTGCTGTGATGATACCATAATGGAATCACTTCTTAACTTCAATATTATCAGCCTCTTAAAAAATTTTTTTAAGACTTTGGAGCTTTGAAGTATAGGTGATTAAATTTGTACATAGTAGGGGCTCTATGAAAATTTGTTTAGTGAATGAATCAGTCATTACATAATTAGTGCTAGTACCCTGTGGTTTAAGTTTGCTCATAGTAGGAACTCTATGAAAGTTTGTTCAGTGAAGGAACAAGCTATTATATAATTAGCTGATAGTGCCCTGAGGCTTACAAAACTTGGTGAATAGTATACATAGCAGCCAGGCACCTGAGAAATCAGTCTGTCCCCAGGATATTAGTTAGACTGGACAGATGGACAGATAAGGACCTAAAATTCAGAATGAGGTGAGGGATAATGGAGAAAGAGAAAGAGAAGGGAGGAGGAAAAGGAGGAAGAGAGTATTAAAAAAGGGAGGGAATGGGAGGGAAATAGGAAAGAAGAAAAGGAAGGAAACCAGAAAAAGAGCAGGGAAGTGTAAAATGATAATGTGGCCAAGAGATTAGTCCTCTTAAGAATTCCAGCGATCCTATGGTTTACTTTTCAAAGAACAAAAGAATATTGTTCAACAGTAGGAACAGAAATATCTGTAGGAATTTCACAGTGTTTGGAGGAAACAGCAAGTTCCCTGAGCCTGGCCTAAGAATGAATGAAATTGGCTATTACGGTTAGTGTTCACACCATGATAATGTATCTGCTAAGAGATCTCATTCCTAAACTATAACAGTTTCTCTAGGCTAGATTAGTCCATGAAACATCTGCTGGATGAGGAAGTTAGATTGTCATTTAGCAAGGTTAAGTGTTCAGGAAAAGTGTGCTGAAATCAGTAATGGTATAAAGTTTCTGTCTGCAGTCAGCACACATCTATTACATAGACCTGGGCTATCAAATCAAAACCAAGTGTTTTCAAAGGGAAGAAAGGCAATTATCAAATGAAGTTCTCTTAAACTACTATGCTGAGGTGTGTGTGCCTTGCAGAAAACAAACAAAAACAAATCTAAAAAGTGGTTATTTGGACTAATTGATTCATCATTGAGCAACCAAGTTATTTGTGACCCTCATTTAAAAAACAAATAGGTAGCTCCTGCTTTGTTAAAAATTTGATCCAACCTAAAGAAAACTGGATAAGTTGATAAAGTACAATCTATAATTGTTTAAATCTCAGGCTGTTTTCAGTTCAAGGGCTGAGATTTTTAAAATGTAAGATGATTAGTGTGTGTGTGTGTGTGTGTGTGTGTGTGTGTGTGTGTTCCATAACTTCTTTTCTAGTCATTATATTCTAGTACATTTGATCTTCGTTTGCATTTGGTGGAGGAGGAAGTCAAATATGGAGAATTCGTGTGTGTGTATGTGTGTATTGGGTGTGCTGTAGAAATTTGAAAGCTGCTGACCATTTGGTATTTACATTCAAACAACCACAATCAGCAAATTATGATTTATGTGCTTTCTTAAAAGCATTTGAGGAATTGTTTTCAGTATTTTATTTACCAAATTAGTCAGAACAGCTTTTCTGCAATGACTATGTGTTCCAGAACTTGCTTTCTAGTGAATTATATTGGAGACAGTAAACCACATTTTCTGTTTAAAAAAAAAATCCCCCAAATCCTTGGCATCAGAGGATCGAGGGAGAAGATTTTATGTGAATAAAGAACTATCAGTGAGTTCAAAAGAATTTTTTACAATTGTTTTTATTTTCAGCATCATAGTATTTAATAGGTGCAAGAGGCAGGAGTGTTGTTTAATAGGATAGAGCAGAACCAGGTGACCTCAGGAGACCTGACTGCTATTACCTTGAGCTCTAAGGCTGGCTAATCATTTAACTGTTCTGTTGCTTCCTCTTTAAAATAAAGAGAGAGCAGTGATCAATATGCTCATAACTCTATCAGTCTGGAGCTTTGATTGACTGAGCTTTGTTATACATTGCCAGAATCAGAGTTCTAGAACTGAAAGGGGCTTTAGAAACCCTCTAGTCCAACCCCTTCCTTTTACAAAGGGGGAGACTGAAGCCTAGGGACTTACCCAAGGTAATACTTGACACAACCAAACTTCCAGTTGAAGTTCCCTGGCTCTGACCAACTTTACTCTCTTGCCCTAATGCTTACATTTCTTTGTATATGAGAAAATAGAGTTATGTCTCCCAATTTCTATCTAAGATGATTGCTACAAAATGATAGCTTTGAAAAATATTTGTTTCATATTTTTATTATAGAGAATATTATACTTTAAAATAGAAATATATTTTAATTTTCTCATCTGCAGATGAAGCTTATGTGAGAATC
The DNA here is from genome assembly GCF_016433145.1 of Gracilinanus agilis. Taxonomy (NCBI): domain Eukaryota; kingdom Metazoa; phylum Chordata; class Mammalia; order Didelphimorphia; family Didelphidae; genus Gracilinanus; species Gracilinanus agilis. The sequence continues at coordinate 131,596,314 of NC_058133.1, forward strand.
CTTATAAATTTAAAAGACATGACTATTAAAAAAATAATTATTTCTTCCTAGGCACAAAGAAGAGCTTTTTCAGAACTATATTTATAACTGCCAACATAATTTTAAAGAAGTAACTTATAATTTTAATCACTAAATGTCTGAGCCAGCAGCCTATTTTCAGATGAGCCAGAAGTAGTCTTAAATTGTGAAGCAGCTAAATAGCCTGAACTTATGAATTACATTTTATGAACATTGAAGAGTAATGTTCTAAGAACAGAAGTTTTCCTAACAAAGATTCAAGGAAGCTGCATTTGACAAGAATGAGCAAAGTTTTAAAATCCTCTACATTAATTTAAAAAAAAAAATTTTGTTCCTTTTATTAAATTAGATCCTCTCAGAGTTTCTTAGTCTGGGTAAAAGAAGGGAAAAATCAGGGGGAGCTAAGTGGCACAGTGGATAGAGCACTAGGCCTGAAATTGAGAGGGCCTGAATTCAAATCTGGCCTCATAAACTTCCCAGCTGTGTGACCCTGAGCAGGTCACTTAACTCCTATTGCCTAGCCCTTGCTCTTAAGAGTTGTTACTAAGATAGAAAGAAAGGATTTTTTAAAAATGGCTTCAATGACTTTCATAAAAGCACTTTATTTTCTTATGAAGTAAAAGATTGATTTCTTACTTCTAAGTCCCTTCTTTCTTTTTTTTTTTTTTCCTTGTAGTTATGCGGCCTTGATAGCTGACTGGCCTGTGGTGGTGTTGGGCATGTGCACTGTACTCATTGTGGTCTGTGCCCTGGTTGGAATATTAGTGCCTGATCTTCCTGACTTCTCTGACCCTTTGCTGGTAAGGAAAAATGCCAACACAGATTGATTTGGGGTGGTTCCCTTTCTTTGCCTATCATCATGTCAAGCAATAGATACCTGACATGCATTTAATATCCTTTCATCTAATCACACTCTAAAAAAGGTTGAAAAATGGATTTACTTTATTTATGAGTCTTAAGAGGCCAAGGAACTTTAGTCACCATCAGAATTTGAGAGTTCCTGCTTCTTGGTGTCATGTTCCAGTTTAGACCACATTTATGTCATGTGTGTAATAATGTAGGTTTTTAATGGTATTTTGCCTTATATAAGAAATTGCATTGAGAATCAGAATGTTATCATAAAATTTTTATAAACCCATTGAGCCATGGTGATTTTTTTTCCTGTGAGAAAGCTATATTAATTCTTGTATGTATAGCAGATGATAGTTTTTAAGGTAAAAGTTTCCCTATTTGGAGGAAGAAAGAAGAGGGATGTATATATTTTAAATCAAGAGTTTGTGATACAGAATCCTATAATATATGATGACAAAAATTAATAACATTTCATTATTATTCAGTTTATACCAGAAATTAGTTTACTAAAGGATTTGTGAGGGTTTAGAAAATTAAGCTCCTAATGAGTATGTTTGACCTGAGGCATCTAAAAGATGCCCAGTAATGCTTAAATACCTGTCTTGTAAATGTAGTTGATCACTCTTCCATCAGGTCTTCTTATTCTGTAAGGCATTTCACCTTTCCAATTGGCATAAAGGGGAACTATGCCTTCTAATGAAAACTATGCCTCACTCTGACATCAAATTTCCCAAGATGTTATTAAAGCTCTATTTAATCTGAAATGAAATACACTAATTAAGATTTATGTTTTGCCTTAAGGGTTTTGAACCAAGAGGGACTGCAATAGGCCAAAGACTGGTCACATGGAATAACATGGTGAAAAATACAGGATACAAAGCAACACTAGCAAATTATCCTTTTAAATATGCAGAGGAACAAGTCAAAAGGTAACAGTTTCATGTTCGGGTGACTTTCAGGCTAGCATTCTACTAAAGCAGGGGTCGGCAACGTATGGCTCGCAAGCCAAATCTGGCTCTTTTGAGGGCCAGATATGGCTCTTTCTGCAGGAGCCATAAAGTCAATTTTTCAGGCACTGTTACAGGAGCGGCACTGTGAGCACTGAACAGCTCTCACGAAATTACATTTTAAAAAATGTGGCGTTAATGGCTCTCACAGCCAAAAAGTTTGCCAATCCCTGTACTAAAGGGAGCATTCTGTAAGTGGTTTAATAGACACATTTTAGGAAGATTGGCTCGCCTGCTTTCTAGCCCTATAGCCATTTGAGCCTCAGTTATCTGATATGTAAAATGAGAACCATAATACTTACACTGCCTACCTCACAAGATTATAATGAGCAAAGCCTCTGAAAATAGTAAATTTCCACTATTATATAAAATGAATTGTGAAGGTAAATTGCCATATAAATGTGAAAAATAATTATCATAACCCAAAGTTAATTGTGAAGTTTAATGGATTACTATGTTTTGCTACAGAATTTTATAAGTCTGATGTAATTTAATATTTTCTCTTAGGATCTATTTATTTTTTAGAGATAAAGCAATAAGATATAGGTTGCTTTTTAAGTAGCCCTTCTGGTGTTTAGTATCATGAGCCAGAAGAGACCTTGATTTTTGAGGATCAATACTCTTCTCATTTCTCTAGATCTATCAAAGCAAATTTCAAATAGTTGTGGTTTAAAAGATAAAAGTTGAGTTCTGGGTTAAGATGGTGGCAGAGTAAGAAGCAGCTCTTAACCTCTCCTGACCAAAACACACAAAACTCCTCAAGGGGACATAAAAACAAGTCCAGACGAACGGAGGAACCCCACAACAGGGCACAGCGTGGAAGGTTCGTGGAATCGAGGCATTTCCGTGCTATAAAGGGGTGAAACAGCTCTCACTAAATCGCGGGCTAAGCAACCACCCCACCCCCACCCCCTCCACACACAACACCTATAGCGCCGAAGCCAGCTAAAAAGAAAAAGAGCAAGTTTGGGGCACCCATCGAGTCATTGGCAGCTCCAGGGCCTGTTCCTGAGAGCAGCAAGATTTAGGACCCCAAAAAGCTAAAGAACGCACACAAAATTTGAGCGTGGGAGCAGGGTGCCGAGAGCGGACGCAGGGCGCAGAGCTCGGGCTCAGAGCGCAGGCACAGGCGGAGGCGTGAGTGGAGGCAGACACAGCCACAAGCTAAACCTCTGAAACCCTGAGTGGGGAACCAGTGCAGACAGGTATATGACTGTGGAAGCAGCGCCCTGAGACTTGTAAAGAAACCTCCAGCAGAGGATCAAGCAAGGGGGTCCACCAGGGGGCTTGACCGCGGACAGACCCTGAGCGTGAGGATAAACCTGAGAAGCTACTGGGCTAACAATGGCTACCCAGTCTCAGGAAGTTCAGAAGAGAAAAATTAACAACAAGAAAAAGAAGTCTTTAACACTCGACAACTTTTACACAGAGAAAATCCAGACAACCAAGCAAACAAAGGAGGAGAACAAACAAGCATCCGGACCCTCCTCAAATAAGGAAAACTCCTCACAAGCTATGGAAGAGTTCAAAACTGAGATTTTTGAGGAAAATGGAAGAGATCTGGCAAGAAAATAACTGTTTAAAAGGTAGAATCTTGCAATTGGAAAGTGAGGCTCAGAAACCAAATGAACTGATAAGCAAATTGAACACCAGAAATGACCAGATTGAAAAGGAATACCAGAAGATTATGGCCGAAAACCAGAAGATTGTGGCCGAAAACCAGAAGATTATAGCCGAAAAATCAAAAGATCATAGCCAAAAACCGAAAGATTATAGCCGAAAATCAATCCCTAAAGGCTAGAATTGAGCAAGTAGGAGCTAATGATCTCTCAAGACAACAAGAACAAATAAAACAAAGTCAAAAGACTGAAAAAAATAGAAGGAAACATGAAATATCTCAATGAGAGAGTGACAGACCAAGAAAACTGGTCTAGAAAACCAATTTGAGAATAATTGGTCTTCCAGAAAAACCAGAAATTAATAGAAACCTGGACTCCATACTAACAGAAATAATTCAGCAAAATTGCCCTGAAGTCCTACATCAAGAGGGCAATACAGACATTGAAAGGATTCATAGAACACCTGCGACATTCGATCAAGAAAAGAAAACACCCAGAAATATAATTGCCAAATTCAAGAGTTTCCAAGCAAAAGAAAAAATCTTACAAGAAGCCAGAAAGAAACAATTCAAATATCAAGGAGCACCAATCAGGATGACACAGGATCTGGCAGCCTCCATGCTAAAAGATCGCAAGGCTTGGAATACGATATTCATAAAGGCAAGAGAGCTGGGCCTGCAACCAGGGATCAACTACCCATCAAAATTGACTATATATCTCCAGGGGAAAGTATGGGCATTCAACAAAATTGAAGAATTCCAGGTATTTGCACAGAAAAGACCAGGGCTAAATGGAAAGTTTGATATCCAACCACAAAAATCGAGAGAAACATGAAAAGGTAAATAAGATACAGAGGGGAAAGAAAGAAAACTTATAATTTTTAAATTTGCCTTTTTAAGGGCCTCAGTGAGATCTAATTATCTGTATTCCTATGTAGAGAAATGTTATGTATAATTCTCTGTAGTGAACTCTATTCACTATTATAATATTCACTATTATAGTAATCAGAAGAATAATTCACAGGGTGAGGGTGGAACACTAAATAATCTAAGATGACATGGGGGATGGGAAAGAGGGGGTGAATAGCAGGGGACACCAAGAGAAACTTGAGTGAATAAGAAAATAGGATATTCTATTACACACAAAGAGGGCATGGGAGGGAGAGGGGACAAATACTAATATAAGAAGGAGAGGAAGAGAGCATAAAGAGGTAATAATCAAACCTTACTCTCAGTGTAATCAACCCGGAGAGAGAAGAGTAGCTATACTATCCATTGGGACATAAAACTCTTATCTAACCCTTCTGAGAAAGTTAGAAGGGATAAACCAAGGGGAGCAGGGGAGTGGGGAGGTCAAAAAAAGGGAGGGGTAAAGGGGTAGGAATTCATAAGGCCTTTAAAAACAAAAAGGGGGGGAATAAGGGAGGGGGTAGGAAGGGAAGTTAATCAAGGGAGGGGATAAGGGATAGCGGCTCAATGGCAAACCACTGATTTAAAAGGAAAATGTATAAGGAAAAAGGGGGTAGGAAGAGGGGAGGATTCGAAAATGTCAGCAAATGCACAACTGATGATTATAACTCTGAATGTGAATGGGTTGAACTCGCTCATAAAACGGAAGCAAATAGCAGAGTGGATTAGAAACCAAAATCCCACCATATGTTGTCTACAAGAAACACATATGAGGCGGGTGGACATACACAAGTTTAAGGTTCAGGGTTTGAGCAAAATCTTTTGGGCGTCAAATGAGAAAAAGAAGGCAGGAGTAGCTATTATGATTTCTGAAAAAGCCAAAGTAAAAATAGATATGATTAAAAAAGACAGGGAAGGTCATTACATCCTGATTAAAGGCAGTATAAACAATGAGGAAATAACACTGCTCAATATGTATGCACCAAGTGGCATAGCACCCAAATTCATAAAGGAGAAACTGGCAGAGCTCAAGAAGGAAATAGATAGTAAAACCATACTAGTGGGAGACCTAAATATTCCTCTTTCAGATCTAGATAAATCAAACCGAAAAATAAATAAGAAAGAGGTAAGAGAGGTGAATGAAGTCCTAGAAAAATTAGATTTAGTTGATATGTGGAGAAAAATAAATAGGGACAAAAAGGAATACACCTTCTTTTCAGCTGCACATGGCACATTCACAAAGATTGACCATGTTATAGGGCATAGAATCATTGCAAACAAATGCAAAAGAGCAGAAATAATAAATGTAACTTTCTCAGATCATAATGCAATAAAAATAATAATTAGTAAGGGCACCTGGACAGGAAAATAAAAAACTAATTGGAAATTAAATAATATGATTCTTCAAAACCAATTTGTCAAAGAAGGAATCATAGAAATAATCAACAATTTCTTTGAAGAAAATGACACTGATGAAACATCCTACCAAACTCTGTGGGATGCAGCCAAGGCAGTACTCA
>NC_058133.1:131612139-131658982 GCF_016433145.1 Gracilinanus agilis
GTAATATCATTATAATAGAGGATTATGTTATGTAAAAGTTATATATATATAATATCTATTATTAGATATTTATTATATATAATAATGTATAATATAATATGATAAAATTATATATAATAATATATATTATAATATAATATAATTATATATAATAATATATAAATAATATCTCTCCCATCGTGTGTGTGTGTGTGTGTGTGTGTGTGTGTGTGATGACTGGTACTGTCTATAGGATATAATCTGGAAGTTTATGTTCCTGATATCTTGGGTTTTTTTTGGGGGGGGAGGGTTGGCCATTTCAATTTTTCTCACAAAAGCAGGGCACAAAAAAAAATTCACATCAATAAAAGATTCCTGTTAGTTGTGTTTATGCTAAAGGACAAATAATATCCTCATAGAGAAAAGTCAAGTTTGTTAATTGTTGCTTCTTTTATACTTCTAGAGTCAAAGCAATTTTTTAAACTTCTAAATTATAGTTATTACTAGACAAACAAATTAAAATGCATTTGAATTTATATTTTTTATTTACCTACTCAAAAGCTAAAGTCAATATTTCATATGTTAATTGTACCAATGATTCAAATGTGATTGCTAGCAGTTAGGTGCCCTCCTCCACTTCTTTTTTGTCAAGGAACCTTTATGATTACCTACCTCAAAGCAGAGCCTATGATAGGGTCATACAAAAACCAGGGGCAGGTAGGTGGCTCAGTGGATTGAGAGCCAGACATAGAGACAGGAGGTACTGGGTTCAATCTGGTCTCAGACACTTCATAACTGTGTGACTTGTGGGCAAGTCAGTTGGCCCCCAATTGCCTAGCTCTTACCACTCTTCCACCTTAGAACTAACAGATATTTTAAGTCAGAAGGTAAGGGTTTAAAAAAATAGAAAGACAAAGACCATGGTGCTACATTTATGGAAATGAGTAGTTTATGAGCTTGCTAGTTGTTTTTGTTTCCAACTTACATGAATTATCTTTATTTGATATGAAGTTTAATGTTAATTATTTTATTTGGCTTTTATAAAAAACAATGATATGTTAAGATTTTACATTTCATTTTAAAAATAAACTTTTCTATGTACTTATACTGGTCATTTTGCAGTGATTTTAAATTAGTTACCATCTTCCATTTAAAATCTGGGTGGAAATCTTCTTGTGATTTTTTTCTTGATGTTCTCAAGTGTAATATCCTTTGAGTTAATATTCCATTACAATGTGATGCTATGAAATTGGAAAGAGAGCTTTCAAATTAATTTCCATCTAAAAGTTCTTATGGTTTTGCTCTCTAATTGTAAAGAGATTAGAAATACTATTTTTTTTCCAAATTAATTAGAGAGTGCTTCAAACTCTCCTACACATGCATTGAAAAAGTGATTGGAATGAAATTGGATTATTTTTTAATCTATAATTTTTGATGGAGTTGAAATTCTCATATAACTTTTAAATCTTTTTCCCTTAAATAGCTTTACTGGGATATATATGGAAAGAAAAATGTAGTTGTTGTATATAACTAATTTCTAATTTTCCAGCTTAAATTGTTTTTGATACCTGAACTTTACAAAAATATTTGAATAATTCATGAACCTTTTTATTTTTCCTAAAACCAGGTGACCGATATTCCAGAGTAGTGTTTACCTCTACTGGAGGAGAGACTTTATGGAATTTACATGCAATTAAATCAATGTGCAGTGTGGATAATTTGAGGGTAGGTAAAATAAAATCTTGTTAACACAGATTAGGTTATATTTTTGAAACTCCTTGTACTGCTGACCCTGATGTCTAATCAGAAGATGAAAGTACTTAAATGGCTTTTGCCTACTGTGGTGTAAACACTAGCAGGCCAGCACTGGCTCACTAACAGCTTTTCATTCTTTCAGATCCCAGGATCAAAGTGTCTCTGTATTCTTAAACCTTCAAAAACATCATCTCTTCTTTTAAGCAACAACAACAGCAATAACCAAAAAAAAAAAATAAAAAACCCAACCAACTCCTTTTTTCCAACTCATACTCTTGATGGATCAATTTTATTATTTCATAGCATTTTCCCTTATAGGATAATAATTTATGGTTAAGGTCTTCTTTTCTTTCTTTTTTTTTTTTTTTTTGCTTTTTCTTTCATTTTTCTCAAGAGAAAGGCATTGGATTTCTTCATTGTTCCTAGTATTTTCCCCCTTAGGCAGTTTGTGAGCATCTTAATTATGCTGTTAAGTGCCTGACTTTCTTTCAATCAATGGATCATTTAGGACTGTGACCTCAAAGAGAAATTTAGAGAGTAGGTTGGGAAGGGGGGGACATCAAAGAGTATAAATACAGTATCAATATAAATGGCCAAATTAATCCAATCCAGATTATACTCAGCTCAAAGTTTGTTGCTTGTTTAGAAAAAGGAAGGGTGCAAGAAGACAGATACTTCCTCTTTGATTTAAATCTTCTCTAGAGCCCCAAATGACAACCTCAGCCAACCTCAGGGATTGAAATAGTTGCCAGTTTCATGTATTCAAAAGTAATTTTTCCTAGTGAAAACTGCTGTCCAGTGTCAATTAATGGGCATATGATACCGAGCCCCAAAATGAACTCATTATATTCTTATCATAACTAAAGTTATTACATGGTTGAAAAAAAAATAGCCTCTAGATAAAACACATCAGTGAAGTTGTAATGGCTGGAAGGAACCTTAGCAGTGACCTAATCCAATCCAATAATTTACAAAAAAGACTGAGGTGTAGTTAATGGATCTGCCTGAAATCATGCAGCTAGGTGGCATAGTGGATGGAGTACTGGATCTGGAATTAGAAAGACACATCTTGGGGGCAGCTGGGTGGCTCAGTGGATTGAGAGCCAGGCCTAGAGTCAGGAGGTCCTAGGTTCAAATCTGGTCTCAGACACATTCTAGCTGTGTGACCCTGGGCAAGTCACTTAACCCCCTATTGCCTAACTCTTACCACTCTTCTGCCTTAGAACCAATCACAGTATTGATTCTAAGACAGAAGGTAAAGGTTTTAAAAAAAGAAAGACTCATCTCCTGAGTTCAAATATGGCCTCAGACACTAGCTGTGTGATCTTGGGCAAGTCATTTAATCCTGTTTCCCTCAGTTTCCTCATTTGTAGATGGCAAACTATTTCAGGATTTTTGCCAAGACCAAATGGGGTCATGAAGGGTTGGACCTGGCTGAACAAAAAAGTTGTGTAGCCAGTTAGAAATAAAACTTTTGATTCCAAGTTCAGAGCTTATGGTGACAGTTAGGTGGCTTAGTGGATAGAGCACTGGACCTGGAGTCAAGAAGACTTGAATTCAAGGCCACCCTCAGATACTCACCAGCTGTGTGATCCTGGGCAAGTCACTTAACTTCTGTTTGCTTTAATCCACTGAAGAAGGAAGTGGTAAACCACTCCAGTGTCTTTGTCAAGAAAACCCCTAGGATGTCAAGAAGAATTAGAAACAACTAAACAACTAAACAATAACCATGGCTATTACCAGAAAGTTTTCTGATTCATTGTATTTTAAATTGAGACTATTCATGATTTCTTGTAAAGAGCATCTGTTATCTATTCATCTCTGAGCAGAATAATACCACAGACCATCTTATTAATAAATCCAGTTATCCAGTGATAACTATTTGGATGTTCTTTTTGCTCCTTTTCTATAACTATCCATTTGTTTTTATTGATACTATTAGGCATGTCATATTCAGTATTATATACATATGAGCTATGTTAAATCACTAGGAAAGATTCTACAAACTGAGTGTACTTTTATTCTTCTACTGTCCTACCTCATAAGAACTGGGTTTGTTTGAATATTGGGTTCCCTATGATGTTTCTGTTCTATTCTGGCTGTTTCTTCCAAAATATTCCTCAGTGTTAGATTCTTCTAATGTCCCCTCAAAACACAACATTGAATTTAGTAAACTAAATGAGATAGGTGATTTCCTTTCTATATTACCACTGACATACTTTCAAACTGAATACCTTCTCTAGATTTATATAGAACATGTCATCATATGAAACAGGGAAAAGCTAGAGTTCATTGTTTGTAGGTTAAGTGCTAGACTGTGAATAAGATCACTGACTTGGCCACTGAGTGTCCATAAGCATACATTATATCATCTCTCACTTCCCTTTCACTTTTTGAAAAAGTTGTCTAACCCAATACCTTTATTTCCTCACTACCCACTACCTGCTGTCAACTTTATTTGAAGAGGATTATCATAGTAGCAACAACAAAGTGTCTTTAATTGAGATGAGGACATCCTGGGCCATCACACAGCCCCAGAGTACAAGAATGGGAGTGGAGGAGAGGGTTTAAATATATTTCAAATGAGATGAAGTCTCCTGGAAGTCATAGCCTGGGGAAGCTGTTACAGAAGCTGTTTTGTATAACAATAGAAGAGGAGGCTAGGGAGCTTCAGGGGCAGCAATAGGAAAGATTATGTTGTATCACAAAACAGCCAGGGACTGGGAGTGGTAACCTATAGTCAGAACTGTGGGCTCCAGGTATAGACAGTTAAAAAAAAATTTTTTTTTTGATTATCATCTTCCTTGAGTCCTCTGTAGCCTTTGAAACTACTAGAAATTCTCTGCTCCCTTCAGTTTAGAGACACTGTATTCTCTTGGTTCTCCTACTATCTTTCTAACCATTGTTCTCTATCTTCTTCACTGGCTCTTCATCCTCTTCCCAACCACTTTGACTCCTAACAGGGATGTTTCCCAGGATTCTATCCTTGCTTATCCTTTCCTCTTTCTATCCTCAGTTTCTTAGCAGAATCTGATGGGAGTCTTGGGGAAAGAGTAATGGACATAGAGCCGGAAAATATATGAATTAATAATCTGGCTCCAACAGTTAATAGCTATGTGATCCCAGGCAGATCACTTAACTTCAGACAACTTACTTAACAAGTTCTACTGTGATAAAAGTACTTTGTCAACTTCAGCACCTTACTTAAATTGAGCCTTTGTTATCCTATTTAATCCTACAGCTTCATTTAGTATCTCTATGCCCAAATCTATACCACAACTACTGATCCTTCTCTCTTCTAAGACCCATACTACCATATTAAGACCCACACTCATGCTATCAGCAACTCAACATATTTAAAATCAAACTCATCTTGCTCCTTAAAGGCTTTATAACTTCTCTCTATTGCACTACAATTTACCATATCTCTTATGATTGTGTCTCTAATCTTAACTCCAACTCCGACTGTGCCCTCTCCCTCACTTTTCATATCTAGTCAGTAATCAAGTCTCATTATTAACTTCTATTTCTGTGAATGCTTCTCACTTATGGATTCTTCTCTATTCCCATTCTTTCCTCTCTAACAAAGGGCTTCATTGGAATAAAGCCATGGTGGCAAACTTATGGCACACATGCCAGAAGAGGAACCCAGAACCGTCTCTGTGGGCATGCTCACCGTCCCTAGCACAAAGTTTGCCAGAATTTGTTACTACACAGCCAGAGAGATGGAGCTGGACTGCTCCCCTATCCCTCTCCACACATGGAGGATATTTCTCACATTACCCACCCCTCTAAAAGGTTCACCATCATTGGAATAAACTATCTGTCTGGATTAGTGAAACTACTTCCTTATATGCCTTCTTACCTCCATTCTTTCCTTTCAATCTATCTTAGATGTCACTTCAAGAATAAGTTTATAATTACAACATTTTGTGTCAGTCCCTTGCTCAAAATTCCTCAGTGGATTCCCATTGTTTACCAACTAAAATTTTTATTCATCTACTTGAAATTCAAGGTCTTCTCCCACTCTGGTACCACCTTACCTTGGTAGTTTCATTTTTCATTATCATCTTCCACTCATTTAAAAATTTAGCCAAACTGGGTCATTCTCTAACCATTAAACACTACATTTTTCTGCCTTCGTGCCTTTTAATTCTCCATGCCTCAAATACTTTCCTTTTCCCTCCAAACTTATTGAAGTCTTACCCATCCTTTAAAGTTCCACCTCAGACTTAAGATAGAACGGTTTTGTAACCCTTTATTTCACTTATCAAGTATCATTGTATTTAATAGTTTTCTGTGTTGGTATCTTAGGCTCCTACTAGATAGTAAAGTGCTTAAATGTCTTATCAAAGCATCTTTTCTCCTTGAGTACCTACCACAATACAACACAATAAATAAATGTTCATTATTATGTTTGTATAAAAGAAAAAGATATGTTATTTCATTTATTAGGCAAACAAGCCTAAATACCAATTTTTCCATTTCCAAATGTCTGTATTTTCTAATATCCCATTGTACTGTCGTTTACATTCTGATCTCATATTCTTTGGTCATTGCTAAACTAATAATTTTCTTAAAGGACACACTTAGCAAAGAGCTGTCTGAAGAATAGAATATGGTTAGCAAACTCAGATTTCAGATGATGACAATGATAATACGTTATAGTTTTCTAGTGCCAAAACCCAAGGAACTCACTACTTTATAGGATTTTTACTTGTCTATCATAAGTGTGGTATGAGAAGACATTTGAATCCCTAAGAGTATTTGGCAGGACTTTTTCTTTCTCTCTCTTCAAATCTTAGTTATTGTACACACTTGATTATTATCAAGTTTACACACTTTATTATCAAGTATCAAGTTAGATGTGATGCATGTAAAATTATAGAGAGTGGAATAGTTTAATTGCTAGTTGTTTGACTCTGGGAAATGCCTGGTAATCAATGTAATATCTTGATGGGAACAGATGTTTTATTTGTTGCTTGTCTGCATTTGTGGCACATTTAGTCCAACTCCAGCAGATTCCATTTAAATTACATGCTAGTTGTATTTGTAATGCAGACAGACATTGATTTCTACAATGAATAGTTTCTCTGTTTCACATTCCCTCTTAGTGAGAATGCCCATTTTTTTAGACACTTTGAAAATGAGGCTCAATTTATGACTTCCACCTCTTCTTTCACACCCTAAAGAGGACATTGGCTAGCTGCATTTTAGTCACCAGAATGTTTTTTTTGCCTGACTTTCATTTTATAGGAGAGCATAAGCCCACTCTACTTATTTTATGGATGTTTTTAGTGACTAATTTCTAGGTAAGACAGTGGAGAGTTTCTGTTCCAGACCCACTTATAAACTTGTTTACAAATCAGGGATGAGGGAATGGTTACTAACATGAAGAACCTCAAACACATGATTTCTTAATTCAGAGTAAGAGTAGAGGTGGGTAAGTAGAAAAACTGTCCTGATCTTGTCTTTTCTCCTTTGATTTCTCCAGAACTATTCAGGAAAATATGGGACCAGAACAATTAAACTGCCCCAAATCCCCTCCTAGGGATTCCATCAGAGCACTATATTGAGTACGGATAGCCTTCTATCAGAGATGCTAGAGAAGGGATTCTTGAAAGAGTGGGAAGTTGACCTAGAAATCACTTATAACCCTAAAGCCTTTGTGACTTTGTTATGTGTGTGCTAAGGGAGAAATTAGCAGGTTCTAGCCCAAATATCAAACTTGCATATATTTTCTTTCATGGACAGGCTTTAGAAGTATCATTAACCTTAGTAAAAATTACCCGGTGAAGAGGCTGTGCCTTAGGTTAGTATTTTGTTGCTAAGCAGAACCCATGATTAGTAGCTTAAATTTCTTCCCTTTATTCTTAATCACTCCTTTTAAATGTTTCCTAACTCTCTCATGGCACATACCAGATGGTTGCCACATCTAAAAGTCAAGATACCATATGAAGTTCTGTTTTATTCTTTTCATATCCCCTTCTTCCTCACCCCCCAATTTGAAGTCAACTCCACCCCTGTTACTATCTAACTAGAGAAACTCTCTTGAGCATGTTATAACCACATGAACCAAATGACTTCCTTAAAATACCCTATTTTTGAATGACTAGAATTAAGGAAGCCTTGGTATTCCTAACATGAAGTACAAGAAGTCATTCTTTCTAACCACATTTTTATTTTTATAAGCTTCAAAGATTTTAAAATTATTCCTATGAGTGCCTTTCCAAATATATAATTCTGTTCTATGAAGATAGATCAGTTTGCCAAGCACTTTCCCCAAGCCCAAATAGACATGCAGTTTTCTTTCACCTGTCTTTAGTAACAAAGAGCTGGTAGAAATGACCTTCCCAATGAACCACCCAGATCAGTGTTTCTTAATTCTTTATATGCAGAGCTGTGACATTCGATTTAGGTTGTCCAGAAATTCTAGTATTTTCTATACTTGTAGAAACTGTCCTTTGAGCACTTCCAAAGGATAGTTTATCAAAGCACAGACACACACCAGCCACACTTAACCTCTAAATATGAGAATTGGAACCATGGTAAATTACTAATATTCATTTGGAAGAGCCACTTCCAGATTAGCTTTTGGTCTGTGTTTATCACATCATGTTTTTCAAGCCTTTTGTCAAAAGTAGAAAGAAAATATTATTTGGAAAGGTTATTCAAAGTTGGAATCCTTTGCTAATTTTCCAAGTTATTGCTGGCAACCTTATTAATTTTATCTCTAATGGTGATTATTTTCAGAAACTAATTGTACTTTTCTTGTAACTCACAATAAGTTGCGAAATGTGATAAAAATTCATCTTTTCTCAACTTTAAAACTGATTTTCAGGCACTGATCATACCGTACCTTCTCAGTATTCTGGAATGACCCTAGGGGATTTGCATATTATTTCCTTATAGGCTAAATCTGGATATTTGCCATGAAAAATAGGCATATCTTTTTCAAGGCTTCCTTTTTTTTTTTTTTATGAGGTAGCTTAGTTTTTCATGAGTTGGTATATATGGATGTTTTTATCTGGAAACAATAAAAAATGAATTATCCCGTTTTTGAGGAATTCTAGACAATGATACTTTAGAATTTCTAAAGATCCATGATTTCATTTGTGGAGGAGCCCCTTCCAATAGTACAGATCACTGCCCATCTACATTTTCTCATCCTTTAACATGACTTTTAGCCATGTCCTTCTAAATGCTCAGCACAGTAGAGGCTTTTATCTAGCCTATTTCCATGTATATTTCTTGGATTATATCTTCGATGCTATGCACACAAGTCATATTTGGTAATATTCTCAGCCTCTTTATGCCCTCACTGTATGTCTTTCCATTGCCCTTTGGGTAACCTACAGTTTTGATTCTTTGGAGACTGTGATGTTCCATGATTGACAACTACATAGTAACACTGGGATAAATATTCATCTTAAAAAGATTGGTTTTTTGTTTTAGTTAGCAGCCTGGGGTCACTGAAACCCAGTACAATTTTCCAGATGCATAAGCTTTTAAAATTGTTTAAAAAGAAGTTTTTAACACTATTTTCTGTTTTTTATATCACTTTAGTTATCTTGGGTATCTCCTCTTTTCTCCCAGAGAGCCATACCATGTGACAAATAGTTTTTTTCAGAGAGGAAAAAAGAATCAGTATAACTCATACATATATTGAAAAAGTCTGAAAATATATGCAGTGTCTAATAATTGTGAACCTCCCACCACTATGAAGGGATAGGTTGAGGGTATCATAGCTTTTCATTTGAGGCCTGCTTGATCTTGATAATTTTGTTACATTTACTTTTGATTTTTTAGAGTATTGTTCTTTCCATTTTATTTGTATTATTTTAGTTATGGGGTATGTTGTTTTCTTGGCTCTGCTTCCCTGCATTCATTTATGCTTCTCTGTATTTATCTCATACATCATTTCTTAAAGCTCAATCATATTCCATTACATTAATGTGCCACAGTTTATTTAGCCATTCCCCAATTAATGGGCATCTACTTTATTTCCAATTCTTGGCTATCTTATAAAAAGTACCATTATGAATATTTTGGGGTATGTAGGAGTTTTCTTTATTGATGGCTTCCTTGGGTTATAAGCCCAGTAATGGAGTCTCCAGTTCAAACAGTATGGTCATTTCATTTGCATAACTATAAGTTATTTTCCAAAATAGTTGTAACATTTTAGAGATCCATCAACAACATATTAATGTATCTATATATATATATATATATTTCCACAATCCTTCTGATACTGATTACTGCCATTTTGGCTATGTTTGTCAATTTTCAGGGTTTGATTTGCATTTTTCTTATTATTAGTCACTTAGAGCATTCTTTCATGTGGTTGTGAATACTTTGCAATTTTTTTGAGGACTGTTCCCCTTTGATCTTTTATCTATTTGGAAATGACCACTATATTTTATTTCTATTTATTAATTATATTAATTATGTATGTAGCTTGGATATCAAACACTTATCAGAAATTTAATACAAAGATTTTATTTCTTTCCAATAGTTACTCCCTTTCTTATCCTACATGCATTAATATTGTCTGTGCAGAATCTTTTCAGTTTCAAGTAATCAGTTATTGATATTATCTTTTGTAATTGCCTCTATCTCTTACTTTAAGAGATACTTTAAGAATACTTCTCTTACCCAAAGCTGTGAGAGGCATAAGATCTTCTTTCTTAATTTTTTTCATAATATAATATTTAATATTAAGGCCATATATCCATGTAGACTATATCATAAGGTATGGTGTAAGATGTTGGTCTAAAGAAGCCTAATTTCTGCTAGACTGTTTTCTAGTTGTCCAATCAGATTAGGAGTTTTTCCTAGATAATTTTTGTTTTCCACTGTATTGGGTTCTATTTTTTTCTGAATTCTTGTCTAGCCTTCTTCCTTGATCTATTTTTCTATTCTTTAGCCAGAGCTAGATGGTTTTTGATGGCTGCTGTTTTATAATATAATTTGAAGTGTGAATATGCTATTTTCCCTTTGTCCCTACTTTATTTTCTCATCATTTCCCTTGATAGTCTAGTCCTTTTGTTTTTTTAATTAATTTTATTATTTTTATCAAATTCTATATAGTAAGATTAACTTTTTGTTAAATTTGACTACATTTAGGGCAGCTGGGTAGCTCAGTGGATTGAGAGTGTTATATAGCCAGGGCTAGAGATGGGAGGTCCTAGGTTCAAATATAGGCTCAGACACTTCCAAGATGCCTGACCCTGGGCAAATCACTTAACCCCCATTGCCTAGCTCTTCTGCCTTAAAACCAATATACTGTATTGACTCTAATTGCTAATGGTAAAGGTTTAAAAAAAATTCAACTGCATTTGAATTTTACATTACTTTTTCATTATCTGCAATAGATATTATGAAAAGCCAAGAATTATGCAATTCTAGATAAAATTATTTGAATCCAAGTTGTCTTGACTCCCAAGTCAGTACTTCTTCCATTTCCCAATGTTCACTTTGCATTTTAAAGAAAAATCTGGGAAACAGCTAGGAAGCTCAGTGAATAGATGAAGGAGGTCTTGGGTTTAAGTCTGACTTCAAATACTTCCTAGCATTGTGATCCTGGAAAAATCACTTAACCTCCATTGCCTATCTTTTGCTGTTCCATTGCTCTTCCGCCTTGGAATGAATAGGTAGTCTTGATGCTAAGCTGAAGGTAAGGGTTTTAAAAAAAAAACTGTTTACTAAGAATGGTTCCCCATCTAAATTATTACATGGTATAAGACCAGAAGATTATTGAAGACTCTGTACCCTCATTCAGATCTCAATTCAGATTTTTGAGGGGATATAAGTTAAAGTACTTGCTGATGTTCTAAAATGGGTTTTTTTTGTTTGTTTTTAATTTTTCTCCATACAGATCAGATCCCATTCCCAGTTTGGGAATCTCTGCCAGAGGGCCACAGCTGCTTCGTGTTGCCCCAGCTGGACCCTGGGAAACTACATTGCTCTCCTTAACAATCGCTCCTCCTGTCAAAAAATTGTGGAGAGAGATGTTTCACATACCTTGAAACTGCTTCGCACGTGTGCCAAACATTACTACAACGGCACCCTGAGGCCAGACTGCTGGGACATAGTGTCCCGGAGGAAGGATCAGCTCAAGTGTACCAGCGTGCCTCGCAAATGTACCAAGTATAATGCTGTTTACCAGATCCTCCACTACTTGGTAGACAAAGACTTTATGAGCCCAAAGACAGTTGACTACGTGGTGCCAGCCTTAAAGTACAGCATGCTCTTCTCGCCCACAGAAAAAGGGGAAAGCATGATGAAAATTTACCTGGACAACTTTGAGAACTGGAACTCTTCAGACGGTGTGACTACCGTCACGGGTATAGAGTTTGGGATCAAACACAGTTTGTTTCAGGATTATCTTTTAATGGATACCGTGTATCCCGCCATCGCCATTGTGATCGTCCTCTTAGTCATGTGCGTTTACACCAAGTCCATATTTATCACACTGATGACTATGTTCGCCATAATTAGCTCTCTGATCGTGTCCTACTTTCTCTATCGAGTCGTCTTCAACTTTGAGTTTTTCCCCTTCATGAATCTCACCGCGCTCATCATCCTGGTCGGGATCGGGGCGGATGACGCTTTCGTTTTGTGCGACGTTTGGAACTACACAAAGTTTGACAAACCCCACGCAGAAACCTCGGAGACGGTGAGCATCACGTTGCAACACGCGGCGCTCTCCATGTTTGTCACCAGCTTCACCACAGCAGCCGCTTTTTACGCGAACTACGTCAGTAACATCACCGCCATCCGGTGCTTTGGCGTTTATGCCGGGACCGCCATTCTGGTGAATTACGTCCTCATGGTCACATGGTTGCCGGCTGTGGTGGTGCTCCACGAGCGCTACCTGCTCAATATCTTCACTTGCTTCAAGAAGCCCCAGCAGCAGATGTACAGCGACAAAAAGTGCTGGATGGCAGCCGTCTGCCAGAAGTGCCACAAAGTGGTCTTTGCCATTTCCGAAGCATCTCGGATCTTCTTCGAGAAAGTGCTGCCTTGTATCGTCATCAAATTCCGGTACGTTTGGCTCTTCTGGTTCCTGGCCCTGACCATAGGCGGGGCTTATATCGTGTGCATTAACCCAAAGATGAAACTGCCCTCGCTCGAGCTGTCGGAATTCCAGGTGTTCAGGTCCTCTCACCCATTCGAGCGCTATGACGCCGAGTACAAAAAGCTCTTCATGTTCGAGCGCGTTCACCACGGGGAGGAGCTCCACATGCCCATCACCGTCATCTGGGGCGTTTCCCCCGAAGACAACGGAAATCCTCTCAACCCCAAGAGTAAAGGGAAGTTGAAGCTGGATTCCAGTTTCAACATTACTAGCCCGGCTTCCCAGCTCTGGATTTTGCACTTCTGCCAGAAGCTGAGAAATCAGACTTTTTTTTACCAGACTGACGAGCAGGACTTCACCAGCTGCTTCATCGAGACGTTTAAGCAGTGGATGGAGAACCAGGATTGCGACGAGCAGGCCCTTTACTCTTGCTGCAGCCACTGGAGCTTTCCTTACAAGCAGGACATTTTTGAATTGTGTATCAAGAGGGCCATCATGGAGCTCGAGAGAAGCACTGGGTACCATCTGGACAGCAAGACCCCAGGGCCAAGGTTTGACATCAACGATACCATCAGGGCAGTGGTGCTAGAGTTCCAGAGCACATACCTCTTCACACTGGCTTATGAAAAGATGCATCAGTTCTATAAAGAGGTAGACTCGTGGATTTCCAACGAGCTTAGTTCTGCCCCTGAAGGTCTTAGTAATGGCTGGTTTGTCAGCAACTTGGAATTCTACGATCTTCAAGATAGCCTCTCAGATGGCACGCTCATCGCTATGGGTCTTTCGGTGGCTGTTGCATTTAGTGTAATGCTTCTAACCACCTGGAATATAATAATAAGCCTTTATGCAATTGTTTCAATAGCTGGAACTATATTCGTCACTGTTGGCTCCCTAGTTCTTCTGGGCTGGGAACTGAACGTCCTAGAATCTGTCACAATATCAGTAGCTGTCGGTCTGTCTGTAGATTTTGCTGTCCATTATGGAGTTGCTTACCGCTTGGCACCTGACCCTGATCGGGAAGGAAAGGTGATCTTCTCATTAAGTCGCATGGGCTCTGCAATAGCAATGGCTGCCCTGACCACCTTTGTAGCTGGTGCCATGATGATGCCCTCCACGGTTTTAGCTTACACTCAGCTTGGCACTTTTATGATGCTTATCATGTGCATCAGCTGGGCTTTTGCAACCTTTTTTTTCCAATGCATGTGCCGATGCCTTGGGCCCCAAGGCACCTGTGGCCAAATTCCTTTACCTAAAAAATTTCAGTGTAGTGCCTTTTCTCATGCTTTTTCTCCAAGCCCAGGCAACAAGGGACAGAATAAAGCACATACCGGGAATACATATCGTTTGGATCCCAGAGGTCAAAAGTCAGAAATGGAACATGAATTTTATGAGTTAGAGCCTCTGGCATCCCACAGCTGTAACACCTCAGAGAAGACAACCTATGAAGAAACCCATATTTGCTCTGAATTTTTCAATGGCCAAGCAAAGAACCTGGGTGTGCCTGTACATGCAGCCTACAACAGTGATCTCAACAAAAGCACTAAAAATGGTACGAGCTCTGCTTTGTTGCATTCCTCAGTGGAACACCACACCATGTGCCAGCTCTTCCCTCTGAAAAGGAGGTGCAGCTGCCCACATGCCTATAAGCATTTGAGATATAGCCCTCACTCATGCCAACAGCTGGGTGACTGTTTGTGTTTCCAGTGTGCTCCCACAGCAGGAAATTTTGTACAAGTACAAAATAGCATGGCATCCCAAAATGCTGTGCAACAAGCCCCTGATGGTTTTGTTCACCCCATTCAGCACATCCACCACTGTCCCTGCTTACAAGGGAGAGTAAAACGACCTGTAATGCAGAATTCTCTCCCAAGAAATTTCTTTCTCCATTCGGTGCAACACATTAAGTCCCAAGAAAAAATTGGCAACACCAATGCACATAGTCTTCAGAGTATTGAAGAGAACTTGAAGACTCTTCCAAAGACAGTGGACTCTTCTCCATTTATCTGCGGAAGCACTGGTTCTATCATAAAGTCATGTTGTGACCCCGAGAATACTGTGTTACAAAACCAAAGGGAACTCTGTAAAAATAGAGACACTTGTGACCTAGTAGGGAATTCTGAAGTCAGTGGAAATGAAAGCAAGGGCATTTGCTCAGTGAATCAGACCGACAAACCTGAGAGTAAGGGGGACCTGAGTTTACCACAGACTGGTCTAATTGTAAGCTCAGAACATTTAAACCAAAATGAACCAAAACTTATATTTAATGGTATAAGGAGAGAGAGTGGTTATATATCTCACCCTAGCAATTCCCAATGTTGTGGCAGAATTGTAAAGGTGAAGTGCCATTCTGTGGACTATCAAATGCCAAACCTTGAAGCCAATGTGCCTGCTGTATTAACACACTCGGAACTTTCCAGTGAAAGTTTAATAAAAACACTATAATAAATATTAAGTTTAGAAAGTGTCTCAATCTTTCTTTTCAAGTGGAAATTCAGAATGGGCCCTGAAAACATAGAAATGAACATGTTAGCCTCAGTTAACACTGATTCATGGAACCAAACAAAAACCTCAGTGAAACAAAAACCAAAATTTCATAGTATTTGATTCCTTTTTTGAGAATAGAGGAACCTCACTGAAAATTTTGTTCATTTTTCTCATAAGATATTGTGATTGTTATGAAATTATTTCTAATAAAGTAGTTTTTGCAACTTGAATCCAGGTATAAAAGAAGAATGTCCTATCCACCATCTTTACCCAGAGCTCAAGGGCCTCTCTTTCCTGAAGGATCCTAGATCCCATCATTTTCAGTTCCATTAGGTAGCCACATTTCTGTCCCAATTCAGGTTCAGTTAACTGCTGGAGTTTTGCTTAAAATTAGTATCAATTGAGCATAGATGGCTTTCTCTTATCTGTGCACAAAGGTGTAAGAGTAACTTTGATTTTAATAGTCAATTTGGAAATGGTCCCAGCAGTAATTCTATAATGCCTTTTGGGGCATAGTGGGTAAACATTGTATTATTGGTGAAACCACATTCAAAGGTGAATAATCCCAGCCAAGGAGGCAAGTAAAGGAATATACAGTTTAAATGTTCCAGGGACTATTATCATGTTCAAGATAACTTCATACTCAAATTGGTATCTTCTCAGTGTTAGCTAACATCCATGTTTGCCTTTCTCATTCAGTTATTAAATCAGTTGGCAAAGCAGCCACAAGCAATATTCAAATGAGCTACCATTTCAGTTCCCAGATAGTGTGTTTAACCAATCAAAGAATATTAATGAAAACTTGGAATATTTACCAATCCAGACCAGTATTAAACTACACGAGATGAGTAATGGCTTGATGCAGTTTCACCAGCTCTTATTTTCTACATAGTAGAGTGGATATTGAGTCTCTGAAGTAACCCTACAAGGAATGTTTTATTCTCTGGAAAAGTCCAGTTTTATCCCGGTGCCTGAAAAGATTTTCCTGTGACTTGTTTCTTTTGTTATTTGATAGATTAAATTGTCAATGTTTGATGATATTGTGAACATTGTTCTACTATGCTGTAAGAATTTAGAATTGTTCTCTCTCTTGCCAAGAGGGATTTGAAGCTGAAGTTTCAGGCAGTGTTTTAATTGACACTAACATATCTAATGTTGGATCGGTGTACAGGAGTTGAGCTGTTGGAGCCTGTCTTCTGGGTAATAGTTCAAACAACACATCATATAGAACAGGATGTCATCTGATACTTAATGCATTATTACCTCAAACAAGGGAGACAGATCTCAGCCGCCTTCTATTTTCCTGTATGTATTTTGGGTTTTGTTTTTTAAATGAAAGACAGGTATCAAATTGAGCCCTCTGATCTTTGGAATACTCCCTGCAAAAGAGTTTATTTTCTAAAAAGCACAATATCAATTATTCCACTAGAATGCATACAAATTAGTCCTGCCCATCATCCTGGGTCCTGAAACAAGCCTATGGTGGTTAAAAGAACAGAAAGCAGGAGACACAGGATTTTCTTTGTGACACATCTTACTCTAATGAGGACTAGTAGAAATTCAAGGACTGGTGCCTTTTTTATTGCTCTTTTGTTGTTCTATTGGCCTGAACTTTTTTGTTAAACAAAGTAACAAAAAATGCATTGGTTTTTCCATTATACTAGATAACTAGTATATCAATCATCATTTGACTTTGTTTTTCCTAATTTCCTAAGTCAAAAAAAAAGATGTGAGGGACATCCAAAGGTGCTAAGATGGTCTTTGGACCTTAAATGCAATTTTTTAAAACTTGGCTTTCATCCTCCATATATCATGTCTTTTTCCAGGCATTTAGAGGATGCTTCGCAAGGTCATACGGACCAGTGAAAGGAAAAATATTAAGAATCCAAGTATAATTTTTGTCTCACCATTTATCTAAGGTGTGACCTTGAATATGTCACCAAATCTGTTGCTCAATTTTTCCTATACAATGGCCAGTCATATTAATTATTTCCTCTTTCCCTCCAGGGCTCTTTTGTAAGTCTGTGTTTGTGGATGCCTAGAAAGCTTTTTGAACTCAGTTTGAATCTGGGGCCATACAGAGATAAGGCATCATTATTTCCAGTTCAGTGCCACTAAGGAATTTAGACTTGTCTTCTAGGGGTAACTTGGCCAGCAGATGAGTGGTTAAGTTGCATTTGGAAGGAGTGCCCTTCTTCTTCCTGATCATCTATGCTTATAACATAGGAGGTATCTGATTTGGGGAAAGATTTAAATACTGTTTGTATTCCTAAAAGCAGGGAGATATAAAGTTTCTCTGTGGTAGACAGAGAAGTCATGTATGCATAGCTTATTTAAACCCTTTCTGATGTACTCTGCTAAACAGTACAATGCCGTATTTACCTAAACTGGCTTTTCCTTTGGTGATTAAGGCCATGTTACCAAACCAATTCTTGATTTTCCTTGCCAAGTCATTTACTTACTTTCTACTTGGTTGAACAAGTGGATTATTCTGAAAGCAATAGCCTTTTTCCCAGGGAAGAATAGCTGTATTGTTTAAGGGGGAAACTACACATCCTTATATGTGTATGTTCATTTCCTGTATATAATTACTGTAAAAACACACATACTTATAAGACAATAGAACCTTTAAGACTATGCTAAGCTGCTATTAAATATTCTTTCCAATAATCTGCCATGTCATTATGCCTCAGTCATTCCACTTTTATTTTTTTTTTAAAGAGTAATCTAAATAGTTCTATAAATGTAAGTGGTATGGGAAGAAGATGAGGAAACATTGCTGGTGGGTATTGTCCCAAATGTAAACCGGTTCTTGTGGTCTGTCTGCATTATGGTTTCTGGGATTTTTTTCAAGAGAGATGGGAAAACTTTAGACTGTTAAACACCTGAATTAGTTGAATTTAACAAAGGTAGTCAGTCTAGAATGGGAACTTGATCTTGAGTTTATGTCCAGAATTGAATCTGAAGACTCAACTTTAAATACTTTCACAAATAATCAGAAATAGCCATAGAAATGGAAATCTGATAAGTCCACAAGGACTTATTTAAATACATTAAAAATGTATAGAAGTGTTGTTACCACATTCACCGCATCAAATTTCTTCATCTCATTGTAAAATGTTTCTAACTGGCACTCACATTTCAGTACTTTATTGTCAGTGATTTTTGAGTCAAGTCAGAATATTGTATAACAATGACCATCCCATGGAACATGTGTGGGGATACACCTGGGCTCTGGCCACTTCCTTGGGACACATACTCAATGCTAAAGGACTTGGCATTTAGGAAAATACAATTTTGAAATCATTGCTGGGGAAAAGATGTGCAGAGAGGTTTCCTGGGGTCTCCCATTTGTGTTATCTAAAAATGCCAAGTCTTTCCAAACAAAGCATTTGTTTCCAGAATTAGCTAGGGTCCAGGTCTATCTACACACGCACCACAGTTAACATTTTAAAAATAGTCATTCAATAAACAAGTATCTGTTTACTGCCTACTAGACACAAGACAGTGCCAGGATCATCATCAGGAATATGAAGATGGAAAATAACATAACCCCTTCAGCTTAAAATCATTTGATTGGGGAAATGAAGCTTATATTCATTAAAACATTTTTTTTTAAAACCCTACCTTCTATCTTAGAATCAATACTAGGTATTGGCTCCAAGGCAGAAGAGTGATAAAGATTAGGCAATCAGGGTTAAATGACTTGCCCAGGTCACACAGCTGAGAAGTGTCTGAGTTCAGATTTGAACGCAGGACCTCCTATCTCCAGGCTTGACTCTATCCACTGAGCTACCCAGCTGCCCCAGAAGTTTGTATTAAATTAAGCATAATATAATTTTGATTGATAGATATGGAAGGGAGTAGTTAAATATAGTAATAAGGCATGTACTAGAGGAAAAGTAATTTCATGAGGCTGTAGCTCCTGAACCAAGTCTTAAAGGAAGAGAAGAATTTCAATATAAGGAATTTTAAGCAGGAACTTTCCTCAGGGAATATGTAAATCTTTGGGATTTGCAAATATATGCCCAGTATATACATTTTGTTGCACATGTTTATTTCAACAGTGATTAAGTATCTATTGTGTATAGATGGATAGTGGGAAATTACAAATCACAGTCTCCCTATTAGAACTAATCTGTCTAATGTTTGTGCTTTTTATGACCTCAGCCCATCCAAAAGGTGATTTTTAAAACTAATAAAAATTAAGGAAGGTAACAAAACTAAAAACAAGCATAAACTAATCACTTTTGCAGGTTCAAAACATACTGTTTTCAGATTCATCAGCACTAAAAATAAAGATGGCATTCTACCAGTCTGCTGATTGTTGATGAATATTAATTAGACATATCTACATCCTTTTTTAAATATTTGTTAGAATTATGGCCATCTTTAAGTAAATCTGGTCAGAAAAAAAAATGAACTCTTTAATGAAAAGGCCCAATTCAGCCCTATCTGGTCTTGTTGGTTCTGTGAGATGCTAATTTTAGATAGCTTATAGAAGAACTCTGACCTTGTACTTTTTTTCTTTTAAATCAGGAATGGGGGTCAGGGTGGGAGAAAGAGTAGGCAAAATGGCCCTGTGTTAACCTTTCCAAAAAGAGCCTGTAAGAAATCTTCCCTTAAAAAAAAATTAAGTCTAGGATCTCTGACTATAGTTTATGTTACATCCTACTTAAATAAATAAAAGTACAAAGAGAGGGATAAGAATTCATATCAATGGGCATTTATAAATGTTTTCTATTCCTAAAGCACCATGCTTTTCCGTTGAGGGCAGAAAACAAAGTTGACTAAAGCAAATCTTTGGCCTCAAATATCTTACTTGTATTAACAGGTAAAATAAGACCTGTACACAAATAACTGCAGTATTAAAAACTATAGTATTTTAATAAAAGATCATGTGTGAGTTACAAAGCTGTCCCCCGAGAGGGGAGATGATGGGCCATTCTTTCCATTCACATATTCTAGTAGAGACTATCATCACCTCTCACATTAAAATAATAGTTTTCTAAATGGTCTCTTCCTTCTTCAATTCATCCTCCATTCAGTAACCAACATGATCTTCCTAATGTACAGATCTGACCCCGTCATTCCTCCCCCCAGTGTCCCACAATAAACTGCAGTGGCTCCCTATTACTTCCAAGATCAAATATAA
The DNA here is from genome assembly GCF_016433145.1 of Gracilinanus agilis. Lineage (NCBI taxonomy): Eukaryota > Metazoa > Chordata > Mammalia > Didelphimorphia > Didelphidae > Gracilinanus > Gracilinanus agilis. The sequence continues at coordinate 131,632,593 of NC_058133.1, forward strand.
AATCCTCTGGTTGGCATTTAAAGCCATTTACAAACTGGCCTCTTCCTACCTTTCCAATCCTCTTACAATCCAGTCCCCTCCATGCACTCTGCAATCCATCTTTATTGTTCGTCTTCACATATCACTAAATTTCCCTTCTCTATGTATTTGCACTGACGGTTTCCTATTCCTGGAAGGCTTTTCCTCCTGACCTCGGACTCCTGGCTTCATTTAAAACTCAGTTCAATGATTATCTTCTGCAAGAGATCATTCCCAAGTCATTCCTGTTACTAGTCCCTTTCCCTGTGATTATTTTTTGTACTTTATCCATTTATTTGTACTTTATCTATCTTGTACATTTTTAACTATTTTCATGTTGTTTCCACCACTAAGTAGAATGGGAGCTCCCTGAAAACAGGGATTGTGCTTTTGAGCACACTGCTTGTCATATAATAAATTTATTTTAAATAATTGCTGACTGATAAAAGGAAGACCCATACGGGGTCAGGAAATTGCCATTCTGACCCGAGAAAGAAATTTGTATCATGCCAAAATGTAAAGAAGACAAAACAACTTTGAAAGACTTGAGAACTTTGAGCAATCCACCAAGCAACATTTCAAAGGACTGAAACATTTACTGACCTTCTGATGGAGAAGTGATGAATTCAGGGTTGAGCATAAGACATTTTGTTTTGTTTTGTGTGACTATGAATATGTTTTTCTTCTATTTTCCCAGTAAAGGGATAAAAATAGATTTTTGTTAATAAAAAAACTTAAGAAGAAGCTATAATTAAACTAGCATTCTTAGCAACATGGCAGACATTGGTTCTATCAATGTCCTTACCATGGCAGACATTGTTAATAAACTAACTTTGTCAAAAATGATTTTGGAATCATACAACTAAAGCTGGAGGAAACTTAAAGATCAGTTAGCCCAACCCTTCATTTTACAGATGAGGAAACTGAGGTCAGGAGAAATTATATGATGCACCTAAGTCACATTGCCACTGGCTGACACAAGATCTGAACCCAGAGTCTCTGACTCCAAATTGACATTTTTTTCTGCTCCCTCCTTCTTATGAGATATAATCTAGTCTTTGAAATATCATATTGGGGCCACCTTCTCCATTTACCAAAGGGCATTTCTCCTTCACCCTCAACTTGTTCAAAAGATCATCTTTCTTTCCATAATAGTCCTTTCACCAAATATCACTATTTTCTATCAGAAGATCCACCATTTACCCTGTTTCCTATCTGTGCAATCCTGCCAGATATTATCTTTTATTTTTCCTCTCAAATCCAATTGATCAATATCAATCAATGGATAAATATAAAGTGCCTACTATGTGCCAGGCACTATACTAAGCACTGGATTTTTCACTAAGTTCTATCCATTTTACTTAAGTAGTTCCTATCACATCTATTCCTCTTTAATTCCTCATTAGGCCCTTATTACTACCCTGGAGAGATCCGATTTAGATTATTGTTTTTAATTTGGAATGCTACATTTTAGGAAGGACATTGGCATCCTAGAGGGCATCCAGAGTAAGACAGCCATCATGGGGAAGAGACCAAAGGTCTTAACTGGCTGAAGTAAAAGGACATGTTTAATCTGAACAAAACAAGACTTGAGGAAAACAAAACTGTTTTTGAAGGGCCATCCTCTTAGAAGGAGGTTTAAACTTGTTCCACTTGATCCCAGAGGGCAGAACTAAGAATAGTCATGGAATTTGCAGAAAGGCAGATTTATATTTGAGATAAAAACTTCCCAGCACTTTGAACTATTGAAACAATAGAATGGGCCACCCCAGGAGGACTTGGGTCCCCATAATTAAAAATCCTCTAGTGGAGCCTGGATCCTAATTTCTTGTTCAGACATGGTTTGAACTAGATGACTTCTGTGGTCCCATCTGGCTCTTATGTGATTTTGTATGATAGTTCCCTGATGCCAGCCTCATCCCCAGTTGTTCATATTTTCTCCCTCCTTAAATATTCCCTTACTCCTCACCTTGTATCACATTTACATTTAATCCATATCTAATCTGTGAATCCACCTTCCTAAACTCCCCTTCCCTGGAAGAATGTAAGCTCCTCAAGGGCAAGGATTGTTTTACTTAGCACAATACGCCACAAATAAGTGCTTGATAAAAGCTTGTTGAGTTAAATAGTCACTTATGTATGTGTACTATCACACTACTACACTGTAAACGTCATTAGAGAAAGTCTGGTTTCTAATCTGAACTTTAAACTCTAAAACTTTTTTATGTCTTCTCCCTTCTACCTTTCACCAACCCTTCATAGTTGGCTATTTCTAGCAAATCCTCAATAAATATTTGTTGACTTGTGCCTCTTCTAGTTTTTCCTTGTGCCCAAAATGGGTCATTCTTCTTGACTATTTATTCTTAGCATGTTAACAATTAAATGATAACCCCTGACCTTCGTATCATTTTATACATGGACTTTGTATTTTCAGAAAAATTTAAGGTGAGAAGCTATGATAAAATTGCAAGAACACACTGCCTTTGGAATCAGAGGATCAAATCTGAATCCTGTAATATCTCCTTGATATTAATTAACAATTAATATCAATTAACTTCTGTAAAGTAATATTTACTGAAAAACATAGCATGAATAGAAGGACAAAGACATTCTGCAAATCAGGAGCACACTCTCTCCTCTATTACCTTAGTAGTGTATGGGGTCTTCAGGGAAGACTGCCATCTCTAATGTAAAGACTTTTTCAGGGCTGTTTATCCATCCATGGTGTCTATCTTTCACCCAACTGCTGCCTGTGTCCATAAGAAGCTGTAGCATGCACCCACTGCATCCCAGGCTATTGCCAGTCATCTCAACTCTTGTCTTGATCTTAGACTTTGGTGACTTTGGAAGAGAGAATGAGACTGGCAATTTTGTGCAATTCTACCTTATTTAAATCACACACAAGTCAAGTCTTCATCCCTTGATGTCATTTGTCCTCTTCAAAAATAAAGGATGTTATCAACAATTTGGAAATAGGTCTTGACCAATGACACATGTTAAAACCAGTGGAAATGCGCATCAGCCAGGGGTGGGGGGAGGAGGTAGGGGGTGAAGGGGAAAGTAAGAACATGAATCATGTAACCATGATAAGTTTTCTAAAAATAAAAATTATTAAAAAAAATAAAGGATGTTAGATGGCTCAGTGGATTGAGAGCCATGACTAAAGATGGGAGTTCCTAGGTTCAAATCTAGCCTTGGACACTTCCTAACTGTGTGACCCTGGGAAAGTCACTTAACCCTCATTGCCTAGTCCTTCCCACTCTTCTGCCTTGGAACCTATATATAGTATTGATTATAAGGGGTTTTTTAAAAAATGAAAAATGTACAACAACCGCCTTAATTCTGGGGGACAATGGGCTCAAACTTAAAGAGGTTGCTATAAACATTCATCCCATTGATGGTTGGAGTTATCCTTCTGGAGTTATCAGCTTCTGGTTCAATCCACTGCTTAAATGGGTAAAACACATGGTTCCTAAAGGTAGGAACAAAGTCCCTTTCTCAAAATCATCATGCTCTTCCAGAAGCAGGTTCACTGAACCCCCAATATCTTTTGACAGCAGACAAAATCCCCTACATATCCTAAGCCCTGAGGAATGGGTCTTCCTACCCCAATTTGCCAGTTCTCTCCTACTGCACTCATATGGCATGATCTGAAAGCCCTTCCCCATTGCAGTTGCCTTTCTGAGGATATCCTCCATCTAGCCAGTGTCCTAGTGAGCAAGGCAATAAAGAGCAACAAATGTACTTGGAATAAGTGGCAGCATAGTACACTGGACAGGGCTCTAGAGTCAGAGGATATAGCTTTAAATCCCATCCACTTTCATTTACTGCTTAGATTTGAATGCCACAATGAGCCTCTCTGAGGAAATACCATTGTGTAAGGCTCATGAGGTAATAGATTTAGGGTTGATGGAAGGCAACTTAAAGGAACTGCCAGTCCAGCACTCCATCTGCTATGCCACCTTGTTGCCTTAGCCCTTTCTAATTCGGAATTTGTGGGACATTAAGGGTAGAAATGTTTTGCTTTTACATCCAATGGGACAAAGAACAGCTCAAAACTTTTCTTAAGTTTTCAAATTCCTCATTTGATAGATGTGGAAAAGGAGGTGCAGAAAAGTAGAGACTTACAGTCCAAAGATCATAGGTCCAGAACAGAAGGGACCTCAGAACCCATCTAGACCAGCCCTTTAAAATTTTTAGATGAAGAAACTGTGACCCACCTCACTTGGTCACGGGCTCACAGCTGCTAAGTAACAAGTCTGGGGTTCAGATCTTGACTCCAAATCCACCACTCTTTCCAATATGCCATGTTGAATGAATTGTAACTTCTAAAAGGAGGGTCATGAGCTTAATGGCCTGTAAGGGCCCTTTCTGCTTTCATGCTATAATCAATTGTATGATGTGCCATCAGAGGGACTGAGATGAAGGATCCATTGAAAAATAGATGATCTATCTGAAAGGTGGTGTTTGGTGGTGAAAGGGGGAAAGAAATAAGGAGGCAAATATAAAAGTGAGTCATATGTAATTCCTGCCTTTGAGAAGCTCACAGTCTTGTGGAAGGGAAATAGGGGAAAGACAAGAGAGTTTTCATATACATAAATAAACATAATGTGTAGCAACACAAATTCAAATAGAAACAGGGGTCACTAAACCATTCATAAGGACCCTAAAGGCCACATATTGACTTAGAAACCACACATGTCATAAACATATTCGAATCAGATAGGAACTACATCTGTTTCAGACCATATTCAGTACTGATATGGGACTAACTGCAGCCTGCTGCTTTTTTGACACCAAAGGGTGTCATAGATAGAGGGCTGGCCTCAGAGCCAGAAAGATCTAGGGTCTTAGATCTGTCTCTCACACAGATTGGGTGACTATTGCTAAATTACTTGATTTCTCAGTGCCCCAAGCAAATGGAGTTTCCTCACCTGTGCATTCCCTACGCCAGTGAAATTTCAGGTTGAGTCCCCATCCCTATTCTTAATGAGATGTCTACCTGATAAGGTGCTAAGTTCCATAAAAGAAGTGTGAACAGAGCTAAGGGAGTTCAGAGAAGAGGAAGAAGCTGTCTGGTTGGTGGGAAGGTATTGAAACCTATCATCTCCTGATAATCTGATAAACTGATAATCTGATAAGGACAGCTTAGTTGATTAAGAAACAGAACACGGGAGATGATCTTGACTGTTAACTCATAGCTGCTTCTCCAAAGTGCCATTGAGTCACGAGTTTAGTAAATATGAAATTCAAACTCCCTTTCATCCAAAAGCACAGAGAAAGATTTATGGCTGCACAGAAATGCCATTACAACTTAGACAACACAAAGAGGCTTCAGAAGCTTCAAGGTGAAGATAAGAATCAGGCTGGACTTTCAGCTACCTGATTATCAACAAGCTAAGTCTGGGAATACTTTTCTCAGGGGTGAAATACCCCTGCTAAACTGAGGTTTCAACCTTGGCTTGCAAAGCAACTGCATTTCTGACCAAGGGGGAGAATGTTAACCTCTTGACTGTTGGTTTGCTAAGAACATTAAGTTTTCCAATAAGAAAAGGTGTGGATCAGAAAAGGAGTCAAAAAGAGGAGTCTCAGATTTTTATCTATTTGAGACTCTGTTTCTCTTATTGGCTTCCCACAGGAAGCAGAGGAGGCTTCTGTGTAATTAGAATTTTTGTACCCATGAACTATATCTCCCAGCATCCCCTTCTTTTTTTGTCCCCATGTTGTGTCCTTACATTTGTATAGATAAAAGGTGCGTAACTCCGATCTCTCTCTCTCCAAGTTATTATTAATAAATCTTATAAAAATATAATACTTGGAGTATTGTGTATTAATTTTTAATCTTGCTCTTCCCAGAGATGGTATTATTTAAGCAGAATCCTGAAGACTAGGTAGAGTCTGATGTGGTGAAGTATGATGGGGATATAGCATAATCCAAGATGTGAAAGGAAACTAGAGGTTTGGGAGAAAGAAAAAGTTTACAGAATTAGTCAAGTTCTATTGAATGAATGATGGTGTCTCTCAATAGTTCCCAGTATGACTATTTTAACCCTTGAGCATACGACTCAGGAGAACCATGGTGGGCGACAACAAGTTCAGAACCTGAGAACTGGAACAGGTTGGAGTTTCTCCAAATGTTCTTGAGGGCAATGCCCCTGTATATTTATACACTCATATACATGTGCTCTCTGTTCTAGAAGGATCTCCTAAGGAAGTACATTTTTGTGAGCATAGGTTAGTAGAAAAAGGGTGAGTAGAAAAATTTGAGGCATGGGGAGATAATATGTATATTAGGTTATTAATAATAATAATTCCCAATTATGTAACATTTTAAAGTTTGCAAAGTATTTTACATATATTATCTCAAATGAGTCTCACAACAACCCAATGAAGTAGGTGCTTTTATTTATCCCTGTTTTATAGATGAGGAGACTAAGATTAAGTGACATACCCAGAATCACATAGCTAGTAAGTTATTTGAGGTAGGTCTCAAACTCAGTCCTTTCTAACAACTAGTCCAGAATTCCACCTACTATGCTGCCTTGCTGCTTCAGCCCTTTCTAATTTTGAATTTGTGAGGAATTAGGTGTAGAGGTGTTTTACTTTTACATCATAGGGGATAAGGGACAACAACTCAAGACCATTTATAAGTTTTCAAAAAAAATATTTAGCCCACCCTAAGAAAACAAACTTTGATCAATACTTTTTAAATAATTTTAACAGCACTGTCTCTGAATAGAATTGTGACAACAAAGAGCACATCTGTAAAACCCTTTTAAGACTAGGAAACCACTATCCTCATAACAAGATAGGAATACCATTATCTCCATTTTAGAGATCAGAACCACCAAATCTCAGAATTGGCAAATACCTCAGAGATCACCTAAAGTCAACCTGAAATGGAAATTTCTTTAGATGAGGAAAATGAAGTTGGCAGAGTTAAGAGGAGCTTGCCGATGGGTCACATAGCTATTAAGTATCTGAGCTATGATTTATAGTCTCCTGAGTTCAAGTCCAGTATTCTTTCTACTATAATACACTGTATAAATTACAAATAAGGTCAATAGGAGTCCTAGTTGACAAAAAGTTTTGTCTAACATTTGTTTCGCCTAGCATATATCCTTGAATATGATCTCCATTGATTGCAATTTATTTTAAGATATTTTTCAATTTAAACTTTTCACTAATTCAAATTTCTCAATCCCTTCATCTCCCCCACCAATTATTCCAAATGAGTGAGGTTTTATGGTACATAGATCACCCTCTGCTGTTCTTGGCAGGGTCTTTTGCCACAAAAAAAAAAAAAATGTTTCTGATTCAATTAGTAGTTGGAATTGATCTCTCTGAAACAGTAGCGATGGCGCATAAAACCACAACCCACTCAGCTCCTTTGGGCCAAATTTATGTACTCACAGACTTTTGGGGAAAGGTTTCCAAAGCAGATTGGGTCCTTTGACAGGGCTCCCTCCCTCTTCCTCCACCCCTTAATCAAAGTGGCATTTACACAAGTTTCTCTGTACTGTAGGGCCTACAACTCAAATACCTATCTGTTCTTTATGGTTCTTTGATTCTTTTTTTGATTTCTTTTTTTTTTTTAATTAAGGGGCATCTAGCTGGCTCAGTTGATAGAGTGCAAGGCCTGGTATTGAGAGGACCTGGGGTCAAATCTGGTCTCAGACACTTCCTTATTTGTCTGACCTTGGGCAAATCACTTAACTCCAATTGCCTAGCCTTTACAATTCTTCTGCCTTTGAAATGGTCCTCAGTATCAATTCTAAAACAGAGTGTAAGAGTTTTTAAAAAATTAAATAAAATTTAAAAATTAAAAAAATTAAGTCTTTATTTTCTTTACAAGGCATAGTCATCTTTACTCCTCAGTCTCCAACAAATATAGAGCCTTGCCATGGCCCCCAATACTTGAGAATCTTTGTCTTGCTCTGAAACCATCCCTTCCCATCCTGATGGGCAGATACATGGTTGATTAGAAGTTTCTGCAATATAGGACTTGCCAATTGCGGAAATTAAACACAATTAATTGAATTAATAATTTATTACTAATAATATACACAATATTATTATTATAAATAATTAATTAAACAAGAAATGGTTAAACTATGAAATTCTAGTCAGGATCAATTCTTCTGTAAATAAAACCACTTAGTTCTGGTGTTTCAGAAAAACCAATTTGGGTACAAAGGCTGGGGTTGGCTCCAGTCTGTGGATCACTTGTTCCAGGCCACATAATAGCGATAGACTTCATTTCTACACACTTCCAGAGTGGAGGGAAGATGATCCTTCCTCCTTATCTCTAGTTTCATTCTAGAGCCTGGGTGGGTTGTAGAGCTTCAAAGGAAGAATGAGATTCATCTTAATTTCATTTCAACATTTTATTAAGTACCTTGGCCCTTTGTTAGGCAATGGAAATACAAATACAGATGTATTTTTACATCCCCAGAACCTGGCACATAGTAGGACTAGTCTACATTAGTAAAGATATAGCGTTGTACAGAATTACTTAGCAAATATTTGTAGATTGATTTAATTCAAGAAATTATGAAAACAGAATATCAGGTGGATAGTGTAAAAAGGGGAAAGAGGTTTTTTGATTGGATATATTAATATTAAAAGGTGTGGTCACCAAGGAACTGAATAAATACCAATTCCTAAGATGATTTTAGTAATTTATTTACAAAATAGAGGAGAGAGTGGAAGTAGAGAGAGATGAGAAGAGGGTAGAGTAAGAGATCTAACAACTAGATTCGTATTCAAGTCTGGGCTTTACTCCAGCAGGGCTCCAGAGGCCCAGCCCAAGAGCCTAAAAGTCAATTAGCAAGGGGTTTAGCCACTAGGGCTTCTCCCAATCAAGGGAGCCTCCCGGAGGCTAGTACCTCCAGGGAAGTTAAGGTACTCAGTCAGCCTTCTTCACTTACCATGTGTAGTTCTAAGAGAAAGATTTAAGAACAGTCTTACCAAGGTCTCAGGGTCCCAGCCAGAGTTCCTCCATGTCCAAGCAATGAACAAGAAGAGCTCCTTCAGATTCAAGACACAAACCAGAAGAGACCAGCTGAACTCCCTGAACTCTCTTTTAAAAGGGCTTCTTTTGTGTCACTTTCTGTGCCTTCCTCTTAGTTTACATGTCCAATCAGAACAAACACTTTTCTTAGGACTGCCCAGGAGGCAGTCAGTAAATTCTTATTCGTCACTCACTCTAGCACACATGGGTCACAGACCTCCCAACTTGTGAGTTAAGTGGAGTTGTTTACACTTTTTGGTGATTAGACTTGAGAATGGGCAAGGTAGATTTAATCTCATTATCACAATGGTCAATGTCAATAATAACATTTCCAAGGATGATGGTGGGCTAGGAATGAAGGTATACAGAATTCATGGGAAAGGTGGGAAAATGACAATGTCCAGAATCAGCTGAGGATGTTGCAATTAGAGCCAATCCAAGCCTTGCCAGAGGGAAGAGAACAGAGAACAATTAGGAGTCTTTTGCAATAATCTAGGCAAGAAATGAAGAGTGCTTGAATTCAGGTGGTGACTGTGTGAGTGGAAGGAAGGGGACAGATGTGAGAAAGATAATTATAGCAGAAGGAGAGGTGGTTGTGGGATTGTGGCAGTAGGGAGCAAGAAGCATGCTGATTCAGTTTGATGGGATGGGATATGTAAGTGGTTGGCATAGAAGGGTTTGGGAGTGGAGAAGGATCCAGGGATGAAAAGCCAACATTTGAAGGAGCTGCTAGAATTGAGAAGGGGGAGGAGGGGTAGTATTTCAGTGAATGGATAAAAAAAAAATTACTTACTTGTATATAGTAAAGAGCTCATGCTAGGGATACAAAGAGAAAAGCAAGAAGGAAAAGTCCACATTTTAATAAGGGGAGGCAATGCACACAGTGTGATTTAGCTGAAGAACAGAAGAAAAAGCCTAGGAATTCTTAGGGGGGAGTGTCAATAAATAAAACCATGTGTTTCTGAAGTTGAACCATTTGAGAGTGCCAAGGAATTTGGTGGCAAGAACTTTCTTTTCTGGGCCTGTAAGAAAGTGGAAGAAGTGTGAAGAAAAAAAATCTCCATAAATTCAGAATTTGTTCATCATGGAAGAGAAGGGCTAACTTGGGGTGGTGGAGAAGAGGAAGGGAGAGATCAAGTGAATAGAGATGAGGGTGAGGATGGGCAAGGTAGCCTAACTGGACGGGGATTTTACCCAAGGGGGTGTTTCAGATGGTAGATATTAGAGTTAAGTAGGAAGATGAGAGGTTAGCTGGAGGGGCATTTTAGTCACACATGTAGAGAAATACCAAACAAAGACTGATTAGTGAAGAATTCTGTACTTCTGTTTAGAATGTTGGTATACTCGTGCTTTCAATCCGGACTTCTCTAGATGCCATGCTCCCTTTGATTTTCTGGGTGTTTTTTTTTAATTTTGGAAATTAATTTATTCACAAATGAGCCAAAGAGTGACATTATAGAAGCATTCCTTGTGTGTAAGTAACCTTATTAAAAAAAAACAAAAACAAAAATAACAAGTGGTTGAGCTTTGGGGCTAAGGGGAAAAAGTGAGAAAAGGGAAATTATGTGAAGATTTTGGAGAAGGCCTTAATTATCCATCTCAAATATAACCCTTAAACTTCTGAATTCCCAACAGACAGGAGGAAAGGGACTTGACATGGGGGAAGGGGTGAAAGAGAAAAACAAATGATAATCCTGGATTCAAATAGAAGCTTCTAGGCTGTCCCAAAAAGAAACTGCAAGAAAATCTCATTAATTCTGAATTTATGATAATTATGGTCAGGGGGGAGGAGGTATATATATTTACATTCACCCTAAGGTTACATAGTTAATGGCAGCTTTAGCAGCTGTGTGGAAGATGGATTGGAGAGGGGAGAGATAAAAGACAAGGAGACCAATTAGGAGGCTATTGCAATAGTCTAGGCAAAAGGTGATGAGTGCCTGAAGCAGGATGGTAGCTCTGTGAGTGGAGAGAAAGGGACAGACAACCGAAATAGATAATTATAACATGTAAGAGAATGAGAGAGATACAAGACAAAATTCTGTGTGAAACAGCAACCAGGGCAATCAGGGAGGGCTTCCTGGTCAATCTAGAATAGGAGTCATTACTTTAAGGGAGGAATTCAACAGATAATCAAGCATAAGGAATAGTGTAGGGAAAGGCCTGCAGGAAGGAAAGTATTACAAAAGGTCATGAAGCTTGGAAAAAAAATCAAAGTTATAGTTCTTGCTATTACCATAAGGAGTTAGATTGGAAATGAATGTTTTCAAGACAAAAGAGGTACATAATAAATGTTTCCAGGAATATTCATCAGAAAATCCATTCCTACCCAGAAAACTTTATAATTCACTAAAGCATACTGGCATTCCCTTAATTAATTTCAATTAGTGGGACTTTATGATTTCTATAGGACATTGGTATTTGGTTTTCAGATCAAAGAAAGTGGCTTTGTATGATAAATTGTTTTCAAATTAGTTAGATTGAAATATTTTTAAAAATCATTGTTATGGCTCTTGGAAACAGAAATGTTGAAAAAAGAACTTCATTTCCTGTTGGTGTACATTTCCCTGCAGGAAGAAATTCAGACACAACCACATGGTTGAATTAAGTCATAAAGTCAGTCTTAGACCTTGAAAGGATTCCCTAGAAGTCAACTAATCCATCCCACTGTCTCTCAGCAAAGTGGATACCTAAACCTTTCCAGAAATAGAGATCTTTAGACTTTTCTTACAATCTATAGAAAATATAATTTTATAGCCTTCTTTTGGTAACACGCTCCATTTCCTAAGATAAGAAAATACATTCTAGTAAAAGTGGTATGATTTTTAAAAAGATTACTGATGCGTTATGATGGGATTTTTTGGAGAGGTTAGGAAGATTGGCAAAAAATATCCAAAAGGATCTCTGAGCTGACTGATAGAATGTATCTTGGTTGAAAGCATGGAATATTTCATTTTTTGTATTTGTTTTTTCGGTGCTTAGCACAGTGCCCGACACACAGGAGACATTTAATAAATCCTTATTGATTTCTTGATTGATTTCATCAATTCCCTCTAATGATGAAGAGAGAGACTCATCTCTGCCTGCTCATCCTGTCTGGTGGGTCGTGTGCCGGACCAGTCGGGAGGATTTCTTGATTCTCTTGACACTGGAAGGACACCTTCTGACAGCTTGCCTCTAGGCGTGGGTGTCCAAACCATTTGCTTTTTTGCTCATATATATCTTCAATGTTCTTTAAGTTTGCTTCTCTTTTGAAATTCCCTCCTTGTAAATTATTGTCACCTGTTCCTGTGCAAGATACGCTGTTCCCACTGCCCTTTGGGTGATCCTCAACATCAGAGACTATGGTGCTTTGTGACTCACAGCCATACATAAGGTCAAATTGGCTCCTAAGAGCTAATGGTCAGACTTTCGATGTGAGCATTCGCAACTCAAAACTGATTAAAAATGAAACAAATAAGGGCTTGGTTTATTGTTTTTCTGATTATATCACATTAGTAAAAATGATGAGGATATGTTACTAAGGTAGATTAAGTTTAAAAGTGTGTCATAAGTACACCCCCCCTCAAGAGTTAGTTATTAAACATTTACTAGCATACCCTTACAAGCAATAATGCTATGAGAATAACAGTATTTAAAAAAATCAGTATTTGTTTCAGGGAGAAACTAAGGATCATTCAAAGAACTTTGCAGTTTCCCAGAGGCAATAATAATATTAATGATAATTGTAATAATAATAAATCTATATAACTGTATGGTTTACAAAGCACTTTACATGTATTACCTCTTTTGATCCTCACAATAACCTTGTGAGATAGGTTCTGGTTTTATCCCCATTTTACAGATGAGGAAACTAAGATTGAGAGAGGTTAAGCGATTTGTACAGGGTCATACAGCTCATAAATATCTGAGGCAGTATCTGAAGCAGATTTGAATTAAAATCTTCCTGACTCTAAGATCAACCCTCTATTTACCACGCCACCAAGCTGCAACCAACATACTTTCCTCCTCCCAGGAAATTCTAGACCCAACTCACTGTCCAAATGCCCCCTCAAGCCCCTCTTTTAAAATGACCACAGAAAATGCCAGATTGAGTTCTGAGCAGAAAAGCCAACAAAAAGTCACTGTGAGGAATGTTTCTAGCCCAGGGAGGCTTGGGAAGGCAGAGAGGTCGACAGACACTGGGGTAAGAGGCTGACTAGTATTGCCACAGGGCAGAAACAGCATCAGCTGTGGGCTTTGGAGGCAGCTATGGCAGCAGCAGTACACCCAACAGGCAGGGATGGTAAGGAGACTGAACATCTAATTAGGAAGAGATTCCAAGAGACTCCTGTCCTAGCACTGGCTGCATGATCACTGCCATTTAGAAGTTTTGTAGCCTATTATCCAGTTCCAGGATAGAGAGAAGCAATAGTAGGGACCCTACATTGGTTTTGCTGAACTATTTTTTTCTCTTTCTCTTAACTCTTGGCTACAGGAACAACAGCTTGCTGAGTAGGAAAATCAGGAGTGCTATATTTGGGAATGAATATACTATAACAGCAGAAGGAATCAATAAAAAATTTTAAAACAATTTTTAGTAAAGATCATAGAGAAGGGAAGAGGTGCCATGAATTAGAAAAACAAAAAAGCAAAAAATAAAAAAACAAATGTTTACCTGATCTACTAAAACAAGAGTAGAGAATGAAGCCTGCAAACTATGCACCAATGAACTTATCTTCAATCCCTGGGAAAAATCCTAGAAAGATGAATATTGAAAGTATAGTTAATGAATAGCTAGAAAAGAAAGTAGTTGTCACAGAGAGCCAAACTGGCTTCCTTAAAAGTATGTCATACCAGAGTGACTTCACTTTCTTTTTTGACAGGATGATTCTACTGGTAGATCAGTGGGAAATTATTAAATAGATTTTATCGAACATTTGACAAAATCTGCCCCACTTTTTAAGTGAAAATAGAGTCATTCAGGATAGATGATTTATAGTTAGGTAAATTGGGATCTGCTTTAATGGAAGACCCAAAGGGGAGTGACGATTGGTTCAATGACAACATGTGAAGTGTCTCAATGATTTGTGCTTAGCCTTTTGTTGTTTGACACTTATCAATGACTTGAATAAAGGAAGAAATGGCATACTTCTCAGATTTTCAAGTGACATAAATCTGAGAATAACTAATAGGCTGAATGACAGAGCTATCATCTAAACAGAGTTTGGCAAGCTAGGACACTGGACAGAATCTAATAAGATGCAATATAGCAGAGATAACAATCACTTCACTGCAATTCAATTCAGCAAGTATATATTAAGTATTTGCTAAGTGTAATATGTTAGGAACTAGGGATACAGAGATCAAATATAAAATGTCTTGCCCTCAAGCAGCTTTTATTCTACTGAGGTTTTATAGCATTTATACAGATAAATAAATTTGATAATTTGAATGGTAAGAAGAGCATAAATAACTAGAGGGTATTGCCATTGGAGCTGACCCTTAAATAGCCTTTAGAATAAGAATTCTAAAGGGGGGAGGAGGTAAAAAGAATGTCTTCCATGCTTGAGTAAAAGCATCTATGACGATACAGAGGTGGGAGGTAGAATATTAAGTCCAGGGAATAGCAGGAAGGCTGGTTTTGCTAGAATGTAAAATTTATGAAGCAAAGCAATATGAGGTGAGTCTGGAAAGGTTGTTTAACTAAAGGTAGGCTGTGAATGGAGGTCTTAAAGTTGGCTTCCAAAAATCAATTTAACAAGTACCATGGTGAGAGGGGTGTGGCCAGATATGAAAAAGATCTATGGTTTTTAATGGCCTGAAAGCTCAATATGAATCACCAGTATGAACTGAAAGCCAAAAAAACCATAAAATTTTAAGTTGCATTGAGGGGCAAAATGTGTAATGACAGTGATAGCCTTGTTGTTTTCTGCCTTGTGACAAATCACATCTGGAGTATTATATTCAGTCCTGGGAACCACAGTTTAGGAAGGAAATTGGTAAGTTGGAGAGTATCCAAAGGTGGGTAACTAGAATGGAAAAGAGCTTCAAATTATTGTTATATGATGCTCTGGGTGAAGGTAACCCGGTGAAGAGAAAACTTGGAACAAATATTGAAAGGCTTGTCATATGAAAGGGGGATTAGATTTATTCTAATTGGTCTCAAAAGGCAGTATTAGGAACAAAGGATAGAAGTTTCAGTATGCAGATTTAGGTACAGAAAAGGCAGTATGACACTGTACAAAGATCACTTGTTTTGGAGTCAGAAAACATGCATCTGAATCTTTCTGCAAACTTCACCATCTTCATGACCTTAGACAAATCACTTCTCCTCACTAGGGACTCAGTTTCCTCATTATTAAATGAGGAAATGGAATGAGATTTCCTCTCAGGTTCCTTCCAGCTCTAAATCTCATTTTATTTTCAAAAAAATATTCAAATTAAATTAATTTATTTTTAAAACTTATTTAAAATAAATTTTAAACATTTATTTTGTTAATTTTTTTCCTTAACATTAAAAATAACATAAAGTGGAATGGAGTGCATCAGGAGGCAATGAGTTTCTACTCATTGGAATCCACATAAAGGTTGCTGACCAATTTGTCTGGTAGCTTAGGTAGGCTGATGACTAGAGTGTGAATATCTCAATCGTGTCTTATCCCTTTTATAACTAGAAAGGAAGCATAGTAAGACTTTCTTTTTTAGCTTAATTGAAAAATAATATTTTGTTTTTTGAAGTTATTATTTATTTATAACTTTAAAATTTTTTAAATTCCCAATTCCCTTCCTCTAGCCCCTTCCCCACCTACTGAGAAGGCAAGCAGTATGATACAAAAATACAAATGTGAAATCATAAAAAACATATTTCCACATTAGCCAAGTCACCAAAAAAGCAAGAAAAATAAAGTCAGAAAACCACACTTCAGTTTTTACTCAGAACTCATCATTTCTTTCTCTAAAGGTAGATAGCATTTTTCATCATGAGTCCTTCAGAATTATCTTGTGTCACTGCACTGATCAGAGTTGATAAATCTTTCACTGGTGATCATCACACAATATTGCTGTTATGGTGTACAATAATCTCTTGGTTCTGCTCACTTCATTTTGTATCAATTCATATATGTTATCCTAGGTTTTTCTGAAATCGTTCCCCTTGTAATTTCTTATACCACAATAGTATTCCATCATAACCATATATCCCAGCTTGTTTAGCCATTTCCCAACTGATGGGCATCCCCTCAATTTCTAATTCTTTGTTACCACAAAAAGCTATACATATTTTTGTATTTATAGAACCCAAATGATATTTTCTTTAGCCTAAAACCCTTTCCAGAATTAATAGGCAGAACAAAAGCTAAGGTCTTTCTCTTAAATAATTTAGAGGTATTAGCTAACCAAACTTATCTTTCATTGGATTGTAAGGGTTAAAAGTAGGAGTTCAACAAAAGTGAGGAGAGCAATTGAATAAAACACTTAGTTTAAATTGAGAAGAAGAACAGATAGAAAATAGAAAAGGAGGAAAGAGAGATTATTATTCTAATACCCTTTGACTATACCTAAATTACTAATACTATCTAAAATTTCTGACTTACTCTGTCTTCTGAGGACAGTTTCTTCTTGCCTGGCAAACACCAGGTCTATCTAACCTACAGTATCTAAAAATTGATTTATTAACTACCTATCTTCCTAAATAATCAGACATTCACCACCGATGAACTCCTTCAATTTGTTTCTATCACCCACCTGTTAGTAGCCAACTGCCTGTAGCAGAGACAAACTTCTTGTTCTCTGGAGATTCAGAAAAAACCCCAACTGTCACCACTGCTTCCTTTTTTCTCTCTCCTCATCTCCCTGGTAACAGAATCTTCAGCTCTGGCTCACTGACATCTGTCAGCTCTGATCTATGTAGAAATCCTGCTCTCTTGCCTCTTAAAGAGACAGAGGGCGAGAGTAAGAAAATCCCTTTAACATAGTTGAGATCCTTTGCCTTATTTATCTTCTTCCTCTTTTTTAAAAACCCTTACCTTCTGTCTTGGAGTCAATACTGTGTATTAGCTCCAAGGCAGAAGAGTGGTAAGGGTAGGCAATGGGGGTCAAGTGACTTGCCCTGGGTCACACAGCTGGGAAGTGTCTGAGGCCAGATTTGAACCTAGGACCTCCCGTCTCTAGGCCTGGCTCTCAATCCACTGAGCTACCCAGCTTCTCCCTGCCTACTTATCTTCTTAAGCATTGGATGATAAAGGAAGTACCTTTTTCTGTAATTCAGAAAGATTTCAAATATTGCTGAGAAGAGACCCTCATCTTCTAGAGGGTCTTCCTAAATGCCACTGACTCACAGAAGTACAGAAGTATTACCTTATTGTTTCTTCCTTCCTTCCTTCCTTCCTTTCTTCCTTCCTTCCTTTCTTCCTTCCTTCCTTCCTTCCTTCCTTCCTTCCTTCCTTCCTTCCTTCCTTTCTCTCTCTCTCTCTTTCTTTCTTTCTTTCTTTCTTTCTTTCTTTCTTTCTTTCTTTCTTTCTTTCTTTCTTTCTTTCTTTCTTTCTCTCTCCCAGCCCATATACATAAATAACATTATATTTAAATATTTGTGTTCAAGTTGTACTCCCTTGTAGATACTTTGGAGTCAGAGATTCTTATTTTTGCTTTTTTATCAACAGTGTCTTGCACAGAAAGCCATTTAATAATGGTTTGTTGAATTGAACTGAAAGGGAGAAAGGGCTCAATTGAATATTTAAATGCAAAGAATCAGCCTGAGATTTGTAAGGAAAATGAGCAATTCTATGAACTTCAGAAGGAAAGAGGAAGGCTTTTCCTTCAATGGATCATCAATGATTAACACTAACTTCCAGGAAATGATCAAGAAAATAATTTTCTTCATACATAGCTTGTTAGAATGAATCAGCTCTAATGGTACTTGGGGATTTCCAAAGAAAATAGCCTTTCTTTAGCTTTGGCTTCATATACTATCCAGAAGTGATGGGACTTTCTGGAATTATATCCAGACTCTGACAATAGTTTCTAGACACTACAGTCTCTGCAACTCAACACCACAAATAATTTTTCCACTGACTAGGTTCTTGAAAAAATTGGTTTTATATACCCTCCTTATTGAGACACCATCCTCTAACAATTCCATCTCAATTTCTGCTTGTCTGGATCCCACCATGACCTCCCCCCTCCCAACAGTGCAACCCTAAGGATCCTGGGCTTTCTTGTGGACCTTTCTGAAGTACCCTAAGCTATTTGAGGCATTTTTTTTTGTTCTCCAGTTCAACTGTCTTATATATTTTATTTCCCTAATTATAGGGAGTTCTTTGAGCAAAGGGATTGTCTGGCTTTCTCTTTGTGTTTTCAAGCTTAGCTTAGTGGTTGGTTTATAGGAAACACTTAATAAATTTTTTTTTTCTGTTCTATCATTGACTCCTTGTAGGACCTAGAGAGTTAACTTAACTGAGATTAATTTTTTCCATGTGAAAAAGAATTCCAAGCCATTTACATTTTGCTAGGATATGGAAGAAAAGAGTAAGAATGCCTGTAAAGCCCAAAATATACTCCAGTGAAGTACCTCCACAACAAGTCAAAGTTAGGTCAGATTGTACTTGATCTATTCTGTCAATCAACCAACCAGCATTTATCAAGTGCCTACTGTATGCTGGCACTGTGCTAGATATTGGGATTGCCTGCTCTTGAATTTATATTTTGTCAGGGAGACAACTACAGGTACATGCAAAGCAGATACAAGAAAGTTTGGAGATGGGACAAGAGGCACTCCCAGTTGGAGAGGTTAAAAAAAAAGTTTCATTCAGAAATTGGCACTTGAGCTGTCTTGAAGATGACTAGGGATTCTAGGAGGAACTATAATTCAATTCAAATCCATTTTGCAAACAAGAACCATTTTTTATTTATAACTTCATCTTTGGCATAATCACAATAGCAACAGCAACAATAATAACATTTATGTACCATTTTAAGGTTTGCAAAGTGTTTTTCAATTTCACTCCAATGATCCTCCAAAGAACTCTGTGAGAGAGAGGTCATTATTATCCCCATTTTAGAGAAATATAAAGCAATAAATTGTTTCCATGAGAAGATGCCCCCCTGTGAGTCAAGCTGCCTTTGCCCTTCCCTACACCAATGGTTTCATACTCAAATGTAGGGCAACAGATGGCTGGATCCTCCTCCTCTGGAGACAAAATGGGCTGGGTCCTCCCTGGACAGAGGCACCCATGTGGGCGGGAAGACACGTCTACTTCTTGGAGACTGAGGTGATATGGTGGCCCCTATTTCCTTCCCCCACTTGTAGGGAAGCTTGGACGGAGTCTTGTCTGGAACCAAAGTACCAGGAGGTATGGAGGAAAAAGCAGTGATAGGCTGTATGGAGACCAAGTTCTGTGAATTTTCTGCCTAAGTAACCCTGAAGTTTCTGTTTTAATAACTAGTAAGTACTTATGCTATTATGTTTGATACAGTAAAAAAAAGAAAAACAAGTGGTCCAAGAAGGTGTTTTTCCCCAGCGGCAGGGGGAATATTTACTGTGGAAACCACCAGCATGAAGACTCTCTAGGGGATACATTCATTCTGCCAGGGCTTAGATGGTCTAATTGATACCTATTGTCCTAGCCAAGGGCTAGTGTTGCTGCCAACTGAGACTGAAGGATGGGGGGAATTCCAGGAAGCACCTAGCCAGAGAGGTAAAAGATGGCTACAGACTTTTGGAGAAGATGGGGTGGGGGGGGGGGACAGGCTGGGAGAAAGATAAAAAAGAAGAGCTATAAAGAGAAAAACAGTAATTATAATGATAATTATTATATATGAGAAAGAAAAAAGGCTGGCTCTTAGTATCTTTGCCTGCTGAACCAAGGTAAAAGTTCTTTTATTATTTTATTCACTTGAATGTATTTTCTTCTCTATAGTGGATAGAGTACTGGGTCTGGAGTCAGGAAAACTTGCTTTCAAATCTAACCCTGTGACTCTGAGCAGTCACCCTTGGTTTCCTCACTTATAAAATGGAGATAATAAAAGTTCTTACCATGTAGGGTTGTTGTGAGGATCAAATGACATATTTGTAAAAAGTGCCTAGCATTAGTAGACACAATCAAAAAATGTATTGCCTTCCTGATATAGCTGTGAATGGTGATCTATGATATCTCAAGAACTACAATTGCAGGTGACTCAAAATACTCTGGGTTGAATTCTCACCCCTGATATATATCAGCTGTTTGACCCTGACCAAATCACTTACCATCAAAAGAGCTCTAGGAAATTCTCTAAGACCAGAAATGGAAGAAAAATGGTCTATTTTCTATAGGGAGAGGGAGCTTTCAATCTATGAGTTGTTGTTTAGTCTGGTCCAATACTGTGTGACACCATTTGGGATTTTCTTGGCCAAGATACTTGAGTATCTTGCCATTTCCTTCCCCAGCTCATTTTATAGATGAGGAAACGGAAGCAAACCGAGTTCGGTGTCTTGTCCAGGGTCACATAGCTCATAAGTATCTGAGGCTAGATAGGAACTCAGGAAGAGGAATTGTCATGATTCCTGGCCTGGCATTCTATCTACTATGCCAACTAGCCACTCAGCTAGAAGTACCTCAGAATAATAAAATAACAAGTCTGGACAAAAAAAAAAATTGGGTGATGGAAATATGCCCGATGGATGTAAATAACTAACATTTTACCACACTGTGACAAAATGATGGAGGAGAGAGGCCCAGACTGCTCTGAGGACCAGATAGAGAACTGCCCTGAGATGAATATCCTGAGGGTCACTTAAAAAAACAAACAAACAACTCTCACTTTCTGTCCTAATAACAACTCTAAAATAGAAAGGCAAGAGCTAGGCAAATAGGGTTAAGTGACTTGCCTAGGGTCACACAGCTAGGAAATACCTGAAATTTGAACCTGGGTTGCTCCAGACCTGGCACTTCCTCCACTGTGCCACCTACCTGCCCCAGAAAGGGCCACTTTGAAAGCAGAGCAATGAACAACTGATTTAACAACAACTGTAGAATATTGTGCTCCATCAGTTCATGTGCATGGGACTATTTTGATTAAGGCTTAAAGTTTTATCTGACAAAATTGAAAATCAAACATTGGTTGGGAAATAAGAAAAGACTATCTAAGGATTGTTGGGTTTATAGCTGACAGAAAGATGGATTTCTGGAATTCTTAACAAGTTAAGATGAGTCCCTGACTGATTGAGAGCATCTAGTTAGAGGGAGGAGAGTAGTGAAGAAGTCAGAAAAGCTTTGAAATCTTCTCAGAGGAGGAGCAGGAGAGTAAAATAAAGCCAGGAACCCTCTTCCTATTGTAACAGGATGGTTGGTCTTTCTCACTCAAGTTTTCCCCATTTCCAATCCATCCACTATTCAGATGCTAGTGATTTTCCCAAAGTGATTTTCTTAACGATCACATACTCAATAATCTCCAGTGGCTTACTGGCATTTAGAGCCCTTTGCTATCTGGCCTCTTTAAACCTTTCTAGCTTCTTCTACTTAACTCTCCTCCATGTAAACTATAATTTAGATACTTGTCTTCTTGCTATTTCTTTCATAGACCATCTCTTGTTGCTGGCTGTGCCCCATTTCTGGAATATTCTTTCTCTATATTTCCAACTCATAGCTTTCTAGGCTTCATTCAAGACTCAGTTCAAGGAGTAGCTAGGTAGTATGGTAGATAGAGCCCCAGGCATGGAGATGGCAGGTCCTAGGATCAAATCTGGCCTCAGACACTTCCTAGCTTCGTGGCTCTGGGCAAGTCATTTAAACCACAATCCCTAGTCTTTACTGGCCTTCTGCCTTGGGAACTGATACTGAGTCTTGCTTATAAGATAGAAGGTGAGGGTTTAAAAACAACTCAGCTAAAATCCCATCTTTTGCGAGAGGCCTTTCTTGGTAGTACAAGAAAGATTACATTCCTTCTATCTTGCATATACAGAGTTGTTTGCATGTTGTCTCCCTATTGGTGTGTGAGTTCCTCAAGGACAGGGACCATTTTTTTGCCTTTCTCAATGTCTTCTGAACTTAGCATGGTGCCTAGATATTTACCCTTTATTTTTGAAGAAGACTAGTTGTGGGAGTAAAGGACTCCCACAGGTCCAGGAAAATCTTGGTGGCAGGGCAGCGTTGGCAACATGATTGAGACGAATGAAAGTAATCAGGTTTTCAGTCAGAGCCAGGCATCATAAAGATTGCTCTAGTCAGCTTTTGGGCTATGTTTATTTTATACACTTTGAGATCACACATAAAGTTGGCATGGAAATCCATTCTCACCATATATCTTTTCTTAGAGACATTTTTTTAGGTGTGTTTGATGTATCTGTTGGGCTACAGTGGTGGGAAAGTAAAAGCCTTTTCATAGGAGACAGTTTCTTCATATTTCATTCATTGTTCTTTTGTATTAAATTACTGTACCAAATCAGATCTGGGAAGAGGGAAACTTGGAGACTGTTCTGGCCTGTTTTTGCAGCACCTGTGTATGGGAATCTGAGTTAGAAATTTAAAATCTTTAACATTAACTCACTGTATGCTGGTTTGTTGTGAAGTGACTTCTAGGGGAATTTCTATATTATTGTATGTAAGGGTAGGAATTTCCTAGGTGTTATAGGGGGCCTGTAGAGGGCTCTGTTATTAGCCTATATTGTTTTTCAGTATCTCCCTGGGGTTTGTAAGGATACTGATTACAATAATTTCAGTAAAAGGGAATGTTAGTGAGAAAAGAGTCACAAAGGGGAAACTGAGTGGAACATTCATCCTTCTGACACCTGCTGTGCTGGTGTCATAGCTGGTGATGAGCCTTGCTAAACATCATGGGCTTTGATGGCTTCCAGCAACCAGTGACCTCCTGGATGAGTGAGTTGGATTTAAATGAAGCAGAATTGCACAAAGCCTTCACCCTCACTCTCTCTTCCAGAGTCATTGAAGTTTAGTGGCAAGACAAAAGATCAAGAGAATTGGTGATGGCCCAGGATGCCATGGAAGGCTTTGACATCTTCCATATCTGCAAGATCTAAGCATTCTGCAGCACCTGCTCTAGCTACTTTTATAAATATTGGAACAAATCATTCTCATCTACCCATTCACTCACTGATGGATTACCTCTGTTGGGTACCCTCAACTTGGTTTAGCCTATCTGCTGAGAAGGTTTTTTCCAAATTGCAGCTGCTGCATATCCTACAGCTTCTTGGAGCTACAAGGGAAAGTGAAAATACATGACAAATGCTAGTAGCTTTTTGACTGACAGGCTTGTTTACCCCTACTTGAGATTTTCATGGGAACATCAGAATGTGGCTCATATCTGCTCTTCTGAAAGGATGCTTCCCTCACCTGGAAGCACTCAGCCTAGCAAGTAATTGAATATAAGACAGAAGAAAACACAGACTGCGCTACCAACATAAGTGATCTTGACAGTCAGGAAAACGTTCATCTTCTTCCTCAATGGCCTCAAGAAACTTTCCCAGGGATCCCTCAACACCTGTTCAGTGTACATGACTCTCTATACCAGTGAAGGCATAAGTCTAGTAGTGAATCTTGGGGTACATAATCCCTTCTGGATTCTAAGTATCTCCACCTCCTCTCCTAGCTTCTCTCAATGATGCTCATTCTTTCATGTCAAGTTTCCAACTGGCACAATAAGATAGGACCATTATGTGCCAGGGCAGACCTCTACCATTCAACACTAGTTAAATGCGTGTGTGTGTGTGTGTGTGTCTGTGTCTGTGTCTGTGTCTGTGTCTGTGTCTGTGTGTGTGTGAAAGAGAGAGAGAGAGAGAGAGAGAGAGAGAGAGAGAGAGAGAGAGAGAGAGAGAGGCAGACAGACAGCGACAGAGAAGACAGAGAAACAAAGACAGAAAGAGAAAGGAAGGAAGGAAGGAAAGAAGGAAGGAAAGAGGGAGAGAAAAAGAAAGAAAGAAAAAGAGAGAAAGAAGAAAAAAGAAAAGAATTGAAGAGACGTAAGAAAAAGAAAGAGGGAATAAAGAAAGAAGGAAGGAGGGAAGGTTGCACACTATTGTTAGAGTAGGATGTCTTTCAGTGGTAAGAACACTAACTTTTGAATAAGAGGACCTTGGTTCAAATTCTACTGTTGATAGTTATTATTTCTGTGACCTTGGAAAAGTCATTTAACCCTGTGGGTTTTCATTTCCTGATCTGTAAAATAAAGGGATTGGATCAGATGATCTCTGAGGTCCCTTCTTGCTTAGATCAATGATTCTGTCTCTTTGGGATAATAATAGGACTATTGTAAGAATAAAATCAGATAACATAATGTTGCAAATTTTAAAGTGCTAAATATTAGTTGTTATTATTGTATAAAGTTAATAAGTTAATGAAACCTTCCTATGTACCTAAGACAACATCCCCAAGCCTTCCATTTCTAAAGCAAAGCTTTAGGGTCTGTTTGTGGGCTACGTGGAGCAAAGGATAGGGCACTGAACCTAGAGTCATGAAGACTCATCTTCCTAAGTTCACATCTGGCCTCAGACACCTACTAGCTGAGTGACCCTGGGTAAGTCACTTAGCCCTGTTTGTCTCATTTTCCTCATTTGTAAAATGAGTTAGAGAAGGAAATGACAAATCACTTCACTATCTCTGCCAAGAAAACCCCAAATGGGGTTACAAGGAATTTAAAACAACTGAAATGACACGACAACACAATATAACAAAATGGGTCTGTGTAGCAGTATAACTTTATATATATTATAAATTTTTTAATTAAAAAATTTTCCAATTAAAAAATATTTTAGTTATACATAGGAACAATTTTTGAGATTTGTCTTTTGACATTTAAAAATTTGAATTTTCTGCCTCCAGCAGTGAGTAGTCTGATATGAATTATACCCGTTGTAAGCTTAAAAATTGTATACAATAACTCCAAATATTATATTTTATAAGATTTATTAATGATCACTAGAAGTAAAAGAAAAAAAAGGGAATTATCTAACAAAATAAAACCACATGCCCAAGCTAATCTATTTGCTCAAAAAGCCCACTCCATCAAAGCCTCGACAAGAAGACAAGAGGAAGAGAGGCAGAAAAAGGGAGAATTTATATCCTGTTTACATCAGCATGTAACAATAACAGAAGTGAGTGGGGTGCTGCGAAATGGAGCCCAAGAGTTCAAGATTTCTAGTTACCCACCATCATTATAGGAACACATCACACATACAATAGAAATCTCATGAAGGAAATTTAGTATTTAAAGTATAGTATATAGTATAGTATAGGAAATATAGATGGCATGCTTTGATTGGCACTCAGATTCCAACAGTTCCTTCTTTGGCTGTGGTTAGTATTTTCCTCGTGAGTCTGTTGGAGTCCTTCACAGTTGATCCTTGTATGATATTTCTTTTATTATATACACTGTTCTTCTGTTGCTGCTCACTTTACTTTGCATCAGTTCATATGAATTTTTCCAGGGTTTTCTGAACTCATCCTGTTCTTTGTTCCTTATGGCACAATATTCCATTACAACCATATACCACATTGTTCACCCCTTTCCCCAAGTGATGGACATCCCCTCAATTTCCAATTCTTTACCACTACAAAAAGAGCTGCTAAAAATATTTTTTTGCAGATAGGTCCTTTTCCCTTATGGCCGATCTCTTTGGGATACAGACCCAGTAATGGTATTGCTGGGTCAAAGGGTATGCATGGTGTTATGGTCCTTTGAGCTTAGTTCCTATTGCTCTCTAGGATGGTTGTATTTGTTCACAGTTTTTTGTCATTTTCCTTTTTGGTCATGTTAGCCAGTCTGGTGTGTGTGAGGTGGTGGTTTAGAGTTGTTTTAATTTATATTTCTTTCTCTAATCAATAGTGACTTGGAGCATCTGTTCTTATGATTATAGATAGTTTTAATTTCTTCCTCTGAGAACTGTCTGTATCCTTTGACCATTTTTCGGTTAGGAAATGGTTTGTATAGCTGTATAACCTTGTAATGCTTCACTTTTGGTTATTAGTATAGGGAAGGGAGAAAGGGTTCCCTTTCCAAGCACATTTCTTCTTCTTAAAATAAACACTTTCAATTTTAGAATCAATACCAAGCATTGGTTCCAAGGGATGAAGTGACTTGACCAGCCACAGCTAGGAAGCATCTGAGGTCATATTTGAACCCAGAACCTTTCCATCTCTCCATCTTTATCCATTCAGAAACCCAACTGCCCCTCCAAATGCATTCTATTCAAGTCCTCAATGTCTGCAAATGATGCCCCAGACATAAATAGATCTTTGTCCTGATTTTTGAGTAAGATTCCTGAAAATTGGAATCAGGACACTGAAGCTCAGCCTGTAACGTCCCATATCTTCAGAGACGGACCTCCTTGGAAATGACCCAGTATTTTGAAGCAAGGAGTATGAAGAGTTCTTCCCCCCCCCTTCCCGCC
>NC_058133.1:131659350-131674001 GCF_016433145.1 Gracilinanus agilis
CCCCCCGGGTTAGGGAGAACGCCAGGCTACCAGGCTACGTAAACAGTTACCGCCTGCTCTGGGACACGGGTCCGTCTTAGAAAACTCGAAACCCACCCAGGAATTGTCTTCCTCCGCCCCTCTCCTTCTCCCACCCGTTACCCCGACTATAAGCCAGCCTTCTCTAACGTGCAATGTGGCATCTGTGCCTGCCAGAGCGAGCCCGCAATCCCAGGACACTCATCTAAAGTTCTGGGAGGGGCCTGAATTCCGAAGGAACTACCCCAGGGATTAGAGGAGAGGGCAGCTGGGATTGGCGGAAGAACGTTTTTTCAAGGAGATCCAGAAAATGCGGCCAAGAGGGGCCCCTCCGGTTGGGCCTCTGCGCCGCCCATTCCATAGGCAGCAAATACAGTACTTCAGAGGCCCCAAGAAGGCATTTGAAATCGGAGCGAGCTGTCAGCGGGAGATCTGGGGTTAGGGGGGTAGGGTGGGGGTGGGAGCTGGGCACTTAAGGGCTGCGGAGACTTCTTAAAAGCGTTTAGCAAAGCTAATACGTCCCAGTCGAAATGCGCGCTGTCTCCCTGTTACAGAAAGGGAATTCAATAAGTAGTTCTGGCATCCTTTGAAGGGTATCGATTTCGAGGGAAAACTGGAAAAACAAAGCAACTCCTAGCCTAGCACGAAAGATGAGATGGACCAGGCAGAGGCACCTTTAATCACTGGAGCATTCAAAGTGCCTGTTCCCTAGGGGAGTGTCAGGGAGCCAGGGCAGTGGATCATGGCTGGAAGGAAAGGTCCGGTGGCTCAGGGCTTCCAGGAGACCCTACAAGGCCAAATAGAGAAGATGAGGGGCTAAGCGCTGTCCCCCAAGATACTTCCATTAGTTGAGAATCAATAATCAGATTCCGGTGTATTTTCTGGAAAAGCTGGATGAGAGAGTATGGACACTCCAAGAACGAGGGTTCAAATCCCACTTTTGCTATTTATTATAAATATTTCTTGATGATGTAGGATTAGTCTTTTAACTTCCCCGGCCTCTGTTTCCTCATCTGGAGTTGGACTTTTGTTGTTATTCAGTCATTTTCTCAGTCTCATCTCACTCCTTTTGACCCAATTTGGGGTTGTCTTGGAAAAGATACTAGAAGGGCCTGCCATCTCCTTCTCTAGCTTGTTTTACAGATGAGGAAACTGAGGCAGAGCTAAGTGACTTTCCTAGGGTCCACAGCTAGTCAGTGTCTGATACCATGAACTCAGGAAAATGAGTCTTTCAGACTTCGGATCCACTTCCTCACTAAAGGCCTTCTACAACTCCTTTCAGATCTAATTCTACCTTTCAGTGATTTCAGGGTTGCTTAGATGGGATTCTTGCCATTTCTAGGGGCTGGGGGGAAGTGTGTATTAGTGTAGATGTGTCTTGTCTTGTCTCCTCACTCCTTCTCAGACCAGAAGATTATATGGCATGGTGGAAAGAACATAGGATTGGGAATTAAATGACCTGGCATCTTGTCCTGCTTTTGACCATTTCCAATGTATAAGACCTTTTGCCTCTCCTGTTTTCCCACACATAAAAATGAAAGGGTTTAATCTCCTTCTGGGGCAGTGAGGTGGCACAGTGGATAGAATGCTAGGTCTGAAATCAGGAAGAACTGAGTTCCAATCCAAACTTAGGCACTTACTAGCTCTGTGTCCTGGGGGCAAGTGACTTAATGGTTTGCCTCAGTTTCCTCATCTGTAAAATGAGCTGAAGAAGGAAATGGCAAACCATCCTAGTATCTCTGCTATTAAAATTAAGATTGTGTTTCTTAAGTTATAAGTTTTTATTAAATAATTAAAAGTGGGCCAGAAAAAGAAAGCACCAGTCACATGTTCCCTTCACAAACCTCTTCCCCCAGCTGGCTGTGCCAGCTTCACAGTCTGTTGCTGGCACTTTCCTGGCCAGCTCAAGCCTGACTGTGTGTGTACCTGGACTCTCCTAGCTACCAGGCTCTCTCTTAGCCACCCCTCCTAAACTCCCCAGCCAGCTTCACAGCCAAACCAACGACATGCTAGCACTCTCCTAGCCATCTCCTCTCTCTGCCACTCTGAGGTTCTGAGGCAAGAAAGATCTCCTTTCTTCCCCTACTCCATTTTTTGCCTCTTATGATATCCCTTTCTTGAGCCTCACTGAGCTGGCAGACTCTGACAGTGGATCTTACTTTTAAACCTCTGAACTGTATCTCTCTGAGGTGATGGGTGAAGTCCTCCCTACAATGCTGGGAAACCTATATCAGTGCTGTGTGGCCATTCTAAGGACTGCATGGTGAATCTTGGCATCTGGGAGGACTTCACCCATCACCTCAGAGAGATACAGTTCAGAGGTTTAAAAGTAAGATCCTTTGCTTTAAAATCCAGAGTCAATCTTGGGGTACCAAGGAAAAGTAGACAGGGTAGAGTTAATTTTGAGATTACTAGGAAAATCCAAACGGAGGTCATGAAGAGTCAGACTCAACTGAGCAACAAAAATGTTCTTTCTATATCTTAACGTTCTGTGTTCTTTTGAAGGACATGATTTCCTGGAGGTTTACTGATAAACTGAGCTCAGGATTTCTAAGGAATGAACATCCTTTCCCTCCCCTTTCAGCCTAGAGGATCACCAGGGTCCTGGCACACTCCCAAGTGTGTTTAAGTCTGGCATTTTTGGAATGAGAGAGGCATAGTCACTCTACTGTGATGTGAGCAAGGATTGGATGTTTCATTGATATTCTCAAATGTCAGGAGTCATGAAACCATAGACAACTAGGACAGGAAAGCTCTTTAAAGACTGTCTAATCTAATCCTTTCTCATCTCAGAACTGAGGAAACTGAAGTACAGAGAGGGAAAAACTGACTTGCTTTAATTTTCCACTGACTATACCTGACAGAACTCAGACTTTTGTGTTTTTGTATCAATTGATGAATCAGCCAACAAACATTTATTTAAAACCTATTACATGCCATGTAGCATGTCAGGCACTGGGGAAAAAATGACATTATCTTTACATTTTACTGGGGAAAACAACATATGCACATTTGATATATAATATAATACATAATGTTATTACATATATTACAAAATATAAATATAGGGTATATGTATTTATAATATGCATGTGTGTGTATATATGGATAAGGATAGAGATTGGATATATGATTTCATTGGTTCATGAAATTCCAGGATGAAGAAACTTCTTTTGCCAATGCAGGTTGGCACCTTCTCTACAATTTATAAATTCAGAGTTGCTTAGAACTTTGAGAGCTAAGTGACTTGCCCAAGGTCATATGAGCTAATATATGCCAGTGATGGAACTTGAACTTAGATCTTCTTGCCTTTCTGACTAGTTCTCTTTGTACCATCCTGCCCTGCTTCTTTGAATATATAGAAAAAAATACACGTTAATTTTTTGGAGGAGGTACTGGCAGATAGGAATTGAGGGGACTTATTCAGAGTCTTATAGCTAATAGTATCAAAGGCAGGATTTAAACCCAAGTCTTCCTGGCTCCAATTCCAGGACTCTGTCCACTATACCACAGTGTGTTTCAGGAATGGGGAGTAGCCTATCCAAAGATAGGGAGTTAGGAAATGGAAGGTCATTATGAGGAAGAGCAAGAAGGCCAATTTGGCTGGACCAAAAAAAAGGCTCAATGGGAAGCAAAGCATAAAAAAGAGTGGAAATGTAGGTTGTGAGATCTAAAGGAGCAAAGGAGCAAGTGAGTAGACTGGGAGCAAGAATTATAAAATACAGGTTTAATATAGACTATAGGGTTAGAAATGATGGGAGAGGTCACACTTAACCTAAAACACTAAGGATCAAATTCAGGGTTGAAAGTTGAAGATCTGGGGAATCCCTACACTACTCTAAATAGGCAGCTAAGACACACTGGACAGATGGGATTTCATGGAGATGATTTGATGGTCTTGATCTGATGTAGTCCAAGTATACTCCAAGAGCACAGGAACCAGCCAAATAACTATTCAGAGAAAATCAGAGAAATTGTCCACCAAGCAAGACAGAAATCTCAACTTCTACTCCTTGATTCTGTTAGTTGTAAGGTCACAGGTGTTGTTTAGAGATACCCAAATCCACAGGTCTCTCAAGTCAGTGGCTTTGCCCAACTCCTTCAAAACCCCAACTGCCTTTTTTGAGAGAGTTCCCTGTGTTCCAGTTGGAATCTCAGCTCCTGCCTGTCTATCTAAGCTTTAAACTTATTTCCCTCTTACAGTTGCCAGAGGAAATCATAGGGTAGATAGAGCTGCATGATATGCTGCTCAAAATGCTCCAGTTTCCATTAGGAATCTCTCTGTGATAGATACTCCAGATCTACAAAAAACATACAATGGCAAAGAGGTTCAGAAGTGGAAGCAAAATTTTGGAGCTAGAAAAGAAAATAGGATTTAGATAGCTTCAGTGGGAAAACCAATTCTTCCAAAAGCATTTTACTCTTTCATCTGCCAAGCAATACGCAAAAGGGTCATTTTGGGACACAAGTATTAATTGATACTGTCAAAAGAACTTGGATTGCTCCAGGAATTAGCATTGTGGAAAATAAAATCTGCTCAGCTTGCTCTGTGTGTGCACAATATAACCAAAGCATATTTAAACAAAAAGCTTTTGGTGGTTGTCCACTAGCTTGTACAACATTTGAGCATTTACAAATAGATTATGTCAACATGCCCAAATCAGGAAATTTTAAATTTTGTCTAGTAATAGTGGACCAACTAACTAGATGGCCCAAAGCTTTTCCATCTAGTAAAAACACATCAAGCTTTGTAGCCAAAATCTTGTTGAAAGAGATCATTCCAAGATTTGGTATACCACTGAGAGTAGATTCTGACAAAGGGAGCCATTTTACAGATTCAGTTCTAAAACAAGTTTATGAAAATCTGGGTATCACACCAAAATTTCATGTCCCATATCACCCACAAAGCTCTTGGCAGGTGGACAGACTAAACAGAGAAATCAAAGGTATGGTTGGGAAATTATGCATGGAAACTCATTTGAAGTGGCCAGAGATTTTACCTCTAGTGCTATTCTCTACATACTAGACCAAGAGGAGATGTGTATATCTCACCATATGAAATGTTATTTGGACATTCACCATTGCAGTCAAAAAGTTTCAAGACAGCTTGTGTATCTATGCTTGGAGGAGATCTTGTACTTGCTGAATATATCACAGAATTACAAAACAAGGTTAGAGAATTACAAGAAATGGGAATTTTAACTCAAGGGGGTCTGTTAGATTATGCACTCCATACAATAAAACCTGGAGATTCAGTTTACATCAAAAACTTTAATAGAACTAGTGCAACACAAACTTTATGGGTAGGACCTTTTAAACTTATTTTAACAACCCCTTCAGCTATTTGTGTATTAGAGGAAGAAAGGCTGCATTACTCACCTTGATGAATGAAAAAAGCAAAAGCAGCAGAAGAGATTTCATCAGACAACACAGCTGCAGTCAAAAAAGGTATCAGAAGAAGAAATGATTCAAGAAGAAGTAAACTAACTTAGAGACAAAGAGCAAGATTGAGACAAAAGAGAAAACAACATAAAAGAAACAGAGATGACAGCTAAAAGGATGATTGAACTGTAACAAAGACATTGCAAAAAAAAAGAATCATCACAAAGAAGAGGAACAAAGACTGATTGTGGACATGAACTGTAAGATTTTTGCGCCATTCTAACATTACACATTTTCACTATAGTTGTAAACAAATACTACATAGTAACAACACAGAGACAGAAAACAGTAGCAGAGGATGTGACTTTAAAGATTTATTAAGTATTCACTACAAAATAACATAAACATATAGGACACATTTCTAACAAACTACAGCAACATAACCAGGTGATGAATATTTATAGAAATGAATTAATATAGATAAATCACCTTAGTAAAATAATTGTACACATTAAAGTAATAAGATCTTATCTAACAGGAACACTTTATGTGTTCTTAAGAAATAACATCAAGAAAACATACATATCTTTCAAAAGAAAATCTTTAAGGTTTTCTTAGACTATCTTAAGGGGAGAAGTTCATTTTCCTCCTGCAACATGTAAATAGTTTGTACCTAACATATACACAGGTGTAGAAATTGTATATATCTGTATACTTCTATAGATGTATATACTTAAATTGTTACAAAGTTTTAATTTTATTAGTACAGTAAGTTGATTTTGAGTTTTATTGTAGTTAATTTTAGTTTTCTGTATTAGTGATAGGTTAAGGTCTTAGCACATTAAAGAGCTCCATTTGAATTGTTCAAATATTATTAGTAAAATGCAGTTTGCATGAGTTTTGCATAGTTATTATTTTAGACTTTAGATTTTTTGTAAAACATAAGTTAAATTGGTTTTGTAACTGTACTTTATTGTCTCAAATGTTTTTCAAGTTTGCATTTTGCATTTTTGTAATTGTATGTTTTGCACTTGCATTTGTGAAACTGTTTTCATTAATTATTTGTTTATTTTGAAATTTTCTTTTCTTTAATTTATATTCCTAGTACAGGTTAGCATAGATAAATGTAGCAATAATAATATGATAAGATAAGTATATGACTGACTATTTTTTAAGAAAATATAATAATAATAATAAGATTAGGTATAGCTTTAGAATTACATAGAATAGTGAGCATACAGGAGAGATCTTTTATCTCTCCATATGTTCAAAGCGGGGAAACTATAAGGGTGATATTAGAAAATA
Source organism: Gracilinanus agilis (assembly GCF_016433145.1). Taxonomy (NCBI): domain Eukaryota; kingdom Metazoa; phylum Chordata; class Mammalia; order Didelphimorphia; family Didelphidae; genus Gracilinanus; species Gracilinanus agilis. The sequence continues at coordinate 131,666,056 of NC_058133.1, forward strand.
AGTATTGTTTTATTAGTTTAGAGATAAGAAGTAGAGAAGCTGGCTTGAGGAAGAATTGGAATTTCAAATAGAGCTTAGAGAGAGTTTTAATTTCAACTGGTGGCAGTTATAACCATTATTCTATGACAGTTTTACTGACTGGGTATGGCATTCCAGGAGTGGCTTCTGGCAGTTGACAGAGCCACATGCAGTTTCTTTCTCTCTCAGGCCTGGAGAAGGTAACATCTTTGCCTTTCTCTATCTCGGTCTGAGTGAAAGGCCTGAAGGCATGGAGTGTTTTCTTTTCCAATTTGGGAAACACTATCCATTTATCTGTTACTGTCTATAGATTGGTTAAACTGTGAAAAGACCAAACAAAACCTGGTCTTTGGTTTGGACTCTGAGTCTGTTAAGGCTCAGAGTCCTAACTTGATTCTTGTGGAGACTCAACCATCTAGCCTTGGTTATTTTATAATTTAAAGGCAAAGTTAAGAGTTAGAGTGGTTAGGTTTATTTAGAATAGTATAAATTTGATTAGTTAGATCAGGGAGGATTAGCATAGCCTGTGCACCACAGGAGAAGTAGTTCCTTGAGGGACCTGGGAGTTTATTTGGGTGGAGTTAGAATCCCTTAGAATTAGAAATTCTTTTTCCTTTATATATATTTAAATAAAAGTTTATTTTTCATAAACAAGAGTCTCTTTAGCATTCCTTGCACCTTCCATTGCTCACCTTATTTTATTTTTACACCTCTCACATCTAATAAGCATTTCCACTGGGTTTTACAAATGTTATCACTTATACCTATTTCCATATTATTCATTTTAACAATTGAGCAATCTTTTAAAACCAAACACCTCAATCATATATCCATATAAACAAATGATAAGTCCTTTGTTTTTCTACTCCCATAGTTCTTTCTCTTGATGTGGATAGCATCCTTTCTAATAAGTCCCTAGGGATTGTCTTATATTAGCAAAGTCCATTACATTGTATTGTTTCACTTTCAGTGTACAATGTTTTCTTGGTTCTGCTCGTTTCACTCTGCATCAGTTCTTGGAGGTATTTCCAGTGTGAAAAGGGAATTACTCTCCCTCTGTTTTCTTTGATGTGATCAATCAGCCAATCAGCATTTACCATTGAGATGTGCAAGTACAGACACACAGACAATCCACAGTGAAAGGAAGTTGAAACCAAAGAGACAGGAAATTGATCCCACAAGCACTGTCTCTCCCCCCCCCCCCCCGATTCCCCATAGTGCCAGGCAAATTAGGGAACTATGATTGGTTCCTGAGATATGACGTGGGAGAGCTAATGGGTGGAAAAAATGCCTTATAAAGGGTGTTTTCATAGGGCTGAACACACATTCTTACATTGGTGGCACTTTTGCTAGAGACACTACTGCGCTGGTGACTCTTGCAGAAGGGAGAGGCTTACTCTGGGGACTTTTGCTGAAGAGACTGTCATGGACTTCTGACTAGAGATTAGCACCTGAAGGCTCACAAGGGTATTTAGCTAAACTACTCCCTACCTCTATCCTACATTTCCCTCTCATTACTGTCTCTACTTTGATTAAACTAAGTTGCTAAAGCTACTAACAGACTCATAATTTTATTTTAATTTTTTTTAAATCTATTTTTAAACCCTTAACTTCTGTGTATTAGTTCCTTGGTGGAAGAGTGGTAAGGGTAGGCAATGGGGGTCAAGTGACTTGCCCGGGGTCACACAGCTGGGAAGTGTCTGAGGCCGGATTTGAACCTAGGACCTCCTGTCTCTAGGCCTGACTCTCAATCCACTGAGCTACCCCGCTGCCCCCTTTAATTTTAACTATTACAATTTGATGATCTTTTAATTATTACAATTTTGAGACCCTTTTTAACTATTATGCCAGTTCACATAGAAATCCTCCAGTTCATCATTCCTTTTAGGACAATAGCATTTCATCACCATCAGATAACACAATTTGTTCAGCTATTCTCCAATCGATGGACATCCCCTCATTTTCCAATTTTTTGCTACCACAAAGAACCTGTCTGTGAATATTTTTGTACAAACATTTTTCATTATTATCTCTTTAGGGTAGAAACCTAGTAGTGGTATAGCTGGATCAAAGGGTATGCATTCTTTTAAAACCCTTTGGGCATAATTCCGAATTGCCTTCCAGAATGGTTGGATCAATACACAACCCCACCAGCAATGCATATGTGTCCCAATTTTACCACATCTGCTCCAATATTTATTATTTTCCCTTACATATTGACCCATCTGCTAGGTGTGAGGTGATACCTCAGCATTGTTTTGATTTGCACTTCTCTAATTATGAGAGATTTGGAACATTTTCTTTTTCATGTGCTTAGTGATAGTTTTGATTTCTTTATCTGAAAACTGCCTATTCATGTCCCTTGACCATTTGTCAATTGGGGAAATGACATGCTGTTAAGTTTAATCTGCCTTATTAACACTTTCTTTGTCACTTTCTTATATCTAGACAATCAACAGAATAATAAATGTCAATAATAGAAACATAATATTGTAAGAGTTAAATTAATGTCCAATACTTCAAGTATTATTTGTATAAAGTTTATTATCTGACAAAATAGAACCACGTGACTAAGTTTTTCTATCTGCTCAAAAATCCCCGCTCCACCAAAGCTGCCAACAGGAAGGAAAAGAGCTAGAGAGATGAACCTCCACCTAATTTATATCCTGTCTACGTCAGCACATAACGACAGGAAGTGAGTGGGGTTCCGGGAATCTTAGTTTTGCTGGGATCATAGTTTTTAGGGTAACATATTTTAATTATACAATATTGACAACACCATGAATAAATAAATTAAATTTAAAATAATTTATTAAATAAATGAGAAATCAAGTCCTGATCTATAGTATTTGCAGATTTCTGAGGTATAAATATTTATACTGAAAATTTTATAATCATATAGCTAGCAAATGACAGGATTAGAATGATAGGATTAGCCAAACTGTAAAGGGTAAAAAATGATGGTTAGACTTAATATTTAAAGGGGTTATCGCCAGGAATTGATTCTATTTCAAATGAAAGACTCAAGTCAGAATCACTTTTATGGTAGTTTGTTTACAAATAGGAAGAGAGAGTGAAAGTAAGAAAATCAGAGAGAGGATAGGGCAAGTTATCTAACCTAACAGGCTAAGTATTTTGCTCTGGTCCCTGGCTCAACCCAAGCAGAGCTAATTAGTCCTCAGCCAGAGGGGCCTCAGACTTGAGCCAAAGGTCTTCCAGGGCAACTAGGTGGAACAGTGAATAGAACACAAGGAAGAGAATCAGGAGTTCTTCAGTTCAAATCTGGCCTCAGACACTTCCTAGCTGTGTGACTCTGGGCAAGTCATTTAATCTCACTGCTTTACTCTTGATACTTTTCTGTCTTAGAATTAATACTAAGACACAAGTTAAGGGATTGAAAAATAGAAGACAGAAAAAAGGAAGAAAATTCCACAGTTGGTTCAGGCTATAGGCTGGCTGGCTCCAGCACACCCTTTGTTTAGTGCCCACTTTGCTACTTTCCCAGCCTTTCTTACTAGTGTCTTTCTACAGTTGCCCATGCTCAAGGCTGCCTCTAAGAATAATACATACCCTGAAAGAGCTTCCTATCCCCCTCTTTGGACCCTTCAAGGCCTCCTCAAATCTGGCTGGAAATGGGTCACCTACAATTCTGGCAAGAAATATGTGTCAGATTTAAGAAAAAAATACAATGTGTATTTCCTCATCCGTCCTCTTTGGAGTCAATCGAGAGTGATTGTCAGTAGTCTACCCTATGTACCTGCAAGTTACAGAATGAGATTGTTTCTTTTTCATCTAATTATGGGAGTGAAGGATATCCTGACATCAATCTGTAAGGCCTTCAGTGACTGCTACTCCGAGTCTGTTCTGGATTTTGTGTTAGATTGGGATATATAGGTACTGCATGGCCTTGATGCCCCACTGACCAACTCAAACAATTCCTCCTCCAGCCCAGGGCTGAAAGAGCTAATCTGATCACAACAGAACCGACATTGGTGGGATTGATATAATTTTATTACTTTCAAAAGATTTTCAAAATTCAAAAGAATTTCACCAGGATTGTTTTTTCCAATCGCACAGATCACGATCCCTCCAATTCAATTTAATCCAACACTTAAAATATCAAGAAACTATTAGGTATAAGGCAAGAGGCAGCCTGGGACAAAGGTTGAGGGCTAGCTTTGGAGCTAGAAAGAAACTGTGTTCAAATTCTGCTTCTGACAAATATTGGCTATTTGACTGTTTGCTGTGTTCCCTTCAGTATGTGAATTTCTTCATTCCTTCATGATGCTGGTTGCCCTTTTATCATTGTCACTTAGACCTTCAATTCCTCCTCCTCTGGGAAACTGTACAAGATTCTAACTTATAGTCCCCTTGTCAATCTACATGGGTAAAAGGAGTTTCCACCCTGAGAGTTCCCTATATCAATGAAATCATAGATCTGTGTCCCTCCGCTGACTCCCAGTGTGCGGTGCATTTTGTCAGGGACAATCAGACAAAAATGATATTGTCCTGGTCCTCAAGAAATTTGTATTCTACCTGAATAGGTAATCTCTGTGAATTATTCATGGTCGGTTGTTCCAGTTATGTTGGACTCTCTATGACCCCATTTGGGGTTTTTCTTTAAAAAAAGACTAGAGTGGTTGGTCATTTCCTTCTCCATCTCATTTTACAGATGAAGAAACTGGGGCAAAGACAGGTGATTTGTGGTGGCCAAGAATTGAATAAATATCAATTCTAAAATGATTTTAGTAATTTATTTATAAAATATAGGTGTAGAAATCATATATATGGCTACTCTCTCTCCTATATTATAGTATAGTAGCCAATCCACAATTCCACTGGGTTTTACATGTATCATTGATCAAGACCTATTTCCATATTATTGATAATTGCACTAGGGTGATTGTTTATAGAGTCTACATTTCCAATCATATCCCCATTAACCCATGTATTCAAGCAGTTGTTTTTCTTCTGTGTTTCTACTCCCACAGTTTCTTCTTTGGATGTGAATAGCGTTCTTTACCATAAATCCCTCAGAGCTGTCCTGTGTCTTTGCATTGCTGCTGGTACAGAAGTCCATTGCATTCGATTTTACCATAGTATATCAGTCTCTGTGTACAGTGTTCTTCTGGCTCTGCTCCTTTCACTCTGCATCAGTTCCTGGAGGTCTTTCCAGTTCACATGGAATTCCTCCAGTTCATTATTCCTTTGAGCACAATAGTATTCCATCACTAACAGATACCATAATTTGTTCAGCCATTCCCCAATTGAAGGACATCCTCTAGGAAAATGAATATTCTTGACTCTAGACCTGGCCTTCTATCCACTGTGCCACCTAGCTGCTGGCCAAGATAATTTATCAGCTGTTGGTCAACAGCCTTCTGGTGATGTTATGCCAAACTTGGCTAGATTGGACTTTAGATGGCAAGCTCACAGTTCATAGCTAGGCCCATATTAGAAACCTTTCCAGCTTGGAAAGACCTGCTAAAAGTCTGTGCTCCATTTGAATAAAGAATTCAATGTTATCTCCAAGAGCTGAGAGAACTCAGAGGAGTAGTAAATAGAAAAATGGTAATAATTAACATTATCAATAATAATAAATAAAAGATGAAAAATACACATATCACAAATGTACTCCCCAAATATCCTTGAGAATTCAGCAAATAAATTGTAGTGGTATTGTAGTGTCATTGCAGACATAATTACTGCCCACAATTTCAGCCAGACATTTAAGAACAACATTTTAAATAGATGCTGCTGTACTAAAAACTCATAAATTCCAAATGGTGGAACGAAGAGCTTTCAAAGCAAAAGACAAATCTCAAAATAAAAGAGAAAATCAAAACTGTTCGGGATAGGAAATAGTACATATCATCCATCCTGTCTAGTATTGGAGTTGTACCAAAAGATGCTTCTGGTGAATCTATAGAAGATGAGTTTACATCCCCACATTTCTATTCAATTACAAAAAACAAAATTACTCCAAAATTCATCCATCTGCACAGTAGTCTGCCAAATATTAAACACAAGAGAAAAATAATAGGAAAATTCATCATTCCAATAATTAATAATAACAATGAATGGTAATAATAAAAGAGATCCATAGAAGAAATTAAAGTCATGTGAGACAGGAAATAATACATATCATCCATCTTGTTTGCTATTGAAATTGTACCAAAAGATGTTTCCAGTGAATCTATAGAAGATGAGTTTAAATCCCAGTATTTTCATTCAATTACAAAAAACAAAATTACTGCAAAACATTATCCACCTGCATAATAATCTGCCAAATAGTAAACACATGAGAAAAATAATAGAAAATAACTTGTTCTAATAATAATAAGTAACAAAAGGGATCTAGTAGGAAAAATAAAAACCATATGAGACAGGAAATAATACATACACATCATCCATCCGGTTTGCCTTTGGAGTTGTACCAAAAGATGCTTCCATTGAATCTACAGAAGATATGCTTTTGTATTTATATTTGAACTCCATGACATAGGAAAAGGAAAAGAATGAGAAACAACAAAAACAATAATACTTACGCAGGATTTAATAGTAGAGGGATGAAATCATGGAATTTTTTGAATTATAAAATCTTTTCCTCTCCCCTCTTTAAATTATTTTATTATTATTAGATTAACTATTTAAGCCATTTGGCTAGAGGAGGGTTTCCTTGGTGTGAAGAGTGATAGGAGTATTCAGTAACTAAATCCTAGTCACTATGGTAATAATGCATGTGGATAAAGTATGGGGCTTAGGGTCAGAAAGATCTAGGTTTAAATCTGCCTCTCAAACTTACTAGATACATGACCCTGACAAATCAGTTTGTACTATGCAAAGACCACTGTGGAATCAGATCTTGCCTCTCATGCTTATCTGTAAAATGAGAAGTTAGGACTGGATGGCCCCAGAAGATCTTTCCACTTTTATCTCTATGATTCTATAATCTACGAAATCATAGATACTTGCTGATCTCTGTCAGGGGAGAGAATTTCCATGCCAGGAGAGACCTAGCCCTGAAATTTGAGTCATGTATATTTGGAAATTACAAAGTGTTTTCTTCACAACTCTTTGAGTTAGTGTAAAGCATTATCAACATTTTAGAAATAAGAAAACTGAGCCTCAATCTAAGAAACTTTGCCCCCAACCTAAGAAAGTGGTAGGGATGTTATTTGAGTCCAGTACATAGCATCATAAACACAGAATTGGGAGAGACTTCAGAAATGATCTAGTCCAACCTGTTTCTAAACAGAAATCCACTCTATTGTCACAAGATTTAAATATAAAACCTTCTCTATTGTCTCCAGATTTAAATATAAAGCCTTCTCTTTGGCTTCTAAAACCCTCCATGTCCTAGCTCGTTCCCATCATCCAAATCTTCTTACTGCTCATGATTAAGTTGGGTATTTACTGTAGTAACTACTTGGAAATATAGAACTGAATGACACTTAAAATTTTGTTAGACAGAAGAGGAGACGGAAATCTAGAGAGTTTAAGTGATTAATGTCACATATCTTCTTTCCTACTTGAGAAAATATCTATATCTGTATCTATATCTATACCTACCTATATCTTGATGAACTAATTTGGCATTGAATTGAATGGCAAAGTATGGGCAATATGAAAAAAAATTTCCAATTTGTTTTTCTATTCTGAGTGATTAGAACCATTTATTTCCTATTATTTTGGATTTCAAAGGATCAGAGATAAGGACCTCTGTTCAACTCCCATTTTATAGATGAGGAAACTGATCCCCAAAGAGGTCAATTGGTTTTTAAAAGGCTTATTTCTTGTGTAATTTTTAAAAGATTCTAACTGGAAATGCCTTTCTTTCTTTCTCTTCCTTCCTTCCTTCCTTCCTTCCTTCCTTCCTTCCTTCCTTCCTTCCTTCCTTCCTTCCTTCCTTCCTTCCTTTCTTTCTT
>NC_058133.1:131674368-131701964 GCF_016433145.1 Gracilinanus agilis
TTTCTCTCTTTCTTTCTTTCTTTCTTTCTTTCTTTCTTTCTTTCTTTCTTTCTTTCTTTCTTTCTTTCTTTCTTTCTTTCTTTCCCCTTACTTTCTTGCCTTAGTAACAACTCTAAGAAAGAAGGGCAAAGAAAAGGCAAACGAGATTAAGTAACTTGCCCAGAATTACACAGATTTACTTTACTTGTTCTGAAAGGAATTCATGCCCTAAGGGGATGGTGGGGAGGAGAAATGCTATTGTCAAGATACTATCTTCTTCTGGAGTTCTTTCTCTTTCCCTTTTCAGGGTCTTATCACCACTGAACCCTGCTGGTGACTGACCAAGTGTGAGCTTCACAAGAAATCCATCCAATGACGGTTGTTCTGGTCTGTTTCAATATTCCTCTAAAGTGGGAAATGGTCTGGTCATTTAATCAATTCTGCTTGTTAAAGCTTTATCAGGATGATCTTTTTCAACAAAGTTTTGCACTTCCATCCATTCTGCACCCATTAATGAAGTGAGGACATCCTTCTTTGCCTCCTCCTTACCTGAAGAAAACTCTCCCATGCTCCTGGCTGCTGCTCCCTTTGATGCTCCTGCAGCAACTCAGTTTTGAGCTCTCCTACATGCTCCTGAACTAACATGTAATCCTTTGTTTCAGCCGGAGCAGGCATTTGCTTCCCACAAGTTTTGTTAAGTGTGTTGAGTGTCAACCTAATGGCAAATACCACAGCGATTTTTTTCTCATCCAAATGCATCAAATACCAAATTTGACAGGTTCTGAAACCATCAAATACCAAGGTTTGACTGAACTTGATTTCTTAATTGAGAAAACAGTCAATTGTTGTCGTTCCGTCTTTTCAGTCTTGTCCGATCCCTCTTTGGGACCCCATTTGTGGTTTTCTTGGCACAGTACTGGATGGTTTGCCATTTCCTTCTCCACTTATTTTGCAGATGAGGAAACAGAGGGAAATGGGGTTAAGTGACTTGCTCAGGGTCACTGAACTCAGGAAGATGAGTCTTCCTAACTCTAAGTCCAGCACCGTCTAGCTGGATTATTTCCATTTCCTCTGGTGACTTCTTCTCTAGCTTCTGTACATTTTATAGTAGTTTCAAACTAAACACACCAAAGTACTGATCGGGTAAACTTTCCTTTCTAGATGGGGCGGCTGCAGCTGGTAATTCACTGTGTCTCCCTAACTAAATTGCCTTCTAAAACTTCTAGTTTTTGCTGCAGCACTCAACATTCAAGGGCATCCTGTTGGAGATACAATTCCTGTTTGCTCTTCTTGGCAAACTATGGGAAAGCAATATGCAAAAACTGCAGTAGAATGATTTGTCTATGGAACAAAGCAAATCTTGAAAGGCTGCAATACTATATCATGCAGTGGCCATTTTCTATCAAGCTCACGAGGCACCAGCATACCCTTAAATGGCATCATTGATTTCTGGCACAGTCGTTACATGGAACCAAAGCTTTCATAGCAAACAAGCCACATGGTAATTCCATAGCAGATGCTAGCTATTCTTCTGACATGTCTACTACAAAAACAGTTCTAGCTCTGCTTAGAAAGAACATCTGCAAATCCCATCATTCACAGAGCAATTCTACGCTGTCCTTTTTTTTTTGTTGTTGTTAACTCTTTCCTTCTGTCTTAGAATTGGTTCCTAGTAGGGGCAGCTGGGTGGCTCAGTGGGCTGAGAGTCAGTTCTAGAGATGGGAAGTCCCAGGTTCAAATATGGTCTCGGATACTTACTAGCTGTGTGAGCCTGGACAAGTCACTTAACCTCCATAGCCTAGCCCTTACTGCTCTTCTGCCTTGGAACCAATACAGAGTGTTGGTTCTAAAACAGAAGGTAAGGGTTTAAAAAAATTTGATACCAAATGCTTTTAAAAACACCAACAAATAATAAAAAGAATGGGATTTTATTATTTCTATATCTTTTGGTTAGCTTGTGTGGCTGTAAAATTGTGATCTGCTGTAGAAATCATCTACGAAAGCTTTCCCACCTTCATTTCATGTTTTCATCAAAGATACCTATCATGCCTGCATAGTCTGTTCTCATAAAGATTTTATTTTTATCAGAAAGTTAACAAACATTTATTAAGAACTTGTCCTGGGTCAGGCACTATGTCAAGTACTAGGAATGCAAAGATAGGCAAAAATAGGGTCTCTGCCATCAAAGATCTCACAGTCTAATGGGAGGGGAAGGAGGGAATGACATACAAACAATCATACACAAACAAGATGCGGGATAATTGAAACTGATTTCAGAGGGAGGGCAATAGGATTAAGGGGGAAGAAAGCAAATCAATGTTGATGCCTTCTAGGTCATTCTTTTTAAATTAAACAACAGCAGCAGCATGGGTAATGTTCTAAAAATCTTTTATAGTGTCCTTCATTTTGGAGGTTTTTCTTAACCAATATTCTAGTGTATCTGAGATCTCATTATGGTCCAGTGGTACAAACTACAATCTATCCATGCAATTTTCATTGATGTTCTCATAGATTTTCCATGATGGGGTCAACCAATGTGTTGGGGACCTTGTTCTAGATCAAGAGTTCTTAACTTTTTGTGTGAGTTAGGGGACCCTTTGGCAGCCTGGTGGAGACTATGGAACCTTTCTTAAAATAGTATTTTTATTTTTATTTTAAACCCTTACCATCCATATTAGAAACAATACTGTGTATTGGTTCGAAGGCAGAAAAGTGGTAAGGACCAGGCAATGGGGGTTAAGTGACTTGCCCAGGGTCACACAACTAGAAAGTGTCTGAGGTCACATTTGAACCCAGGACCTCCCATCTCTGAGCCTGGCTCTCCACCCACTGAGCTACCTCTCTGCCCCCTGTCTCTTCGTTTTGTTACATAACCTTGCTTTTTGTTTTTTTAATTTCTGATCATATATCCTTTTCCTGTTGTCTTTTGCATCTACACAGTTCTTCATTTGTTGTTTTTGTTGTGTCCCAGTGTTCATGCTGAACATGCCCTTCTCCATGTCTCTATAGAATGACTCTTAAATTTCAATCTTCCAAGAAATCGTATTAAATGGTTTGTATCATCACTTGTAGTTAGCAAATGCTGCTTAAATGTTGAGTATTAGTTTTCCTGAGAAACTTGGAATCTTGAAAAGCTCTAAGTAATTTCTCAGAGATAATCAATCCATCTTGTCCTCCTATTCAATTCTGGGCTTAGTTCAATGTCCATTTGTCTATCTAAGATGGAACACCTCAATAGATTGTCCATCCATCTCTATTGGATGATTTGGGGGAGAGGGTGGAGGGCAGGGGGAGAACTTTCAGCTACCTTTGGGAAGGCAAACACCCCCAGAGATTCTTTAATGTATACAACATATGAGGCTGCTGCCAAGAGTTAGTGGTCCTGTCTGCTGAGCCCCTCCCTCTAGTTTCAGTAAATTATCAACTGCTCATTTTTCTCCCCCTGACCTTATGATACCCCTCACATTCCAGATTTAAATAATGTAGTCCATCTTCCCTGGAAATTGGAGCTGGAAAAAGCCCTATTTAAATCAGATCAATTGGCTTGTCCCCCTGGGCCAATGCTAGATTATTCCCTGCTGTTCTGAAAGACTTGTTGAATGTTGGAAGGGCAGGGGCATGTTTTAGCATCTTGAAAGCATTCCTCTGAGTGCCAGGAATGATGCTTTGATGGTCATGGAGTCACTGGGGCCACAGAAAGCCATAGACTCCTCAAGCTGAAAGAGAACTCCAGACTGTCCCAATTCTTCCTGATCTGGGAACTTTCCAAAGAGTGTTCCATGGGAGCCAGGTGATCTGTGCTCTGTGAATCCGGTTTTTTTACAAGAAAAAGTTAATGCCAATGGTATTATTTTCTTGTTTAAATATTAAGTACAAAATTACAATTTTTTATATTTCATTTTTCCCATGTAAAACTAGGTTTAATTTCCTCTTTTCAAAAAAATTTAAATGCTTCAAAGTTTCCCTAATCTCTTTTATCATGGTTTCTGCATTTATGAATCCCCTTGGTATATTTAAAGCTCTGAAGCAATATATGACTATGTTAGTTTAACATTAAGAAGAATCCTATGGGACTGGAGTCCTGTACCTATTTCCCTTTTGTTCTGAACCCCCATACAAGGCCTGGACCTGGCTCAGTTCTGAAAAGATTTTATACTAGATTAAAGGGATTAGGCTCCTTTTTTCTCACAACCTTTGGTTTATTATATTCTATACCCGTGCATTCTGGGGAAAATTTACTCAAAGGTTAGGTTTGGGCTTGTGTCTAGCATCTTTTCACAAAGGGGCAGGTAGTCAGTGTACTATATAAATCAGATATGGGACAGATATTTATTTCCTAACTGTGAAAAAAAAATGCCAAAAGGCTCTTATCATATGTTAAACAAAACTTAAACAGTCAGTAACTTATAACACATGATTCCTGTCATGTTCTGCTGAGAAGTGGAATCCTAAACATTAAAACAAAAGCAGATTGTAGTACAAGAAATAGAAATTCCACATTTCATATCAGCTGCGCACTGTCCAAACAACTCCCACTCCATATCCTGCCAATCTAGGCCAGGGCTTGGTTTTGGTCCTGGTTTTAGTTATTTTCTCCAAGAATACTGAAATAAGGGCTGGAGATTTGCTAAGTACAGCCTTCACTGACTGAGGTGCCTGGTCATCAAATCTCATGACCCCAGAGATGGTCTTCAAGTCTAGACCCATTCATTCCCTGATTGGTATTGTTATATGCCATCACACACAATGATATTCAAGAAAACATGAAACAAAAGAAGCAGCCTCAAGCCAGGATCAAGCATGTCAGAACCACCATCTGGAGGTGGGCACCCAGGCCAGCCATCTCTTCATTTCCCACCCAGCTGTGCCCTTCTAGATTTCTCCATCATGCCCCTGGATTGGATTCTTTCTCTTCCACCCATTTTTTTTCACCTTCCTTTTGTATATTGTCTCTTCTTATCAGATTATAAATTCATTGAGGGTAAGGAGTGGCTTCCCTCGCCCCCACCCCCTTATTTGTATTCTTAGAGCTTAGCACTGTGGCTGGTACATAGTAGGTGTTTAATATGTTTATTGATTGCTTGACTCACCTAGGTAGGATGTGGACTTTGGCAGTCTGGTAAAGCTCTATGGACCCCTTCTCACAAAAGGATTTTTAAATGAATAAAATATATAGAATTAAGAAGGAAGCCAATTATTTTGATATAAATGTAATATATATGTATATATTTGATAGATGTAATATATAATGTGTATATTTGCTAAAAAGATGTATATATGTATATATTGATGTAAAGATGTAATGTGTGTATATATGTATATATATATTTGGTAGATGTAATATATAATGTGTTTATTTACTATAAAGATGTATATGTGTATATAAAGATGTAATATATATATCTGGTAGATGTAATATATAATGTGTATATTTGCTATAAAGATGTATATATCTATATAAAGATGTAATATATATATATTTGGTAGATGTCATATATAATGTGTATATTTGCTATAAAGATGTACGTATGTATATATTGATATAAAGATGTAATGTGTATATGTATATACTTTTTGATAAAGATATGATGTATATATGCATATATTCCCCCGTCCACCCAAGATAGAGACCCCTATAAAGAAATCTGTGGACTGTAAGTAAAGAATGTCTGTTTTAGCCCCAAACTAAAAGTTAGGTCGGATAAATTCAGGTCCTCTTGACAGGAATCAACCTGATATCCCACCTCCTCCTTCTCAGATGTAACAGAAGCCTCCATCTTCTTCGGTCCTTCATCTGACACTGATGCCAGTAGCCTGTTCCCCAGAAAACTTCCACCATGTAACTTCTTTCCTGAGATATTTCCGGACCAGCCAGCCAATGTTTTGTGCTCGATAATCCCCTTGAATCTCCTTTTGTTCAGTTTTATCCCATTAATTCAAGTCCCTGCAACTGAGCTGGTCCCAAACAAATCCTCCGGTGGCTCCCCCCTGGCCTCAGGCCTGGGGTTTGTCTGCCAGGGGTTTGTCTTACTTCTTAAGAGTTGTACTCACTGACTTCTGTTCTCTCACACCATCTCCCCTGCTCCTGGCAGCGGGCAGCTGCTCCTGTCCATTCTGTTACATCCTTTCCCAGCTTGTATGTACTTCCTGTGCCTCAGCCATGGCCCGACCTGCCATTCTGGTGGGCTTTCGCTCTGCATTTCCAGTCTCGTAGAGTTAGGCAAGTGTCTGATTATTTTTTTTAGGAGTGCTGATGGGGGCCCAGGAGGGAGGAGGAGGGTTAGTTTCAATTCACTTTGCCAGGTGAGGAGGAGAGGGATGGGGAAGACAATTAGCTCCATCAATAGCCCGGAGTGGAGAAGTCTAGCTTTCTTACACGTGGACTCCATTCAGACCGTGTGTGTGTGTGTGTGTGTGTGTGTGTGTGTGTGTGCACGTGCGTGTGCTTGCACGCCTCCTAAGGTCCACTTCCATTTTCCAGTGATTAGAAAGTGGTCACGTCGTCCTCTATCCCTTACATCCCTCGGAGCCTGGGAGTTGCTTTTCATCCTGTGACTTGGGGCAGGATTGGGGCTTGATGGGAAAAGCAGCTGCAGCCTCAGGCTCTCACACTTGCTCGGGTTTCACACTGTTGTGATTTAGGATTAGCAAGACAGATTCTGATCAAATGTTGTGGCCATTAGAGGATTTTCTCCCCCCTCTGGTATCACCCTCCCTTTCTCAGGTTCTGCCCTTTTCTCCCAGCAACTGTCCCACCCTTTAACCCCTGCCTAACCCTCCTTCTCCGGTTCCCTCTCCTCTCTGGAACTCTGGTCCACCCTTCCTTAGGAAGTTCTGACTTTCTAGGAAGCCATAAGGGGATTCGGTTTCAGCCCTGAGGATGTGCCTTTCTGCTTTTAGATATCCTCTGAGCCCTAGCTGACCTCCCATTGTTATGGAAGAATTGTTGTTTGTTTGTTTGTCCCCGTCTTGATTTGCTTTTAAACAACCCACCCTCCAGGTATGATCCAGGTGTCTTTAGGTCTGAGGTATTTAGGGGGAAGAGATGAGGCTCTGGTTGAGGGGAAGGCAATGAACAAACCTGGAATCATAAACCTTAGAATTTGACATTTATCCACTTAAAATTAAATGTTTTTGTATGAAGAAATATAATTAGAACTTATGGAACAAGTTGATTTTGGAGTGGTTTTTGGACAGAAATCTCGGGTCACCTCGAGGCCACCACTGGGAGGAAAACCCAGTCCCTTGAACCAGTTAGTAGTTTCCTGTTTTGGCTAATTATTCTTGAGAATTAGGCCCTAAGATGAGTTATTTAATCACTTTACTAAGCCAGGAAGACTGATTATTCAGTGTCGAGATAGAGTAGTAACAGATGCTTTTAAGTTGGAAGTTGAGAAGGTTTGACCTTATCTTCATCCCCAAACTCTTCAACATATCTTTTTTTAGAACTGTAAAAGAGCTTAGGAACCATCTAGTCTGACTCCTTGATTTACAGAGGAAGAAGCTGAGCCCTCAGAGAGAAGAAATGACTTATCTAAGGTTACAGAAGAACCATTTAAATTCTTACTGAAACTGAGGCTGAGAGAAAGTGGATTTAAATGTGATCCAGTTCTTATAGACTTTCTGTCAGAGTTGGAAGAGACCTTTGATGCTGCCTGCTCCAACCTTCTCATATCACAAAGAGGAAAGACCTAAAGTTGTTATCAAAGCAGGGACTTGAACCCAGATTTACTACCTCCTAATATATTAGAGCTTTTTGAGGCAAAGTGTTGAAATTAGACCTCTCTTGGTGGCGTGAGGATACCTGGCCTTACACAGCAGGTCCCTGGGATCTCATGACTCAAAACAATCATCTGAAGAGAGAGGGAAGCCCTCAGTTCTTTTACTGCCCAATGGCTCCATGTTCCCTCTGTTCTCCCACTTTGAACCCAGAGATTTCTCTGCCAATAATGTTGTAGCTGTTTGGGAGGTAAAGCTTTGAGGGAACAAAAAGGACCTGGGAAAGGGAGGCACCAGCATCCCCAGGAAGGTATTGCCCTCCAGCAGGTGGCATGGGTCTATCTCAAGATGCCCTCCCACCCCAACCTCTCCATCCTGGGGATAGACTATTGGGAGGAAGCAAGACTGCCATAATCAAATGCTCTAAGGCTTGGGGAAGCATTTCCCCTTTCCCAGGGAACCCTGGTTCTTGGTACCCGCAGGACCCAGGGTGTGCAGAGGTTAAAAAAATCCCCTTCTTGACTCATAGTGAGGCCACCCTTTGAACTTAATCTTCCTGCCTACCATTGGGCCCCTCCAGACTTTGAGAAAATTTGAGAATCTAGAAAGAAGAAAACTTTAAGAGAAAGCAAAGGTCTCTGGGAATAGGGAGGCAGAAGTGGTCCCAGGAAGGATGCATGCCCTTCTTGGAGCTTGGAGTCATTGGGCTCTCTTGTGCCTCTTGCCCTCCTGTGCATTCTGCCTTAATCCACTTTCACCTCCCACTCCACATTCTCCAGGCCCATCATTTGTGGGGCCTTTTTCCAGCTAACCATTGGGGTAGGCATTGCTCGGCCACCATGTCACCCCTTTCTTTAAGCATTGAGAAGGTCTTCCAGGTAGCCTTATCAACCACTAGGAGAGGGGAAGGGAAGAAGCATTTCTATAACGCTTATTCTGGGCATAGTGTATTTTACAAATATTATCCCATTTGATCCTCACAACCATCCTATGAGAGAGATGTTAATATTATCAGCAGTTTACATTTGGGGAACTGAGACAAATAAGTGACTTGACTAGCCCAGGATCCCACCACTAGTAAGTGTCTGGGGCCATATTGGAACTCAGCTCTTCCCAAGTCCAGGCTCAGCACCCTATTTATTGCATCACCAGCTGCTTGTGGGACAGGACCACCTTTATTGTCTTTTCTGTGTTGTAGAAAGAGTAGGAACAATCTCATTTCTGCTGGTGTGTCCAATAACTTCTGTTCCCATTGTTTCCCTCTGAGGGATGTAAGAATAAAATTAATCTATAAAGATAACTTTATAATTATTATGAATTTTTAAAGATTTATTAGTAGCCAATAGAAAATGAAGCCATGTGCCATTCTGGCTTAGTCAGTTTAAAAGATGTGCCATACCTCTTGCCATGCTACTTGGATTGGAAGCAAAAAATAAGAAGTGAAAAATCATCCCCTCAGTTTTTATCCTTCTGTCTATGTCATTGTGTAAGGACAGGAAGCCAGTGGGCTCATGGGAAATGTAGTTCAAGGACCCCAAAATTTCCAATAACAAAGGGATAATTTTCTAGCCCCATAGATCTCCACAGAGATGAAGAAATGGAGACAGGGCTACTAGGCTGCATTTGTACATAAACCTTTCTGTCATTAGCTCTTCTAAAGCCCAGCACCACATTCATGGGGTGAAAAAGTATAAACATCTTAGTCATTTTTCTTACATAATCCTAAATTATTTTCCAGAGTGGTTGGGAACAAACCACAGCTTTATATTATTAGTGTGTGTCTTTCCAAAGTTGCTCTGAGTTTGACTATTTCTATCTTTTGTCATGTTTGCCAATATTCTGGGAGTGAGAGGAAACCTCAGTGTTGTTTCAAGTTGAACTTGAATTATTGAACTATGAATGAATGAACTTGAATATTGAACATATTGAACTATGAATACTGTTAGTGATCTGGAACATTTTTTTCCTTTGATGTTGTAAGTCTTCTTTAAAGAATGTTCCTATTGTGAGATCATTTATGTTTTTAATTTTCTTTTTTATTATGAACCTAATCATCTACAAATGTAAACATTTCAATATAAAAAAGACAAAAAGAGTATGGCATATGAAATTATGAATTTCTGTCATATGTAATTTATTTCATGGTTATTAAACAACATGTTAGTAGTGAAACTACTTTATGTTTGAATTTCTGAGTTTATTTTTTTCTCCTGAGTTTTTCCAAATATTTTGTTGTTGATCTTCTTTCCTTCTTTTTGTAACTCCATCACTATCTTCAAACTAATCCCCATTGCCAGAAGTCTTCATATATAACCAAAAAAAAAAGCAAATTCAAGAAAAATACATTGTACTGATTGTCAGAAAAGGTAGATCTCAGTCTGTTCCTCTAGCCCAATCCCTCAGTGCTAACAGGCATGATTTACACTCAGTTTTTGACATTATAAGCACTTTATTTCAGAGTTCTGTAGTCTTTCAAAGTTGTATTGTTACTGTGTAAATTTTTTCTTGATTTTTCTCATTTAATTCTGTCAGTTCACATCAATATTCCTAAATTTCTCAGTCATTCATATATACATTCATCATTTCATATGGCACAACAATATTATATTACACTCATATGTCACAATCGATTCAATCTAATTGATAAGCAATCATTTGATTTCTAGTTTTTTGCTATACCTTGTCACTTATCTGTTGGGGAATGGCTCTTAGTCTTGCATATTTGTGTTAATTCTTCATATATCTTGGATAACAGACATACTAGTCATAATTGAGGTAAAACATTTCTGACTCCCCCCCCCCACTTATTAGTTTCTCTTCTAATTCTAGCTGCACTGATTTTGTTCATGCAAGAGATGTTTAATTTAAAGTAATAAAAATAATCTTGTTGGTCGTTTCTGATAACTTCTATCCCTTATTTGGTTAAGATTAAGATTTCTCTTTATACATATAGTTGCAAATGGTTCCTCTTTCAGGTCTCATTTTAATAAAATGATATTGCCTTTTAAATTTAGGTCATGAAGCCTTTTGGCAGTTCCCTCCATTCAGAAAGAGGTTCATATTTGTTTCTTAGCTTCAAGTATTAGTTCTTTTCTTTCTACACTATGTGAAATTATTCAGTCCTCTGATTATAGACAGGTAAACTTTCTTCACCTCCAGCTTCTTCACTGCTATTTCAAGTGCTTTTTCTTCTTGATTTTCATTTTGAAGTCTTTTGGTTTTAAAAATCATTTTTCCTGATATCCAGTAGTGTGGTAAGGTGAGCCTCATGCCAAATGGCAGAGACTTACATGGAAAGATTTAGAAAGGGGATGGGAGGACAACTGCTGAATTTGGTGATGGTTAATTCTGAAAACTATTTTGAAAATATAAATTCCTATCTGAAACTCTTTTCTATTTTTAAATTTCTATTTTAATTTTAGAATAAAATAACTATTCTATTCTAAAATGGAAACAACTATTTCTATGTTGGAAATAAAAAAATTTAAGAAAAAATTTTTTCTTAACCATGCCCCACCTTCTCCATATGTTAAGGGTCTGAGATCTAGTGGGCAAGGATGAGCCTGATGAGAAGAGATTATATGAGAACCTTGGTCAGGAAAAGGACTACAGTGGGAACCTATACTTCTATCTTAAACCCTTTTGGGAATCTTGAAATATCTGCCTCTTCTTACTTCCCTTCTGTAGAAAGGCAAGAGTGTGCATAAGTATAGTTGATGATTGCCCAGGGAGTATGATTTGAGAAGAACCAGCCCTTTTTCTCCAAATGTCTTCCCCATATATATAGAATGAAATGCTTTAATTAGAATATTATTCTTAGTCAACAATATCTTAGACAGAATAACCCTACTTATCTAATATTATTCAAAAATTTCATTTTGCAAATAAGGGAGCTGAGACTCAAAGAGTGAGGAAAAGCCTTATTTATTTCCTTTGGATTTAAGAAATTGGCTCTCCAGGTCTTTTCTGTTAAAAATGCATATGTACCCAGAAGGGTAACATTTCACCATCATCTATTCTTAATGTTTTACCAGGCATTAGTTGATTGATTACTTTCCCAAATAAGATTCTCAAAAGGGTCAGACACAAAAGGTTAAGAACTCTTGTTCTAGGCTCTAGAAGAGATAGAAAAGTAGATAAAACATGATCTCCACTCTCAAGTTGCTTATTATCTAGTATAGGAAATGAAATATGGGTAAAGTTAAAACAGTAAGGATTTAAACAGAAATATAAAGTGTTACAAGCTTAATTTATTTATCAGAATTTGGAGATGGAAAGGACCTTTTAGACCATCTTCCCTTTTCTAATTTGAATAAAATTTGGTTTTGAATTTGAAATTTGAAAAAAAATTGATTTTTTATGTTTTCCCATCACAGTCATTTCTGCAAATACCTTTCCTTTATCTCTCCTCTCCAGACTGAACCCCTTCCTTATGAAGGAAAAATATGAAGCAGAAACATCTAACAGAATGACTTCATCTAAAAATGGTATGTAACAGTGTACCTTTTCTTTCTCTACTATGGTGAGATAGATATGCCACCTAATTTGTCTTCCTTTATTGGTGATGTTTAATTTTAACCACACATATTTAGAAAACTTAATTAAAAAAATTTTTCAGAGTTGGTCACTCTGGAGAGCAATTTGGAACTATGCCCAAAGGGCGCTAAAACTGTGCATACTTTTTGATCTAGCAATACCATGTCTAGGTCTATATCTCAAAGAGATAAAAAGAAAAAGAGGGAAAAGAACCTATTTGTATAAAAAATTTGCTACTGTTCTTTTTGTAGTGGTAAAGAATTGGAAACTGAGGGGTTCTCCATCAATTGGAGAATAACTGAACAAATTATGGAATATGATTGTGATGGAATGCTATTGTGCTATTAGAATGATGAGCAGGATGGTTTCAGAAAAATTTAGAAAGATTTACATGAACTGATGCAAAGTGAAATGGGCAGAATCAGAAGAACACTAAACATAGTCACAGGAAAATTTTTTGATGAACTGTGAATGACCTAATTATTTTCAGCAAAGCAGTGTTCTAAGACAATCCCAGAGACTCATAATGAAAAATGACAGGGCAGATGGGTAGAAAGGAATGAGGGAGGGAAAGTGGAAAATAGCAAGAGAATTTGGAACTCAAAATTTTAAAAAATGAATCTTAAAAATTGTTTTTTACATGTAATTGGGGGAAATTAAATATTATTTTAAAAAATTCTTAAAATTTGGCTTTCCTTTTACATTATAATGTTTTGTTTATTCATACTGTAATCATTGCAAATCCAATTCCCTAATTTTATAGAAGAAGAATCCAAGGCTCAGAAGGGGTATCCCTAACTCACATTGGAACTATAAAAGAGTCAGGATCTAAACTCAAATATTCCAAATTTAAATCCAATATTGTTTCCATAGCACTATGTTTCTAGCTGGGGAGAGCAGAGAAGGCTTCCTGGTCAAAGTAGTATTCAGGCTATTGAGGGATATATAAGTTATCTCCAGTTGGAGATAACTCCAGGAAGGAGAATTCTAGGGAATACAGTGATAAGATGGGAAAATATAGGCTATGTTGGGGGAAATGAAGAGTAGTCTCATTTGATTGGAAGATATAGACTATAAAGAAAAGTAGGTATGTGAAATAAAGCTGACAATTTTCAGAAGAAGAAGAATATAACATCTGTTGAATCTTCTCTGATGCTTTAATAAAAATTAAGGCTGATTATCATCTTCATATGATGAACACTTCCCCATAGAGGTGCAGATATATTTAATGACAGGTTGTACCTTCCAAGAAGGAAGGGAATGAGCATAAGTACCTATTGTGTTTGAGGTATTCTGCTAAATACTTTATTTCACTTGATCCTCCTAATAACCCTAAGAGATTGGTGCTATTATTATACCCATTTCACAAATGAGGAAACAGAGGCAAATATAAGTGAAGTGATTCCCCCAGAATCACAAAGGTAGTTAGTATTTGAAACTGGATTCAAACTTAGATCTTCCAGACTCTAGAACCTATGCTCTACCCACCGTACTGCCTACCTGTAGGTCCAAGGCTCTTTGTATAAACCTAAAGAAAACTATCACTGAAATTAGGTCTTGGTGTAAATCACAAGGAAATCCTAGCAAGTTGTCTCTTAAACTTATTTCCTTTTCCTTTTCTCTACTGTCTGGGGAAAGGCTTCCAGAGAACCAAAGGGGAACTCTTCAGTCCAGGTTCATCACTGCCCCGAGGTTGAGATGAACAGAATTTGGGTCTCAGGTGTTGATGACACTCATGAAATTGAATGTAGAGACAACTGAGCTTAGTGTCTAGTTGAGCAACGATAAATAGTTAAAAGAGGGACCTCCTAGAAGGCTCCTTTGGTTAGGTCTCTACTTGTAGGACTAGTATATATCAAGTGCATGTTTCTCTTCTTCTTCCCCAAACTAGGATTTTTCTCCCAACAGGGTCCATGTCCTGAGGTCTGAGGTCTCTTCCCCAGAGTTTCATTTCTCATTATGACTCTGACACCACCTGTTGGGACCGCCTTGGAAGTCTCTCTGGTTCTTTGATTTCCAATGGCTTTGAGCCCAGGTCTTGGCTTCTGTCCCTCAGATTCCTGCTCTCCCCTGAGCCAGGACAGTCATGGAGACCTTAATATAAGGCTTAGAAGGGCTCTTATGTGGCTTCCTTCTCCACTGCAGCCCATCTATCACCCAAAAGAAAGCGTGATTCTTCAAGTGGTCATCTTGGGAACTCTTCAGTAACTCAGTCCTGGCAGGCTCAGGAACCACAGGGTGACTTTATCTGGACTATAAATTCCAGCGGTCAACATGTCTCCCTTTCAAATTTGGCAGAGATCTAAAAAATGAGAGGGAGTCTACAGCCAAATGGATAAAAAGGACATGACAAAAAATAAAAGTTAC
Source organism: Gracilinanus agilis (assembly GCF_016433145.1). NCBI lineage: Eukaryota > Metazoa > Chordata > Mammalia > Didelphimorphia > Didelphidae > Gracilinanus > Gracilinanus agilis. The sequence continues at coordinate 131,688,970 of NC_058133.1, forward strand.
TAGATGGAAGTTTTTTTTAAAAAAGAAATAAATCCCCACCCCATTCCTCTATGTCTACTCAGTTAAATTCTCCCTTTTCACTCTGTATTTAGATGAAATGCCTGCTTATATGTTTGGCCTGTCTGATCTGTCCTTGACAAATTTATTCAGGCCTTTTTTGGTTCCTTTATTTATTAACTTTCTTCAGCAGAATTATGAGCCAATATGGTGTAGTGGAAAGAGCTCTGGCCTATGAGTCAGGAGACATCTAGGTTCCAGCCTTAGCTCTGGCCCCAATTTTCTGGCTGGCTAAACTCAGTTTCCTTGTCTATATGCAGCCAATGAATGGTTTCTTGAAAGCTATACCTCGGTTCAAGGTGCTCTGCAGGGCAATTTCTATTCAAGTTCATAGCTCATAAGCCTTCATTCAATGTTTCCTGTTCCTAGCACAAACCAGATAACACAGAGAAACACAGAAAAAGCCATTTACTTATGGAGGGGACATGACTCCTGGATTGAGGATACTCCTCAAACAAAATGTGGATGAGGTAGGGAGGAAGGAAGGAAGGAAGGGAAAAAAGAAAGGAAGGAAAAAGAGATGGAAAGGGAAGAACAAAGGAAGGAAGGAAGGAAGGAAAGGGAGGGAGGAAAGGGGGAAGGAGGAAGGAATGAAAGAGAAAAAAGAAAGGAAGAAAGGAAGGGAAAAGGGAGGGAAAGAGGGCAGAAAAAGGAAGGAAGGAAAGAAGGAGAATTTTTTTTCCTATCAAAAATAATAACATTTTTTAAAAATTTCTCATTGAGGCTAGCACCCAAGAATATATAGTTTAAGGACTCTGTCTCTCAGAGATAAAGGTATCCTCTGAATTTTAAGCTTTCCATTCTCTCAATATACTGGCCTGAGATGAGAGGAATAAATGATGATGTATAGCCAAACATATACAGATCTCTTCATCATTCAGAACTGCCATATTTCTACCACTTCTAAAATCTTGAACTCTGAAATCCCTGTCTCTAGCCACAATCTTTTTTAAAAAATTCTTCTAATTTCCCCCTTCCGTCACTCTTTTCTGCTCTTATTGTGGTCTCCCCTCCTTAGGTCCAAAATCTATTAATCTTCCCACCTCTCCTCCTCCCCACCCACCTGGGTTTGCTTACCTGCCCACTCTACCTTGACCTCCAAATCAGTCATTTCAATGGAATTTTCCCCAGTACCCTAGAGTTCCTTACTCCTTCGACTTTCCACTGATCCTGAGCTACCAACCTCTAACCATGAAACCTCAGGCACTTCCCTTCTCGCCCAGTTGTCCAATTCTGATTGAGTCATGAACCCCAAATCATGCCAATTGGTTTCATTTTCTAGTTTAAGCTGCATTCTCAATGTTCGTCGGTGATCTAATTTATCTTTAGTTGACCCTTTTCCCAATTCCCACTAGCAGCTGTTCCAAAGCATTTCCATTCTTCTAAAGTCTACAACTCCACGCTCATGAGACTAGAGTCACTTTAACCCTGTGATGAAGTTCGTCTTATGCTACACCTCCTACCTCCATCACTCAGCACTCTTTTCCTATGCAGAAACTATAGGGACTTCAGAAATTTCATATCCCAATATACTATACAACACAGAATCTGACCTGATGGCTTATTTACTTAAATGGATCCTTTCATGAATCCATGATCTCACTGAGGTCAGCATTTCCTTCAACAGTGAAATCCCGTTCCATCTGTGCTTTCTTGATTTTTGTAATTCTCATGTATTCCTATAAATCTTCTGCAGAAGATCCACTTAATCTGCTAGACATCTTTCTCCAGATCTCTAATCATCGAATCGATATTAATGAAACAGATTGTTTATTAGTTGTACCACTACATAACTGTTCAATCATCTTTTTTACTTAAACAGCTCTCCAATGACATCTTTTTATACTGCCTCTTCCCATCTTTATACTCTCTGTTTCTTTGCTGGCAATGTCAATCAATGAATGAACATTTATTAAGCACCTACTATGTGCAAGTCACTGTACTAACCACTAGGGATGCAAAGACAGGAAAAAGCTCTTGTCCTCAAGAGCTCACAATCCAAAGGAGGAGGTGACATGAAAATAACTAAGTATGAACAATCGATATACAAGATAAATAGGAACTAATCAGCATTGTTTTAAGTAATTATAATGACATTTAAAAGGCTTGCTTTTTTCTGAGACTTGACAATTAGTATGAAAACAGTAACAGATGGACATTTCATCATCTATGAGGAATGCTTCTTTTTTGCTATCTTCTATCCCATTGATACTTTTAGAGAGCATATATCTACCTCTATTATGCTTTTTAAATATTAATTAAATTAATTCAAAATTAATTATTAAATATTACTGTTAATATTTAATAATTTTAATATTAATTCTGATTTAAAAATCAGAAGACATCAATGTTTCTTTTGTTATTGCAGCTTTCAAGGAACCTTTTAGAGTTTTAACATATTTGTGCATGGGAGACACCTTTTTGGAAGAGAGTTTTTATGGTAGTGTTTTACTTTACCTAATCCTTTTTTATAGTCAACAAACATTAACCACAGTGTGACTTTGCATTCACTACACCTTTCAATTATTTGTGAGTCTTACAAATATGTGATCTGCTGTAGAATATAGCTTACAAAATTTCCCTTCTCAAAACTTCATCAAGAATGACTTTGTGTGTGCAGATCATTAATATAAAAATGTTGAAGACCTAGGAAAGTAGGCATATAGTTCAGTAGTTATTAATATTCTCTTGGTTATTTTTTTTTGAGGATAGGTAACAATAAAAACAGATTCTTCCCTCCCCCAAACATTTGATACCTTTATCATTTTCCAATACTTTTTTTTTCTAAGAATCAGTCCTTCAATATCCTCAAAACCATTTTACTGGGAGCAGCTGGGCAACTCGGTTGATCAAGAATCAGGTTTAGAGTCTGGAGGTCCTGGGAAAAAATCTGGCCTCAGATACTTCCTAGCTGTGTGATCCTGGGCAAGTCACTTAACCCCCGTTGCCTAGCCTTTACCACTCTTCTGCTTTGGAACCAATACTTAGTATTAATTCTAAGATATAAGGTAGAGGTTTAAAAAACAAAACAAAACAAAACCGTCCCACTTTTAGACCAAAATTCTTCTGTGTTTACTTAGTCTAGTCATGATGTGTTTCCAATTTTTCGTTTCATTTAATGTCATTTATATTGCTTCATGCAGCATAATAAAGACTGGGATGTATAGTTCAAATGTGTTGGCTCCACTATAATAAAAGGAGAAAATAATTTGTTATAAATATTTTAACATATTTTTCCCATGCCTTTTCCCCCACTTAGGTTCACTTTCCTTCCAGTTTTATCTTCACATGACTGTAGGTTGATTTTGATTAATTATATTTCTCACTAAACTTTTGGCAAACTTGTTTTTTTTTTTTTTTTTTTTTTTTACTGCTTCTAGCTATTTTATGTGGTAATACTGTTTGTAATCTTCAGCCATCATTCCCCATAGGATTTTAGAAATGAGTTTATGATAAACTAACATAGCCTTTGGCTGCCACATCTCTTCTCTTGGCAAGAAGATCAAGTGTTTGCTGACTGGGGCAGTTTCTTGATTCTTTTGATCTTATAGTGGTGACTGATTTACAGCACTTAAGCTTTCTTAAGAAATAGTAGTTGCCTGTATCAATGTCTGTGCTTTTATCCATTTCCCATTTTCAATGTCAATAATTTGTTTAAATATATCATATAAAAATTGTTTCCAGTGTGATCACAGGCTAAAATCAACACTCAATAATTTGATTTGTTTTTCCAAGGACCACTTTTGAGACTTTTTACTACTCAGCTTCAATTATCTTTTGTCTTCTGCTTTCATTCATAGTGATAATATCAAACTTTGTACAATTCATTTCATCCAATAGGATGTTATCTAGATAAACATCTTCCATTTAGAGCACCAATAGCTAAGTTAGTACTCATCACGTCACACAACACTCTACCTCATTTTTTTTGTTGTCATTTTTCAATTGTCAATAAAGAAGAATGAGCAAGTTGCTCAAGACTGAAGATCATTATGGACTATTTTTTTGTGTATTTTGTTTTATGTATGGGAATGGTTAAAAATTTCATGTGTGAACAGTTTGTGGAAAGGGGAAGAAAAATAAATTTTGTGCATGAAAAACTGATAAAAAAAAATCTGATTTTTTTTTAACAGAAAAACAATATATCCAATGGATATAAAAGTGAGAGAACTTATTTGAGTATGGAGAAATGACCAAGATTACAAGGCAGCCATGCATTCATGTGTGAATGTTTTTAGAATTTGAGAGGTTAATACTTAAAAATTGGTAAAGCAACTCTCTTGGCTACTATGATCCACTGTTGGTTTTAATAACTAAAAGAATGGTAAATTTGACCTCATCCGAGACTGAGCACAAGAAGACTCTAATCTGAGCCACTGAGAGTTGGTAATTCCTGGGTAATGGAACTACCTTCACCAATGCAGACTGACACCTTCTCTGCAACTAGAGAATTTCTTAGAGTATGAGGGGCAGTCAATTGTATCAAAGACAGGACCTGAATCCAGACTTTCTTTGCTTTGATGCCAGCTTTCTACCTATGATGTCTCCCTACATCATGTCAACTTTACATGAACAAAGAAGTTCTGTTTTATTCCGGGGGAAATAACAAGGATATGATTTATCCTGATACTTGTGGGTATTTTAATGTAAAAAACAAACAAATAAGTAAAGTTAAATCTAAAAAAACCCAGCAAAGATGAGGGCTCATGTACCTCTCAGCTATGGTATATTTGGAAGTCTGGAATCTTCAGATGCAGTTGTAGAGATGATGGAACTTGGAAGAATGACCATTGTAATATTTAGTCCTTCTGTTGTCTGTATGCCAGTAGTAAAATAAAAAGATGGGGTTAAGTGATTTGCCCATAAAGACCCAGACATTGAGTGGAGAAGTCTTGGATTCAATTCTGGCCTCAGATACTTCCTAGCTGTGTGTACCTGGGCAAGTCACTTGACCCCAATTGCCTAGCCTTTGCCACTCTTCTGTCTTGGAACCGATACCTAGTATTGATTCTAAGACATACTTTTTTGTTTTTTAAAGGAAAGAATAAAGTAGATGATGAGAAGCAAAATCCCAAGTGATTGCTTGACCCAGCCCAGCAATAGAATATTAGATTCAGCAAAGAAATATTACTAGAAGAATGTCTTGTGTATATCCACCTCCAGAGAAAGGACTGATAAATAGAAATATGCAAATAAGAAATAAGAAAATACATAGAAATAATACATAGTTTTAGATACACGTATATCTTTGTGTCAAATGATGCCTTCTCTTATGGGGGAGGGCAAGGAGGAAGGGAGTTACCTGGGTATTTTAATGTAAAAAGCAAACACATAAGTAAAGTTAAATCTAAAAAAACCCAGCAAAGACGAGGACTCATATAGCTCTCAGCTATGGTATATTTGGAAGTAAAGTTGGTACAAACTATGTACAAACTGCTTTAAGGTTCATCCCAATTTCCCTTGGATATCAATGAACCAATCGATTGACACTTATGAAGCACCTACTATGTGCCAGGCACAGAGGGTAAATGACTAACGAGGGACCTAATGCCCAAGATATCTAAGGAAAGAGTGGGAGAGCACCTATATGAACTACATCTTCTGGTATTGAAATGGGCAGATAGGATTCTTGAGCCTCTTTGAAAAGTCATGGAAAATGGGAGACATACCAGAGAGATAGAGAAGGGCTAATGTCCCAGTTTTCAGAAAAGGGAAGAGAACAGTCTATAATCTGTAGTCCAGGGAGCTTGATTTTGGTTCTTGGGAAAATTCTCAAATGGATCCTTAAAGAGATAGTCTGTGTTTAGAAAATGAAGCAATGATTTCATCAAGGACAAGCCAGTTAAGACTAAACTTATTTCCTTTTTTGATAAGATTACTTAACTAGTAAGGCAGTGCTTTGGATGTAAAGATTTTAGTGTTCTTTTAGAAAAGATAGAGAGAGATGTACTGGAGGGATTCAAAATGGGTTTAGTGATTCAAAGAGGATTCATTAATAAGCAAATGTCAACTTAGTAGAAGGTCTCCAGTGGAAAGCTCAACAGATCTGCGGTTGGCTTTCTAACATTTTTTTTTTTTGTAAATCAAAGACTTGGATAAAGGCATAGATGATATCAAATTTGCAAATGACACAAAGTTGGGAGAGATAATGAACACACTGAGATATGGAATCACTATCCCAAAAGATCCTGACAGGCTAGAGCCTCAAATTTGGTTTGCTGCCTGGTTTTGGTACAGCCTATGAGCTAATGTTTTTTTTCACATTTTTTTCCCCTTAAAACCCTTACTCTCTGTCTTAGAATCAATACTGTGTATTGGTTCCAAGGCAGAAGAATAGTAAAGGGCTAGCCAATGGGGGTGAAGTGACTTGTCCAGGGTCACACAGCTAGGAAGTATCTGATTTGAACTCAAATATGAACCCAGGACTTTCTGTCTCTAGGCCTGGTTCTCTATCCACTGAGCCACCTAGCTATCCCCCAAAATATTTTTAATGGTTGAAAAAAAATCAAAAGAATAATATTTTGTGATGGGAAAATTTTTATTAAATTCCAATTTCAGTATTCATAAATAAAATTTTATTGGAACACAGCCACACTCAATAGTTTATGCATTGTCTATGGCTGCTTTCAGACTACAAAGGCAGGGCTAAGTGGTTGCAATGGAGACTTTATGGGGTGCTCTCATTGCTTTGCACTCTTTCTTGGTGCATTGTAAATCTCCTTTTTAACATTTGGGCTTTATGGAGACTCACATTAGGAATCCATTTTTGGTTTGAAAGTTGATTCCAATAATAACTTTATTTGAGCTTGGCTCAACAATATGGAAACTGTCGTCAGATCCCATGTGAGAATGCTAGTAATTAGCACATTTCCACATGGGCACATTTTGCTGATGCAGACACCATGTAAATATCTGTTTTCATTTCTAATAGGGAATAAAGTATGATGATGATGATAATAATAAGGTGGTAAAGCCTTATATTTATTTAGAACATTGTTATTTTCAAAGCCTTTTCCCCATGAATGATCTCATTTGATATTTGTCTTAATGCGGATTCAGCCTAAAGGAATAAGGATGATGATTTGTTAAAACACCCTTTTGTTGCCATTCTTTCTCCAGTCACAGAAAGAAAGACTCAGTGGTGCCATGAATCTCTTTATCACTATCCCTAATATTATACTTTTCCTTCTTTTTTCTTTTAGTTGGGGAAGAGGGGAGAGGGAACATGCCTTGGCTCCTTTGGATTAGGGGCATTTTCCAAGTGGCCAGACAAGTGCTTGTTGGTATATTCTTGGAATCATGAAACATTTATGGAACACCAAGAATGTGCCACTTTCTGGGGAAAAATATCATATGTGCCCTGGGGGAGAGGATCAGATGAAGGGCTGAGCCAAACCAATGCTTTGCATGAGAAGGATTTACTTAGGATTATTAGGGTAGCGGTGGAATTGTTCAGTCATTTCAATCATGTTTGGACTCTTTGTGACTCTATTTGGGGTTTTCTTGGCAAAGATATTGAAGTGGTTTGCCATTTCCTTCTCTAGCCCTTTTCATAAATGAGGGAACTGAGGCCAATAGGTTTAAGTGACTTGCTCAGGATTACATAGCTAGTAAATGTCTGACGCCAGATTTGAACTCAGGAAGAAGAGTCACTCTGTACATTATCATACCACCTAGCTGCCCTAAGTGATGGGGACCTATCCATCAAGGGAGAATCATATAATGAGAGATAGTGGAGTATGGTGGAAGAAGACTTGGATTTAGATCTGGATTCCAATACTATTTCAGACCGTTAATAACTGTGTGTCCATGGTCCATTCATTTTACCTCTCTGAACCTCAGTTTCCTCATCTTTTAAATGAGAATTGTTATAAGTACTATACTAGGTTATTATATGGCTCAAAAAAAGGTAATATTCATAAAGCTTTCTGGAATAGTTAGGTGGAATTATACCTGGAGTTAGAAGATAACTTCAAATACTATCTGAGATACTTACTAGCTGTCTTACCCTGGACAAATCACTTAATCCTGCCTGCCTCAGCTACCTCATCTGTAAAATGGTAATAATTACAGTACTTACTTCACAAGATTGTTGTAATGTGTAATTGGTTTAAATCTTGTGCCTTTGAACTACATTTCCCTGCCCACTGACTTCCTGTTGTTATGTGCTAATATAGACAGGGGATAAATTGGGTTGTCTTCTACGGCTAGCTTTTTCCTTCCAGTGGCAGCTTGTAGCTTAGAACGCAGGCTATTTGAACAGGTAGATTAGCCATGGATATGTGGTTTTATTTTTTACTTATTTATTCCTTTACTTCTAGTGGTTACTAATAAATCTTATAACAATATAATATTTGAAATTATTACATATTAATTTTAATTTTTACAATGATGGTGACCACGAAGGGACTACAAACGAATGAAACAATTAATGAATGAAACAAAAACTATTAATGAATGAAACAAAAATGCAATAAATGAAAAAATTATAAAAGTAAAAAGTAAAAAAAGAAAAAATTATAAAAGTAAAGAAGTGTAGGAGGTCAATAAGAGAAACAGCCTCAAATGCATAGAAATCTGAGACTCCTCTTTTGACCCCTTTTCTGATCCATACCTTTTCTTATTAGGATGACAGAAAAGCATTATAGTCTTATTGGAAAACTTTGAGTCCCTAGCAAACCAGAAGTTAAGAGGTTAACAGTTTCTCTTTAAGACAGAAATTTAGAGGTTTAAGCTGTGTGGCCTTTGAAACTATTTCCAGACAGTTAAGGTCAAAATTAGGCAAAACCTCATTTAGCTTTCTGATTATTAGGCAGCTTGGATTCAGCCTTGACCTTGTTCTGTTCCAGACTATTGTAATGCAGGGTTGCAGCAGGAGCTTTTTGCTTTTGCAAATTCAACTGTAACAACCCTGGCAGTTAGAAGTTTAGAATGTTCACAGAAAAGCAGTTGGAGCCTGAGGCTATAAATAGTCCTGAAGCTCCAACTGAGGGGCTTTTGCCTGTTGGCTTTGGCTTTTAGCTTTGCAGTGGCCTGTGCTTTTGTCTTTTGGGGCATTTGGATCTAGTCTGATTTGTCTGGACCTCTCCCTGATCTCTCCATTACATCCCTGCTATTTCCCCTGAACTTCCCTTTGGGCCCTGGGAGAAAGGGTGGTTTTGGTGGTTGGACATTGTGGGTTTTAGCTTCTTTAGGCAAGTAGGACATTCTAAATCAAGCCACCCCCTTATTTAGTGATCTGATAAATACTTTACTTCAGGGCAGTGAATCCTTCCTGACTGGGAGAGCCGGATTCTCTCAGTCTGACTCCCTTCTCTGTGACCCTTCCCCCACACCAGCTTTCTCCCTAGTAGCAGTTACAAAACCCTGAAACCCTCTTTCCCTCAACTTATCCCTGCCATCAATAAATCCCCTTTGTTACCTACAAAAAGCCTCTGGTGAATCATTATATTGAATATTAAGGCAAAGGCTGAAGAGGGAAGAAATTATTTCTTTTTATTTCTTGAGGGAAACCTAGGCATCCATCTTGGGCAGGAAGTACCCAGCCAAGACTTCCTGCAGACATCAATTTCACTGGAAGGGAGGAGCCTTTGACTCCTCCCTCAAGGGTTCTTAGAAATTGACAAGAGAAACCCCTCCAGCCAGATCTAATCATTTCTGCCTGGCTCAATTCCTCTTGTATCATAGAGATAGTTTCCCTGCCTGAAGATCCAGCCTATTTCCTCCCAGTATCCTCTGTCTCTAGCCTCAGTGATTAGCCTGTTTGAGCAGTCCCTCCCATACTCCCATTCATTCCCTTACCTTCATATACATATATATACAACCCATTCATCCCTTCATTACTCACCTAACCCCTTTACTCTTCTCTATACCCAGATTGTCTATTCATTCCCTTTAACTCAGCCATCACCCTTTATCCCTGTTATTCCTCCCCATTATCAACATTTTGCCTTATTTCTTTATAATACTATTTCTACCTAAAAGTCACTGACACTCTTTTGACATGACATAATTTGTAATTTCTGTGAAAATGCAAAGTTTCTGGGGGTTCTTTTGTGTGAATTGAGTCTTGAAATCTATATAAAATAAACTCCATGCTGCTGGTAAAGGAGAAGCAGCTATGAGCTAACAGAAAGATCGTCTCCTGTGTCCCATTTCTTTATCAACTAAGCCGTCCTTATCAGATTATCTGGAGATGAAGAAATAGCTTTCAACAAAAAAAGTAAAAAGTAAAAAAAAATAAAATTATTAAAAAAAAGTGAAAAGTAAAAAAAAATATAAAGGTAAAAAGAGCTTGGCAAATCTTAAAGTATTCTTTAAATGTTAGTATGCTAATGATTAAACCTTCAATATCTATTTATGCTTTATCCAAGGAGAGTAAAACATTTTGTCTGCTCCCACCAAGTCTAAGCCAATTTATTTAAACAAAAAATCCAAAAAGCACTTATGAAGTGCTTCCTGTGTGCCATGCATTGGGCTAATGTTGGAGCAATCCCTACCTTCAAGGAATTTATACCCTATGACAGTGATGGTGAACCTTATAGAGGGGTAGTGATGTAAGACATGTCCTCAGGTGAGGGAGAGGAGAGCTGCCTGGTCCCATGACCCACTGGCTTTGTAGTAACAAACTCTGGTGAACTCTGTACTGGGGCAATGACATACATGCCCAAAGAGAGGGCTCTGAGTGCCCTCTCTGGCATGTGTGCCAAAGGTTTGCCACCATGGCTCTATGAGAGTCAGACACAGAAGACTCCAAAGTCATCCACTGCATCCTGAGTCTAACTTTCTGCCATTCTAATTTTTGTCTTGCCACTGGACTACAATGATGCTAAGAGAGAGAATAAAGCTGATGACTTCATGCTACTTTGCCTCTCTTTTAAATCCAATTCACCCACAAGTTAAGACATCGTCCCATGATATCATTGCTCTTCTTCGAAACAAAGGATGAATAACTGTGTAGTCACAGGACTGGTAATGGCTGAGAGAGAACTTGAATCAGGATCTTTTACCCCCACATTTAATGTTCTTCTTCCCATTGCATCCCACTGTCTTCCAACCCCTGAAAATAAAGACTGGGATAGTTTTACTCCTCCCCAGGAAAAAGAGAGAAATAAATCAAGCATTTCATTCATGGAGAAGGGGGTGGGGAGGAGGGGGAACAAGAAAGCCTGAGATTCCTCCCTCCCTTGCTCCTTGTTCTTCCTAGTGATGAGTAGAGACATGTCACTCCTGTGAGTCAAGGCAGAAGGAAGGTGCAGGCAACCCTGCCCCAGGGCCGTTGTTTGCCATAGTTCTGCTCTGCTGGCTTGGACCTGAATCTCTCTAAAGCTGTTTAGCTGGCAACTGATCGATCATGAGAAGGTCACAGAGTTAATTTTGCCTTGAAGGCAGGTATCATGCCTACATCTGTGCATGGATTTGGAACACCACGAAAGCCTGCCGTGATCCTGCTCTGGCGGAAATGGCCTTGAAAGGTAATGTTTCTAACAGACATAGTGACTTTCCGTGTCCTCAGCGGCACAATAAACCTCAAGAGGCCTCTGGGGCGGGGGAAAATGCTTCAAGAGATGGCTGAATCCCCCAAAAGTAAAGGAGGTGGCCGTCGTAGAGGGAAAGAAAAGCTACATTTGGAATCAGAGGACCTGAATTCAGATCTGCATTCTTGACACTCACTACCTGTGCAAATGGCATGAGTCACTTCCCTTCTTTGGGCTGTAATTCCCTCCTCTGTAAAATGAGGGTATTGAGCTAGATGAGCTACAAGGCCCTTTATGGCTCTGCCTCTATGATCCTTGGATCTGAGACCTCTGAATAGAGTCCAGATTGCCCCACCCAAACTGCTCCCCACCCCATATACCCAACACACACATTCACACCCTGTAGGGACTGGCACTGAACACATAGCCTCTGAGAGCAGGGTTTGTGGTGTGCCAATGGTGTGTGTGTGTGTGTGTGATTCTCATCTAAAGTGAACAGTGATAGCGAGGCTCCAGGGCATAACAGATATAAGACATGTCATTTAGCAAAAAATCCTGACTCACTGACAAGGGGGAGAGAAATGCCGAGAGAAGAAGGGAAGAAAGAAAGGAGCAGGACCCAGGAAAGGATAAAAGTACCACTACGATATTTTTGGAATTCTTGCTGTTGAGGGAGACAGGAAATTGGAATTTAGGATCATTTTATGAAATGGGACATCTGGTCATCTTCACTGTGGATCCCTTGAGGGTCTTCAAGTTCATTTGGGCAGCTCAGCTCATCTTATGAACTGTGTCTTTGTGCCGAGGACTTTGGGAGAATGTGGTGGGAGATTGAGTTTCTTTATTGTGTAACAGAACCAGTGTTTTCAATCAGCGATCAAATCCACACTGTATTTATTCATTTAGTCAATATGTTTTTTTTTTGTTTTGTTTTTTTAAGTAAACCAGATAGTATTGATACTCAGCATGTACCCTGCACCACATTTTGGTACTATGGTGGCCTTTCACACTTTCACCTCTTTGTCACTCCTCTTGTAAGACCGTAGGAAAGAACAGAAATTAGAATTAAATAGAAATCTAAATTAAATTAAATAGAAAAAAGAAATGAATACTAAATCATATATTTGTAGGAGTCAGGAAGATATAAGTTCAAATCCTGCTTTAGACACTTACTGACTGTATGACCCTAGGCAAGTCACTTAACCTGTTTGTTTTAATCCATTTAGAAAAGAAATGTCAAACTATTCTAATAATCTTTGCCAAGAAAATCCTTTGCATAGTATGGCCCCTGGCCCCTGTGGGTATCAGAGTCAGACACACAATTGAATGACTGAACAACAACAAGAAGAGTGTTTTTCATTATTTCAGCAAGAATATATTGGTTTCATTGTTGTTATTTTTTAGTCTGACCTGGGATTGCTTTGTGTTGTTTGCCCTTTGTTTCTTTTTTTTTTTTTTTAA